>NC_084909.1:3661592-4034092 GCF_949316345.1 Pungitius pungitius
GCTAAAACAAATCCTCCTGTGGAGGCGGAGCTCCTTACCTGCTGGTGGGCAGCGTGTCCTCCGAGCCGAAGTCCACGTGTTGGACCAGGACGCAGACGGGCGACACGCTGCTGAACGTCAGCATCTTGGCTCGGTAGAACTTCCCGTCACTGTATTCGGCCAGACACGGACCGCCTGCAGGGTTCAACTTATTACCTCCTTCTCGTTTGATTCGGTTTCATAAAGGTGGACTTTTGAAAAGAAACATCTGATTTAACTGTACATTCCAAATTAATCTATTTAAGAACCCCGATGACGCCTAAACACCCCCGTGTGTGAGCTGGTAAACGTCACCCTGACGGAAGCTGGCGAGCGGCTGCAGGGCGCCAACGTCTGCGTTGACTCGGGTCAGAGCTCCGTCCAGAGTCTCTCCGCCTATCTCCTCCTCGGCTGCTCCATCCAGCCACAGGAAGATCTGCAGAACCGAGGGGAGAATCACTCCCCCTCCTCCTCCATGGAATCATCTAAATCGAGGTCAATTGATCATGTGACTCCCACCTCGTTGGGGGTCCGAAGGTGCTTGACGCTGACTCCAAAGCGCTCCCTCTCCGGAGGCAGGTCGGGGTAGATGAAGGGCCCCAGCATCGGCTCCTCTGGGCCCCTCAGGTCCTGGAGACACAGTTTTGCGGTGAAATCACCGCCAATGAATCGTTTCTGTTAGAATCGTTTTCCGGTCTTCATTCGAAGCAGCACCTTGATGTCAATGTCCCAATCGTCCAGGAGGGCGGCGGGAGACGTGTCAGCGTGTCCCTGCAGAGACAGAGACGCATGTCCGCGTGAAACGAGGTGGTGCTGTGGCATGCTGGGAAACAGAAAGGCAGACGGACCTCCTGTGGCGAGGAGCCGCGCTCCATGGAGGCGTGTTGGTGGTGACACAGGATGCTGCTGAGGCTCAGCCCGTCCAGGTAGAGCTCCACGGTGAGGGGTCGTCTCGGGTCAGAGGGCAGCTCCTACCCCCCCCCCAGACAGACATCCCTACTACTTCAGGCCAGGCACCACACCCCCCCCCCCCCAGAAGAGGAGTGGTCCTACCGTGACTCGAAAGTCAGGACAGCGGTTCAGCAGCAGCTTCCTCAGCAGGGCCACCGCGTCCCGCTGCCACCTCCCCCCGACCTCAGGAGAGCAGAGGGTGGGGGGGCACGTCAGTACCAGGATGTCACACAAGGAACACACACACACACACGCACACTCGCTCGCTCTTACGGGCTTGATGGCGTGCAGCTGGCAGGGCAGAGAGAGCTGAGGGACGTCGGCACACAGCAGCGTGGGGTGCACGTGGACCACCGGGATGTTCTCCACCAGCCCGTAGTCCACGTACTGCACCTGGAGGCCGCGGGCATATTGGTCATATTCCTACTAGAAGTACTGTTTATTCATCCAACACATGCTGGATTTATGGAATCCAGTGATTTATAACACAACTCCAGTTCATGGGTTTGTTAACGCGTCCCTTCCTGACCTTCACGTGTCCTCCCAGCACCTCCAGCACCTGTCCTCTGTACCACAGCATGTCGGGTCCGATGACGGCGCAGCCCTGCACAGACTTCCAGGTGTAGGGCTTCTGCCTGGGCAGAGAGTCCATGCTGTGCTGGATCCGCTGCCTGAGCTGCTGCAGCAGACCTTCTGAACCACGGAGACACGACGGAGTCCACGTGACAAAGAGGCCACAACAATCCACCGTTAAGAGCGCTGGCAACGGATTTCATCATCGATTCGTTGTGTCGCCCGGAGCAGGAATGAATAATAAAAGATCCGAGCCGACGCAGAGGAAAGAGCAGCCAGCAGCGCCGGCAGTTGAGTCACATGACGCAGAAAAAGACCTCTGTTCAAGTCAAAAGGTGTGCGAGCATTTCACATTGAATAAATTTTAAAAAGTCAAAACAGGACAACGTGCCACGAGAGCACTCGTCATCCAGCTGATCAAGCTAGCGTTAGCTCGCTAATAACAGCAGTAAAGTAGTTAGCAAGACTTTATTTACCCGCCTTTTTTGGACCGTTCATTTTTCAATCTGTTTCAATGAAAAAAACCTGCTTTGTGGTCCAGAGAAGAAACAAAGAAGAAGGAAGTAAAATGTCAGAGCGGATTTGTGTGGACCTGCGTTCTGTGTTCTGGTGTAGATGACACCGTCCTCCCCGATGGCAGAAACACTCATCTGGACGGGGCCGAGGCTCGGCAGCTCGGGGGGGCGGTACAACCCCGTCTTCACCTGTCCAAAAAGACAATCAGGACACTTTCCTCTTTATTTGACCTACTTCCTGCTTTATATCCTGAAAAAAAGTCCTTCTAGATGTTATTCAGGCCGAGAACATTGTTCTTCTAAAGAGACGAAGCAAAGCACGAGGATCCGATATGAAAGAGACTCAAGGATATTCCAAGGAACTCGGCTAAATGTGCCACATAACTCTTCTGTGTTTATGGGTCGACACAGAACCCTAGTGCGTGTGTGTGTGTGTGTGTGTGTGTGAGGTCACCTTCTCAGCAGACATGATGGTGCGGGGGGCTGGTTTTGGGGTGGAGACGGGTGGAGGCGGGGAGGCGAAGGCAGGGGGAGTTTGTTCTATTCTTTTCTCGCCGTCAGAACCGTCCTTCTGGGTCTCAATCACCGGCGACCCGGCATCGGTTTCTGTGGATGTTTCAATGGCTGCATCTCTGCGAACGGACCCAAGCAAAGAAAAGGCTCATAGGGCAGAAGAGCCCCCGGTTCTTCAAAGTGTTGAAGCTGCATTCTCTCTAGTGACCACCAGGGGGCAAATCCTCACGCTTTCTTCCTCGTAATGGTGGTAATGAATGGATTCTTAAGTCTTTGAAGAACAGTTCCTGGTTTGTGAGGCAGTGGTTGCATAGCAACAAGAAAGAAACAAAGTACAGGTCAACCACACACCTGGGCTTCCTCTCCTTGAGGGCGAGGCCCTCGCCGACCAGGAAGTCAGTGAAGTTCACCAACGCGCCCTTCTGGTTGGAGCAGAACAGGGTGACTGGTACAGGGGGCTCATCAGTCACCTCCTGGGCAAAGAGAGGGGGGGGGGGTGTGAGACACGTCGGTACATAGGAGTTAACCAATAAGAGCACTGGGGGGGGGGGGGGAGGAGACCTTGATGGTCAGGACCGCCAAGGCCCCGGTGAGGTGGAAGGAGATCAGGTCGCAGGCCGTCGCCGTCCAGGTGGAGCACCCCCCCGCCGGCCTGCAGGGAACCAGCCAATCAGATGGGAGTATCACAACATTTCATTTTCAAACCGGTGTTTAATGTCAGGGTTCATACACCGTTTGACAAATGGATTTCCAGGAATATGTTACATTTTAAATTACCTATACAAGTAGTCATGTCTCGTTGTATTAATTTGTCCTGTTATTGACGAGGCTAATGCACAACCAGATATTCATTGTGTTTCCCCAACCATTCAATTAGGCCCCAAGAAAGTCTTCGAATAAAATATAAAATGAAAAGACTAAATATCTCCACAACGAATGTAAAAAAGACATCCAAAAACAGTCCAGTCTCGTATCGATACAATAATTAGTGTGTGTGTGTGTGTGTCACCTGATGTCACTGAGAGTGCACTCTAATGCCAGGGAGCCCGTCAAGAAGGATGGGAGGGGCCGCAGGTTGCCGACGGGAAGCTTCACCTTGTTGCCATGGTCACAGCGCATCACCTGGTACATGGTGGTGTTATCAATAACATTCATTCGGGAGCATTGATGACGCCGATGATGCACTCGGATGTTCGTCTGTTGCTCTCCTGTCACCTCGATGAAGTCGGTGGCCTCGGCGCCGGAGCAGACGCGACCTCTCTCCCACACGCCGTCCACCAGGGCGCCGCAGAACATGTCGGCCTCCCACACCACCTCCTCCAGCTCCTTCAGAGCACACTCCTCCTCCACCAGCTCGCACAGCCTGAGCGACACAGCCACAGAGACCCGGTTGGGGAGGAGGGGGGGGGGGGGGGGGTGTTACAGATAACACGTTTTATAAAGTTCATTTAAATCCTTTTATATTCACACGCCGACCTCCTGAGACGAGAGTCGTTGTGGGCGAACTGGACGTAGAAGCTGCTCGGCGAGTTCACGTGGCTCACTCGGACTTTCAGGTCTTTGAGTTGATCGGGGAGCCTCAGCTGGAACTCCTCCTCTTCCTCCTTCTCCTCGGAGGAGGAGGTCCGGTCCGGGGCGTTGCCGCCCTCTGGGGCCGACCCAACGTCGAGGGGAGGGTCCCATACGTCGAACTCCTCAGCAGCCCCCGCCGACTCGAGTCTGCCTCGAGGAAGGAGATGGAACAAACGTCACTTTGTGGGTTTGGGACTGATGAAGACTCCTTGCTCCCACAATGACGAAGTCTCACCCCTCTTTGAAGGAGGCCAGCTCCTCTCGGACCAGCAGCTCGGCGATGTCGTCCAGGCCGCTCTCGAACAGTTTGACCGGCAGAGGCTCGGTCTTTGGGACATTTCCTGCAGGGGAACAGGGAAGGAAACAAGTGGCTTTATCGCTTTAAGGTGAGACCAAATGACCAGCTGCTAGTGGAGCAGCAGGTAACCGTAGTGATCACAGACGTCATTGATTCAGAGTCTAACAAGTTCAGGACTTTTTGTGTCGCTATGCTTAAGAAATACATTTCATCACAATAATAATAATTCATCAAAATCAATCGATCAGAGTACGAGAGGCGGTGACATTCTGACAGAGCACCTGTAGCCACGACAGTGAGGAGCTTCTGGAGAGCCAGATGGATGAATCTGTTCTTGCAGGCGTCGCTCCACGTCTCTGCATCCAGAGGACTCACACCGGACAGACAGCAGCGGACCGCCTGGACAAACGAGGAGACACACATCCTGTCCACTCAACACAGCTGGGTATGTACCAGATGATACCAGGAGGTGGAGCTACAACGCTGCAGAAACCAAAGAGTGGGTTCTCACCCTGGAAGGAAGAGCGAAGAACTCGTCCTTGATCTTCCTCAAGTCGCTGACTGGCAGCGTCTTCTTATTGCCGAAGTCGACGTACTGCACCTCCACCTTTCTGCCCCCTGGATGACCTGCAAGCACACACACACACACACACACACACACACACAGAAATAGGTTTTTTCCTTGTTACAATAGATGCAATTTTCAAATCAAATCTTTTTTTAAAGATGCTGGAAATGTTAGCAAACTTTTTGCAAACCTGCATCCAACATATTAAACAAAAAACGCATTACAGCACTAAATCGAGCTTTTATCACGTTAGTAATAAGCAATACGAAGACGTGGTTTACTCGTTTATTTGGGAGAGGAGCAGGGCACAACTAAAACTAAGCTAAAATTTGGGAAGTTGAAATAAGTGACTGATATTTTGTTTATGGGTGGTTTGTAAACCAGAGGATTATTCCTGGATTACTAAACCCTCATTTCAGGGGCTCAAAAGGTTTAGTTTTTATCCTAATTCCTAAACCAGCCTTTTACTAAGGATACAAAGCCAATTTCATAATCTGTGTGACTAGATTTAAATTCGGCCATCTGCATCCGTGGAAGTGGAAAATATTTCCATTTCTGCAAAAAATGGTTCCATATCTCCAGGATCTATGATTCTGCTTCATAGAAAGGGTAAAGACAAGGAGCAGCGGACCTTCTCATAAAGCTTTAATTAACTGGGAATTTTTCACTCAATCCAGTGACGCCCCCCCCCCCCCCCTCACCTACGACCCGAGCTCTGTACCACAGCTTGTCCTCGTAGCGGGCCACGCAGGCCTGCTCCATCACCGGGCAGTAGATGGTGAGGTCTTCTTCTGCACACGCTGTGGTCGCATTGTAACAATCCTGAAGCTTTGCTGAGAGCAACACAAACTCCATGTTGTCAACCTGGAGGGAGGGAGGGAGGGGGGAGGGGAATCATTTCTGTGCCCTCCCTTAAACATAAATGAAGATAAACACGGCACATGTGCAGCACCAGCTGGATGTAGAAGTCAGCCGGGCTGTTGATGTGGGACACCACAGCGCTGAGCTCCGTGTTGATCTCGGGGTATTTCGGCGGGTGGAACAGCAGCGGCCACATGCCCAGGTTCACTGGAGAGTAAAACCTGAGGGCACAGTAACATTAATAAATAACAACGTGAGATGGAGACCCACGAGCTCACGGCGGGTTTTTCACCTGGCCACTTCGATGAAGACCAGGTACTCCCTGACGGAGATGGGCGCGTCGCTGCTCTGGTCCACGGAGGCCTTCCTCAGGTCCACCAGCAGCGAGTCCCGGTCCTGACCCATGGGCCGCATCTCCACCGCCGCAGAGCCCACCACGCCGAGGAACGCCAGCTTGGCCTCTGCGCTCCAGCCCTTTGTCTGGACGCCGCACACAACAGAGAACGCACGCAGTCACACTCTAGTTCTGTCACATTATTGGACAATAAAGTACAGCCTTTGATACCTTATTGCTTTACTGTAATCAATGAGGCTCTAGAGGGAGTCTCTCTGAGACGTTCAGTTAGCAGAATTAACACGGAGGCCCCCTTTTTTTTGTCGTGAAACGCGTTTTCCTGCTTTTTATTCACGTTGAACCTCGAGGGTCGTCGTACGACAGCTTTCCCCCTGATCAGAGAACGTCGACGTGTCACCGCACTCATTTGAATGTTCTCACCGGATCGTAGGGGACGAGGTCCTTGAGTGAACATCTGATGGCCTGAGGAGCAAAGTAACCCAGCTCCACCTTCACGGCCTCCTCCACCTTCCTCAGGTGGTCGTTCACGGCCTTCAACGAGGACTCGGGCGTCTCCTCCTCTCTGGGAAATGTGTGGAAATCAACGGATGATCCTCTGTGGATCTTTGGGTCTAAATCACAGAAATTCAATGAGAATTTACGTGTGCACGTCGAGGCTCTTCCCGAAGCCGGAGTCCAGGAAGAAGACCCGGATGCTGGCCAGCCGGCCGGCCGGGCAGACGCTCACAGCCTCCACACATCCGCGCTGAAAGACCTCGAGCACGCGGGCCCGAGACCAGAGGCCCGCCCCCCCCTTGGCAAAGACCGTGGCGCCTGGAGAGGAGCAGACCCAAACAGACGAGTGGAAGAATCAGTCGATTATCTTAAGCTATTACATTGAAACTGAAGAAACATTCCTTTGTTGTTTAATTAACTTCCCCCCCTAACCAATAATAGTGACTTTAACCATTTTATTAAATGCATAATTTAGGTTCCCCAAGCGGACCCACCGGTCTCCACCGTGTCGCTAGGACCGAAGAGGCAGCCGTCTGCGCAGCAGAAGAGGTCGATCTTCTTCTCCAGGATCTCACGCTCCCTCTTCTCGGCCACGTAGCTGACGTAGAAATGACTGGGATTCACCACGTGGCTTAGCACCACCCACTGGGCAACTGGGAAGGCAGGGTGAGGACAGTCCAGAGGGGGGAGGAAGGCGGGCAGTGAAGGGGAAACCAGGTGAAAGGGCAGAGATTTGAAAGAGGATGAGTAGGACATTTAAATTCATACATTTGTGGTTGTTTTCCTAGATTTTACAATCAAAGTGTGTGTGGTTTTATCAAAAACGTCAGACTTTTCCAAAAGAAAGAATCTGCGTTATTTATATGAAAGACACCGAGTTGCCGCTCTTCACCATTTCTCTTATTGCCAAATTGGCGATTTTTCTTCCTCCTGTGGATTCTCCAGTCATTGGCCAGCTGGGGGCCGGTGGGCGGGGCGGCTGCAGGAGGACGCAAAGCATTTCACAAAATGTAAATAGAAAGCTTCTCTCCTGCCTCCATCGTCCTGTTTGGACTTGACATCCCCCCAAAAGCAGCCTCGACGCACCTGTCTCCTGCCGCTTGGCTGGAAGCTCCTTGGGAACCGCGTGCAGAGCTCCTCCCGAGGCCGAGCGACGCCGAGGCGTCGGGCAGCAAGAGCCTCGGGCCTCCGGGCTCCCCGGCTGGGGCGACGCGGCGTTCGTGCGCGTGACCTTTGGACTTGGCTTTTTCCCGGAGCTGCTCTGCTGGGGGCTCCGTGGAGGAGACTTGAAAAGCCTGAGTGAGAACGGCCAAGAGAGCCGAGAGGAAAACAAAATGTGTCGGGGAGTAAATCACTCAGCCAGTCAGGTGGGATTTGCACCACCAGGCGGAGCCTGTTCCGTTTGAACCTGATCCAGTCGGAGGTGCGCTTGGTGCAAACAAAATCAAACACACCTCCCTGAATATCAGAGGAATATAAAAGCAGCGTAATGACTCCTGGTGGGAAACTCCATCATGAAGCCATCTGACTGAAATCGGTCATTGTGATATTATAAATTTCATTTTAAACACTTTTTTTTCTCGAAAAAAAAGTTTTCCGGTTCTTATTAATCTGTTAAAATGATCAACATTATATATTTATCTTATTATTTATTTTGAAATTGACATCACTTTGATCTATTTCAAATAAAGATCATTATTATTCTTCAACACGTCCTCCACTAATAACTAAACGGAGGACTTTTTAAGGACTCACGGCTTTGGGACGGCGACTTCCATTTTCAGAGACAACGTCAGAGTCTGGTTCAGGTTCTCTGACAGGAAAACAAAGCTGGAACACAAAACAAAACATGAAATAAACAGTACATGTTCGGTTTGTCAAACTCCCAAAACAGTTTCAGGGCAGGGAATAAAGCAGTGGTAATTTAGTGGATATTTAACCTGATTAACAGCAGGGAAACACGTCTTAAGCACATACTGTGAATAACAGATCAAACATCAGACAAACCTCAGCCCGGAGCCCGTGGTAATGCTTTCCATATCGTACGACTGGGTATCCACAGGAGCCTCCAACGTCTCCACAACCTGTGACCCGCACAAGCGGCGCAGCAAAAAGCACACGCGGGGTTCTTCATCGGCTGCCCGAGGTCCCTTGGAGGCGTGTGTTTGGGGTTAGAACGTCTCCTACCTTGTCCAGGCTGCAGTACTGCTCCAGGAAGGGCACACGGCGCACTTCTCTGGCGACCTGCATGGCGATCTCCAGGGCCTTCCTTCTCTTCTGGACACGGTCCACCTCCTCCTGGCTGGATGAGAACCGGGCCTCCAACTGACTCAGCTGCACGTCCTGCCTGTGGACAAAAAAGGAACCACGGAGGGGGGGGCGGGGGGGGTTCTGTGTTGTGTCAGGTAGAACTATCGGTTTGTCAATGACAATAATTACTTTGCTCCATCTACTGCAGTAAAACACGGACTGTGGAGAAGAACCTCACACAGACTTCTAAACAGCACGCCTGTTTGTGTCCCAGCTTCCTTGCGTATGGATCTGGGATCAGTTTACATCCTCACCACTTCTCAACCGCCTGCAGGGCTTTGCCTGCAGTCTGCTTGATCTCTGCCTCCAGCCGACTTCTCTCCCTCCCCACCTGCTGCTTCAGGCCGACGGTCAGCGTCTGCAGACACGAGACGCGAGACGCTCGCTTAACAGCTTCACATCCGCTGTTTCATTCGGATGTGAGGAATGGATTCATGCCTAAAATAAGTTCATCGAATCTGAAATATGAGACCGATAATTGCTGCTGCCGCCGATTGATCGATGAATTTCTAGTGCGTGAAGCTTTTTTCTTTGTGGATGGAGTGCAGCTTTCACCTCGTGGATGGTGTCCAGAACAGCGACACTTTCTGCAGCTCGGGCCAACGCCTCATCCACCGACTTCTTAATCTCCACGATGTCAACCTGCAGGAAAACGCACAAGCAGACGACTTAATTGATGTTGTTTACATCCTTCTGTCCAGCTCGTTGTGTTTCATGGTCCACATGAAAAACTCTCACATCTCAGGCATGCGTTTTTATGGAGGAAGTGTTAACCCAGCTTTGTCTTCTAGCTCCTCCAGGGAAACAAAGCCTTTTCCCAGGAACCACAAAATGTGCACACCATCCACTCAAGATATTTCTCTACTCCCCTCATCCAGCTACATTTACGTTTCCAAGAGAACCAGAGAGACGCAGTGCAGAACAGTCACATTTTTGCAGCGTTGAAAAGCGTTGGAAACTTAGTATTAGGTAGCCAATCAAATCAAAGATAATAACAACACACGATATTCTTGTTCTTCGTTATTTTTCCCCGTTATTTACAATGATCGGTTTCTACTTTTACATTAATGTCTTTCCCCTCTAGGCCTGACGTGCTACTGTACTTTAATTCCATCTCACATACCTGAATGAATGTACACGTCTTTGGCAATAAGGGTAGCTTGAAATGAGTTTAGTTTGAACAGCAACATTTTGGTCTGAGGTGAAGGTCACAAACCTGCACTTTGGCCTCAGCGTCTCCGCCGATGTCTTTGGTCGTTGTTAATTTTTGCTTTTCGCGATTCAATGATCCATCTTTAGACCTTAAAGAGACACAAAGGCAACTATCAAAGCATAACATTAATTCTCACGAAAAGAGGTGTTGAACCGAAGCTGTGTCAGCTGGCTGCTTGATCTCAACTTTCCAAAATACCTCTTCATTTTGTTCACTTTGGAAGTGTAGATGAGGCCAATGATCCTGCTGTCCTCCTGGAGGGCGAACACCCCTCCTTCAGGAAGTGCAGACTCCACCTAAACAGAGCGAACTTGGCTTTGTAACTGTCACCCTATAATCAAAAACTAAACAAATCCTAATTGAGAAGATTTCGTGGCGGCCTGCTACCCAACCACGCTGGTAAAGGACGACGCCGTTTGCATCGTATGTCTGATTATAACAAGCCTTTACGTAATGACAACCCCCGTAGAAGAAAATATATTACAGAAATCCCTTCTTTGAGGTTGTGAATCAGAATCTGGAAAGATCCGAATCTCCATTCTTACATTAATCAATATTTCCCCCCAGCATAACTACAAAAGTCCCATTTCACCTCACACTCGGGACAACTAATGACTCCGCGGTGGTGGAAGGTGTGCAGACAGGTCGTGCAGAAGATGTGAGCACATACAAGCACACGAGGGAGGTTTCCCTCCGAATCATCCTCTGAAAAACAAAGAAAATACAGAAAAAGAAAAAAAAAATGAGACAGTTGAATTTAAAAGCACATCACAAACCAACATTAATTTGTACAGAGGCATGGGGCTTATTGCAGTTCACTACCCGATAATCTAAATAATGTAAATTTAATTTCAATCAAGTTATATTATTCTATATATTCATGAATATTGTTTAAAGTAATGTTGAGTCCCAGTAATGCTGACATGCTTGTTCTGTAATTTGCAGTTGCTACAGCTATTAAGTTGTTGGTTCAAACAGCGCTGAAGAGTCGGTGTAGTGTTATGGAGTAAATATCACATTCAGTTGGTAGAAATCTACACAATGTAAGTTTTAAGTTTGTTACTTACGTAACATTGTAAATGACGAACAGTATGGTGATCATTGTTTGATTATTTGTTTTTAAGGTCGATTTAGTTATAATATTTTGACATGTTTATAAAAATACCACATTTTGATTGTTTAACAATTCTATTATACATTTTAAAATTATAATTGTTAATTAGAAGTCCAGTTACAGGTACAGGTTACAGCGTCTGTCACGCTTTTTCTTTTTTTTTAAACAATGGGGGGGATTCAACATATTTGAATCAATGTCTTTAAAATCACGTGTTTTTATTGCTGACATCTCGCTCCCAGAATCGCGTTGGGCGCGAGATTTTGAGGCTCTTTGGTGCTAACTTACGTTAGCTTAGCTTATCACACGCAGCTGAAAACGAACAACCCCTAGCGAACTTTGAAAATCTAAGGACAATACAATATGCTGTATTTTCAAAGCACAAAGTATAATTCATCAGTATTTAAAACTTTTAAAAAGGACTCGCTAACATGTCTACCTGTAATTAGGCTAGCTGAGCTAGCTTCCACCGGCTTGCTAGCTGGCGGCAGCCGCTGAAACAACGTTTTAAGCTAACTTAAGTTATAGAAGGGTTATATAACGTACTAAGCTGTAACGTAGTATATTTAAATATCCTACCCGGCAGTCTGAACCTCTCCCCGCAGAACCTGCACTCCATTGTGCTGAGGTTGTCGCCCGACTCCATATGTATTCTTATCTTGGTCTTTTTATTTGAAGAGGTTCTGCTCCTCACAACGACCAGGGTGCGCGGTCACACGGGTTTTGTGATCACGTGACCGCGCAAGGTGCGTTCACGGCAAATAATGACTCTTCCCCTATTTAGTATTATTGCATTATGTAATATGCACCTTTATTGACATGCTGGTGATGTGTTTAGCTTTAGCCATACATAAAGCCCAAATAGAGCTCTTTCCTGTGGACAGTGGGGGGCACCAGAGACTGAGAGGACCCACAGGTGGCCTTGGGTTGATGGTTCACAAAGTCCAGATGTGGGTGCGTGTGTGTGTGTGTGGTATATGGTATGATGTTGCTTTAATGTAAGTCATGTCTACCCTACGTCCTATTATCTCATACCATGCACGTTCGTTCGATTTATTCTCTTTTGTCCGCCTGAACCAATCGCTGCGCTGGTTCTCTCCTCCGCCCGAGGACAATGACCCCCCCCCCCGAGGGGAGTGCAACACGACAAACGACTTTAACCTTCAGAGAGCGTCTCCAGACCCCTGGAGGCGGGGGTGCGTTACGGAGGGGGGGCTGATTCACATGAAGTGTGTCGGAATGAATCCGCGTCCCGCTGAGCCGCGGGGAAAGTAGAGCACCTCAGTGCGGGGGGGGGGGTCCGACACGCCCCAGGTAGAAGACACACCTGTCTGCTAATGGGAAAACGATAGCTGATCGTTTAACACACCACCTCCGATGTATCGGACATTTCAAGAAGAAAAACCACAAACACACAACATATGTTAATGTTTGCAATTTGTACAAAATGTGCGAAAAGAACACTTCCGGTTTGAATTAAACAAGACTATCACATTAAAGTCCTCAAAGAGGAGTTCATTCATGGTTCATTGGGTGTTTGAGAGGCTTTTAGCTGCAGACACACATTGATATGTATATATGGATAGATTTATTATTAGAGCTTCACTTTGCACTTTTGTTGTTTTATAACATTTGTCACTATTAGGCAAAACAAAATCATCTTCTGAAATGCTTCTTTTTATGGCATTAATTTACAGAATGAAAACAATCTGTCAATGTGGTTATGGATCAATGAAAAGCCGCTCCATGTTTCCTCCTCATCTGTTGTCCTTTCAAACAAAAGAATATTTTATAACCTCTTCCGGTCTGAATTCCAGCACATGGAGACAATGTGGAGTTATGTGTGAACGTGACACTAAAGGAATCTGGTATTTACCAGAGCAGGATGATTGACTGAGAGGGGGAGGGGGGGGCATGGTGGTGGTGGGTGGGGTGGGGCAGAAGACGTGTTTACTATGGGTAATGAACCAATCAGCAGGCTGCCCGGGAGGGTATGGGGGTAGCCCCATCTTTCTTCTTCACAAATGTGGGTCAGTTCTCATCCTGGGGTGATTTCCTTCGTGCCTTTGCAGGAACAATAAGCCACCCCCCCTCCCCTCCCCAAACCCCCAAGTCACTTACCCATTAACGAGGCTCCTAATTGAGCAGCGTGGTCTGGGTAAGTCCTGATGTCTCACGTTGTCTGCTCCGTGGTCATCATCCACTTCCACCACGATGTGGGCAAAGCCCACAAGAAACTCTTTCACCGAGACCCCCAAATGTCTAAAATGAAAGAAAATCTGACTAACAACGTTAACATGCATTGTACTTCTATTGATAATTAATTTGTTATATTTATCTATTTTGAATGCTTATTTTTAAATTTATTTTATAGTTGTCTTGTGCATTTTTTATTTGATTGTTTTTAACATTGTTGGATTTTTATTTGTGTTGGATTTCCCCTTTCGGTCATTTTTGGTTGTCGCAGTGACAGTCACTTAAGGGAAGGCTGGAAGGGTTGGGCGAGGGTTAGGGTGGGGGGAGGTCGTACCTTTCATCTCTAATAAATTTTAAAATTCAGCCATCCTACACTTTGACGCACGTCCACCTCCAATATATGCTGCAGAACAAACTCTGGGTTTAATGGGAAACCAACAGAGACTCCTACAGATCACATGGTAGCAGAATAAATAGTTAAACTATTGACAGAAGATATCATACATGATATCTTCAGATGAGACATATTTCCCTCCCATGACGTTCCTTCAGCAAACATGCAGATCTCAGATGTATTTTCCTTTTTTCTTTCCTTTCATTTGAGGAACCTCTTAAGTCTGCGAGGAAGTCCCTCTGACCTACTGGCTGAGTCTGACCTGACTGTCTGGAGGAAGACAACAAGAAGGTCAGGCAGGACCCAGGAGACTCATGGATTCGCTCTAAGTGGATTTCCCCCCCGTGCCCCGCCCCCCCCAGGCCACGGCATTAAGAGAGCAGGGGTTATGGCAAATGACGGCTTGCTTTGTATCTTTCAAAGAAAGACTTGAATAGAATAACCGCACTCCAGAATCAACCCCGGCCCGGTAAGACCTGGTAAGGCCCGGTATGGCCCGGTAAGGCCCGGTAACGCCCGGCAAGAACCTGGTCAGTGCGGCAGCTCGGTCTGATTCCTTCCGGGTCTTTTCTATGTGTGTGAGGCCGATCACACCGTGGTTGTAGTTAGATCCAGGTCACCAGACTCACTGATGCTCTTTTTCTGCACATGTTGGCATCGGAGGATGTTTCATCCTTGTCAAAATGGACCCATTAAATCCAAAGGCTACTGATTTCCAATTGATGGCCCTGGGGGTTTACAAGGGTTGGGGGGTCAACAGCAGCCTTTTTTCGGTCCTGGTCTAACCTCCTGTTTCTATATACCCATACGTCATTTGGATTTATTTTTCCTCACTTCCTTCACAGTTTTAATATGTAGTTCAGTGGTTTATTGAGTGGCATCACCGCACCACCAAATGGAAAATCCCACGGAATGGAAAGGGAAAGTGAAGTGGATACTGTCCAAAAATACAGCAGTCATATCATCTCTTTGTTGCCTGCATGAAACAACATGTTATCAATGATTTATGTTTCACGTAACCTTCATAATACAAACTAATAAAAGACTAGAGGATACTTTCACACACTTCCTTGCAGCCGCAGCCCTTCATCCCCTCAAAGGCATAGCTGGAGGCTGGAGATGTGGCGGTGGGACGACGGGGTAGCGGTTTGTTGGTGGTGGTGATGGGAGGGGGGGGGGGGGGGGGGCGAAGGGGGGGCTTGAAGAGACCAGCTGTGTGACCTAACACCCGTTGCAACATCGCACGCCTCCACATCGAGGGGGAAAGGACCGGGAGAGAGCCGGAGATCAGACCGATGAGCGGGACGTTAGCAGGAGTTTAGCTTGTTAGCGGGAGGTTACTTTGTTAGCAGGTGTTTAGCTTGTTGACTAGGCCCGTGATCGCCTGGGTGGGCGACGGAGGGCCGAGGAGTTAGTGTTGGCTGATTCAGCTTATCACAAGACCCAGAAACAAAAGAAGTAGGTTGAGTGACATGCTGTCAGAAGTACTATGTTGAGTAATTACAGATGTCTTGTGAGTAAGGGCAAAGGCTCTCATATTCAGAGATAAATAGTATTCAAACCAAGGCTTGGTCATCTTCAAGAACAGTTTCTGATATTCCTGATACAATATCCTGATGGGGAACGCCATGTCCTAGTTTACCCACATAACGATACTTTTCGGCAGCGTCTTTGGAGTAAGGGCAACACTGGATTCAGGCAAGCCCATAGGAACGAGTAGATAACCCGCGCTCAAGGGTTCTTTGAGGTTGGAGGATTTTCAAAATTAACCCGGAGCCGTGCGCAGGATTCACCACCTTCAAGTGAAACTAAGGTTTTATTTGCAGCGATGTAGAATATTTCTTCTCTTCTTCACTCCCTTCTGCTGAGCAGAATGTCTATCTGTGTCATCTGAGGGTGAAACACACCGACGGCAGATTTCTGACGCATTCCACCATCGGGTCTTTTGGCCTCGCCTGAGAAACGCCCCCCCCCCCTCCCCCTTTCCTTGTTAATGGGTGAATCAGATGGAGGAGCAGATGCTTCGTTGACTCAACAGGAATCTCAAAGCTCCACCGTGTGCTGAGGTGTTGTTGAGTTGAAACATGATTCATATGCTTGTTTTATGTTATGTCTAATGGCTCTGCATATTCATGTTCCTCATGTCAGTGTTCCTCATATTCATGTTCCTCATGTCAGTATTCCCTTATATTCATGTTCATCATGTCAGTGTTCCTCATATTCATGTTCCTCATGTCAGTATTCCCTTATATTCATGTTCATCATGTCAGTATTCCCTTATATTCATGTTCATCATGTCAGTGTTCCTCATATTCATGTTCCTCATGTCAGTATTCCCTTATATTCATGTTCCTCATGTCAGTATTCCCTTATATTCATGTTCATCATGTCAGTGTTCCTCATATTCATGTTCCTCATGTCAGTGTTCCCCTATATTCATGTTCCTCATGTCAGTGTTCCCCTATACTCATGTTCCTCATGTCAGTGTTCCTCATATTCATGGTCCTCATGTCAGTGTTCCCCTATATTCATGTTCCTCATGTCAGTGTTCCTCATATTTATGGTCCTCATGTCAGTGTTCCCCTATATTCATGTTCCTCATGTCAGTGTTCCTCATATTTATGGTCCTCATGTCAGTGTTCCCCTATATTCATGTTCCTCATGTCAGTGTTCCTCATATTCATGTTCCGCATGTCAGTATTCCCTTATATTCATGTTCCTCATGTCAATGTTCCTCATATTCATGTTCCTCATGTCAGTGTTCCTCATATTCATGTTCTGCATGTCAGTATTCCCTTATATTCATGTTCCTCATGTCAATGTTCCCCTATATTCATGTTCCTCATGTCAGTGTTCCCCTATATTCATGTTCCTCATGTCAGTGTTCCTCATATTCATGGTCCTCATGTCAGTATTCCCCTATATTCATGTTCCTCATGTCAGTGTTCCTCATATTCATGGTTCTCATGTCAGTGTTCCCCTATATTCATGTTCCTCATGTCAGTGTTCCTCATATTCATGTTCTGCATGTCAGTATTCCCTTATATTCATGTTCCTCATGTCAATGTTCCTCATATTCATGTTCCTCATGTCAGTGTTCCTCATATTCATGTTCTGCATGTCAGTATTCCCTTATATTCATGTTCCTCATGTCAATGTTCCTCATATTCATGTTCCTCATGTCAGTGTTCCTCATATTCATGTTCTGCATGTCAGTATTCCCTTATATTCATGTTCCTCATGTCAATGTTCCCCTATATTCATGTTCCTCATGTCAGTGTTCCCCTATATTCATGTTCCTCATGTCAGTGTTCCTCATATTCATGGTCCTCATGTCAGTATTCCCCTATATTCATGTTCCTCATGTCAGTGTTCCTCATATTCATGGTTCTCATGTCAGTGTTCCCCTATATTCATGTTCCTCATGTCAGTGTTCCTCATATTCATGTTCCTCATGTCAGTGTTCCTCATATTCATGTTCTGCATGTCAGTATTCCCTTATATTCATGTTCCTCATGTCAATGTTCCTCATATTCATGTTCCTCATGTCAATGTTCCTCATATTCATGTTCCTCATGTCAATGTTCCTCATATTCATGTTCCTCATGTCAATGTTCCTCATATTCATGTACCTCATTTCAGTGTTCTTCATATTCATGTTCCTCATGTCAGTGCTCCCTCATATTCATGTTCTTCATACTCATGTTCCTCTTGTACAATGTTGTCTTATCTGTCTTGTTGTCCATTGTCTAACTGTCTGCTGTTATGCAGCAACTGCCAAGTCAAATTCCATGGATGTCTGACATATTTTAGTAATAAATATTTCCTGATTACTGATGTCAGTGTTCCTCATGTTCCAGTTCCTTGTGTTCATGTTCCTCATGTTTGTGTTTTTATTTTCTTTAATACATGATCAATTATCTTGTGGTTGTATTCTATTAATTATCTTTTCTTTTTTTTAACCTTTCAATAATTCGTCTTACACTAGATTAGTAAATAAACAATTAATTGAAGATAATCCTGACCAAGTGAGAAGAGTGTCATCGGTGACTTCCTGTCCATTCGTTGGCTTTCGAGAAACTGGTGTAGCACCTGTGCCTGTTTTCCGAAGCCATAGTTTCTCTTCATTAGAAACCACAGCTCTGCTTTGGGGGCCTGTTAATCCTCTGGCTGAAGCTTCTCTTTTCACAGTCAACACTCACACACACTGAACGCTGACACACATTCTGCTGCAAAAGCTTTCAGCCAGGACGGAAGAGACAAATGAAAGGAAAGTTGGCGTCGTATGTGAGCAGCAGGTCCAAACAGCTTGTGAAAGACGGTTCTTGGTACAGATCCTTCAATCTCAGAGATTAAAAAGATGGTCTTCACCCAATGAAATGACACCGTCTTCTATCCGGCTTTATGGCGACACAAGACTCTCATCCAAAACATTCAGCTGGATGGATTGCAGACTTTTGGCACATTTGGGTTTTGGAGACAACAATGGTAATAATGGCACAGTGGAAACCACAAGAGACACAGTGGCGGGAAACAGTTTGCTCACTTTTCTTGTACGTTGTGATTGTGGCTCACTGCTAACAGAGCTACCAGTAAGACCACCTCTGTGTGTGTAGAGGTGTGACTCATGGACCTTCATTTACTAAATGAACATCGTGAAACGAGCGATCTAGACAATAAACTCATGTTTACTGAGGGGATACACCAGGAGTAGACTCATTTTCTCATAGACTTCTATTGGGGCCAAAGGAGTCGCTCGCCCCCTGGTGGTCATTAGGGATAACGCTTAACCAATCATGTGTTGTATTCCTTTCATGAGAGTGGAGATCTGCACCTTTCTAGTGAATCATCTTTCTGTATAAAAACCGTTCTCTCTCTCTGTGCACAGACAATGACGACGACGACATCGGCGCCTGCCAACGGGTGTAATTACACCCGCATCCCTGTGCCCCCCCCTCGTCCGGCGGAGACAACACCTGGGCGGGCGTCTCGGAGGTGACAAAAGTAATGCGGCGGCGGAGTTTGGCCGCCCTGTAATCTGGAGGTCGGAATGTCACAGTAGCGTTTACGCAATCTGTGTCGTAAAAGTATAATAAGAATGCTGTTATTTAAGATTCCAAGCCAAATAGGTCACGTTGGTGATGTGAACTCTAACCTTTGAGCATTTGCTTTGTCGTCTGAACAGCATGTAGAGCATCCAGTGTGGAGGTGTCACGAGCTTGGATCAACCTACATGTACTTTCTTCGTTTATTTTCTCTTCTTTCGCCCTATAGCTTAATGCCACAAACAAACCAAATGATTATATACAGTAAAAACAAGGGCATTGCTTCCCTAGTTAAGCCCTTTTTCTTATTTGGCTAGATCTGGAGGTGGCAGGGATCCTTGACAGCGTGCAGATTCAGCTGGATTTCTTGCCTTCTTTAATCCATGATGAATTCACCTTCTTTTCCCTCAAGGGCTTCACTGCCTTTAACCAGAGGACGAGCTTCAGGCCGACAGAGGACAAGCTTGGGGCTGCAGAGGACGAGCTTCAGGCTGCAGAGGACGAGCTTCAGGCTGCAGAGGACGAGCTTCAGGCTGCAGAGGACGAGCTTCAGGCCGACAGAGGACGAGCTTCAGGCCGACAGAGGACGAGCTTCAGGCCGACAGAGGACGAGCTTCAGGCTGCAGAGGACGAGCTTCAGGCCGACAGAGGACGAGCTTCAGGCCGACAGAGGACGAGCTTCAGGCCGACAGAGGACGAGCTTGAGGCTGCAGAGGACGAGCTTCAGGCTGCAGAGGACGAGCTTCAGGCTGCAGAGGACGAGCTTCAGGCCGACAGAGGACGAGCTTCAGGCCGACAGAGGACGAGCTTCAGGCTGCAGAGGACGAGCTTCAGGCCGACAGAGGACGAGCTTCAGGCTGCAGAGGACGAGCTTCAGGCCGACAGAGGACGAGCTTCAGGCCGACAGAGGACGAGCTTCAGGCTGCAGAGGACGAGCTTCAGGCCGACAGAGGACGAGCTTCAGGCCGACAGAGGACGAGCTTCAGGCTGCAGAGGACGAGCTTCAGGCCGACAGAGGACGAGCTTCAGGCTGCAGAGGACGAGCTTCAGGCCGACAGAGGACGAGCTTCAGGCCGACAGAGGACGAGCTTCAGGCTGCAGAGGACGAGCTTCAGGCCGACAGAGGACGAGCTTCAGGCCGACAGAGGACGAGCTTCAGGCTGCAGAGGACGAGCTTCAGGCCGACAGAGGACGAGCTTCAGGCTGCAGAGGACGAGCTTCAGGCCGACAGAGGACGAGCTTCAGGCCGACAGAGGACGAGCTTCAGGCTGCAGAGGACGAGCTTCAGGCCGACAGAGGACGAGCTTCAGGCTGCAGAGGACGAGCTTCAGGCTGCAGAGGACGAGCTTCAGGCCGACAGAGGACGAGCTTCAAGCTGCAGAGGACGAGCTTCAGGCTGCAGAGGACGAGCTTCAGGCCGACAGAGGACGAGCTTCAGGCCGACAGAGGACGAGCTTCAGGCTGCAGAGGACGAGCTTGAGGACGAGCTGTTTACCGTCTACACCAATGACTCGTCCACACACAGAACTAATTACGTCCAGACATCAGCATCATTTGAGAAAAACAACTTCTACGGCAACGGAGGGGGGGGGGGTGAAATTCTTGAGTCTCTGAAGCCTACGATGACAAACCACCTCTCACCCTTCATTGTTCAGAAGGAATTCATTCAGTAATGTTGCAATCAGGACCGGCTCCTTTTGCACAGTGAGGAATTCCACACACAAAGGCTGCGTTGATAACCAGAGTGAAGAATTGTTTCTTGACATTTGTCGGCAGCGGGCACAATGGTTCCTCCTGGAGCTGACCCGTTTAATGCTTAACCCTCCGGTAAACACAGATATGAAGCCCTGGGATTCCGCCGAGTCACGGCGCCGTGTCGGGGGAAACAGCGGAGCCTCTTGACGTTAAGGGGAGTCGACGGTGGGGTGAGCGCCGCAGGATGTAGATCAAATGAGCTCAAACTGGAGGATTGGGGAGACGGGGGGTACGGACGGATCTGGCACAGATTGCTTCCTGGGTGCCGGACGACGGTTCGAACAGGCTGGAACCAATCTGAGAGCCACCGGGTCTTCGACCGAATAGAACCGGGCTTCAACTTTTCCCTTGAGGGCCTCAAAATCTCTCCTGTCATCCCATAAACCGCACTCCATTCTTCCATGAAAGGCAAACAAGAACCGCTGAGCCGCCGCCGCTGTGCATGACTTCCTGTTTTAAAAACCCGACCTGACAATCCCCAGTGTGCGCCGCTCCGCAAACCTCACGCGGTCGCCTCTGAGCTCCGTCCTTGTTCACAGAGCCCCCCCCGGGTGTGAGATCCCAGCATGCACCAAGAGGACCAACAGGAGGGAGAAGGCCGCCGGGACAAAACCGCCCTCCGTCATGATCTTGAGGGACAAACGGGGGATTCTGCAGAAGATGCATTCCTCCAACGTGGTGGATGAGTTGTAGATTGTAAAATGATTTTTCGTATACTACAAAGTGATTCATTATTTATTATTACTAGCCTCATTTCCAATTGCTCTGGTTTTAGCATGTTATTTTAAAGGGACTTTTGTATTTAGAATGACTTTTTATGTACATCCACCAAACATTTGAAACAACACGTGCAGTAAGACTTTATAACTATATTTGTTTATTTCTCATGTTCATTCTATTCCCCTCTTGTGTAATTGTAATATTAAAATCTGGCACAGTCTGACGAGGGAAGGCGCTGCATTAGAAAGCAATGCATCCAGATGTTTGGAGTATGACAACATCTGATGAAATGAAAAGGTGTATTCAAGGTGACATGGCGGACATAAACACAGCTGGGCAGTACAAGTCCCCATTGAACGGATTCATGATGATGAACCCTGGAGGAGTCACGGGGCAGCTCGGTAAGTGTGTGGAGTCACATGTTTGACAAACACACTGTGTGTGTGTGTGTGTGTGTGTGTGTGTGCTGTCAACATTGAGTACATTGAATGGTTATCACACTGCACAGCACACAGTTACATAAAACCCCCCCCGACCCCCAGCGAGCGGGACCGGGGGGGGGGGGGGGGTTTGATCTTCACGCCTCTTTTTTGGGAGTGATGTTTCACCAGGAAGGAAGAAAAAAGTCAAATGAAGTCAAACAAATAAAATGAAGAAGGAAAGGCTGCACAGTGTGAAGCCCAAATATCTCCTCTTCCTCAGCGATACTCAGGATATTTACTCGGTACGTTTCCTGACGGATCCTCATGCAGGAACGACCCATCGACACACACACACACACACACACACACACACACACACACACAGCGCAGTTCTCCTTCACACAGTGTTTCTCTTGGCACAGCTCCTCGACCTCCACTTCACCTGAGGGAGGACGTCTTCTCCTCACAGCGCAGAACGATTCAAAAGTCAAATAACCTTCATCATCTTCACCAGACGAAGCTCAGACATTTGTTGCCTCGAAGCATAAAAAAAAAAAACAGGCAGCTGGTTCCAATCGAGCAAAAAACCTTTATGTGTCTGGTTTTACCAGTGCATTTTTTATCTGTGCCGGGACCCAGAAACACCTTCAGTGTCTTCACTCCGGAGTAGTAACAACAGTGAGAGAATTTCAACACAATATTGAATAACTAGAAAATTTAGTAAGAAGATCACCGACCTCACTGAGGTCCTTTTGAGACGAAGCACGGAGCCATTTACCCATTAACACCTGAAAGGGATCCTTCTCTGAGAACATTCCTGCACAGAGCTTTGGGTCGAGCTTCTTAAAAATGTTTCCTTTAATTACTGCTTATTTGAACCAAACTAAAGCTCCACCAGGGAGTCCGCGTTAGGAAACACATGCTTCATTAAACGCTAGAGAAAGATTAAGAAGCTTCTTACGTAATAGTCACACTATCATATCTCGTGATGATCAAATCTTGTTTTTCCTATAACATAAATGATCTTGTTCAGCACCATTTGGAAAAGAGAGACCATGGAAAAGGTAACGATCCTCACTTTAATGCACGGGGGGGGGGGGCATCAAGGGGCCGTAGACGTTCTGCTTGTTAAACGTAATGATGAAATGTATCCCTGTTATTAGCTGCAGCACTTTGGTTTAAACCCTGACGTGTATCCATGTAATTACATGCAAAACTTCGGTAAACATGAAATGTAGCCTCGATGTTTATGTCAAATCCCTGTAATCTCTCCGAGAGGGAAACGTTTGTAATAACCGTAATAAGCTGCTCAAAGACATGCACCTGGAATCCAGAGGCGTAAAGGTACGGCAGGTTGGCACATTTAACACAAAAGACATAAAGATAAAGGAAACGTCTCGGGTTATCTTACAATACACAGCATTTGTAGTTTGACTTTAAATTGGATGAACATTTTTTAAGGCGGAAAAAGCAAAAAGAAAGTTCAATTTATGCTGTGCAAGGGTATGTATATTACTGTAAATAAATAATAATGAGTAATAATGGATATTTAAGATCAGATTATATTGAAATTTGAATATATGTGGATGTAAAAAAAAGAGTAAAAAAAAATCTGGATGGATGGATGGTGGATGGATGGATGGTAGATGGATGGTTGGATGAATGGGTGGATGGATGGATGGATGGATGGGGGATGGATGGTAGATGGATGGATGGATGGTGGATGAATGGATGGATGGTGGATGGATGGATGAATGGTGGATGGATGGATGGATGGATGGATGGTAGATGAATGGATGGATGGTGGATGGATGGTTGGATGAATGGATGGGTGGATGGATGGATGGATGGATGGACAGACATAGAGACAGACGTGGAGACAGATGGATGGATGGACGGATGGATGGATGGTAGATGGATGGTTGGATGAATGGATGGATGGTGGATGGATGGATGAATGGTGGATGGATGGATGGATGGTAGATGAATGGATGGATGGTGGATGGATGGTTGGATGAATGGATGGGTGGATGGATGGATGGATGGATGGACAGACATAGAGACAGACGTGGAGACAGATGGATGGATGGACGGATGGATGGATGGTAGATGGATGGTTGGATGAATGGATGGATGGTGGATGGATGGATGGTTGGATGAATGGATGCATGGTGGATGGATGGATGGATGGTGGATGGATGGATGGATGGTGGATGGATGGTTGGATGAATGGATGGATGGTGGATGGATGGATGGATGAATGGTGGATGGATGGACAGACATAGAGACAGACGTGGAGACAGATGGACAGATGGATGAACTGAGACGCGCTGACAGCCTGTCCGTGCGTTGACGTCCACCTCCAGCAGCTTCAGGCTGTGTGTCTCTGAGTGTTGTCAGCACACATTTCCTCACACACACACACACACACACACACACACACACACACACACACACACACACAAACACACACACACACACACACACACACACACACACACACACACGCACACACTTTATAAACACAGCTTGTCCCGACATAACCCTGATGGAGTTGTTTGGTTGCACGTTGCGTACTGCGTGTCCTCCGCTGGGGGCTCCCATCTGATGTTTGTGTTACCGTGGAACCACTCGCACAATAAAAGAACCACTTGCCTTGATTGGACCTGACACGCTGCAGCTTCCAAAGGAAAACCACAGGAGTGTGCCTGGGGGGGAACATCGGCTGGCGCAGATGCCAACTGCCGTTTTCTACAAGCTGAAGAGACAGCGAGCGAGGAGGAGAGAACGAAGGAGGGGGGGGGAGGGACACAAGGTGACAGCCTGCTGCAACACGTCGGCTGGTCGTCACCATCAAAAGCAAAACTGTGAGGAACTAGAAAGAGATCTTAATACCTGGATGATCTGTTCATCTTCCTTTAGCAGCAATGAAGCTATTAATGAAGCAGTTACACAAGAGTCAGGGGTGTGGGGGGGGGGGGTTCATCCCATGACTGCCTGTGATGAGAGGTCAGGGCTTGTTTGTTTTGGGACGTCCTGGCGCCCCCCCCCCCCCCCCCCCCCCCCTCCAGCCCGAGGGCGAAAGCCAAGGTTGTTAAGCAAGGAAAGCCGGCCGCATGGGGAGAAGGTATGAGGGCTCATCGTGGAGGCTTCTGGGAGCTTCATCTTCACCTGCACGCACTCACGGCGCTTTGGTCTCACACAACATGCCGCACAGGAAAAGATGCTGTTCTACGGCCTTGTGTCATGAGAAACCTGAGAAGTAAACATCACCCGCCCTCCCTGCTGTCCTTGGATGACTGTCTCACTTGTCTCTCTTGTTACCACATCGCTCTAAATACCGCTGGCTTCTCTACCTTCCACATTCCAGCCTCATTCAGGGAGGGGCCAGCTTGTTTTCATTTTAAACTTCAATTCTTGGAAGCAGCCTTTAAATCCACTTATTGTACAGTTAAGTAAGTTTGTCTTTTAGGAACCCCTCCCCTAATTATGTGTGTGTGTGTGTGTGTGTGTGTGTGTGTGTGTGTGCAAGGTCCAGGCCTCTGAGCGAGTTATTATTCCATTATTTATTTTCATTTCTATTGTACAATGTGAGACCGGTGAGATGACGTGAGATGTCATGTTTGTGTACGAGCGCGTTGTGTGTTAAAAAGACACTTGTGTTGTAGCGACAAAGCAGAGAGAGGAGCTGTGTCTGCTCCTGACGCAGTGGATGAGATGAACGCAGAGGCCCAACGTCACATCTGTACGTAAATGAGAGTGAAATAAGGTTTAAGTTTAGCGTGAGAGAAACAGGTGGTGTCGTGTACCTGGTGATACCAGACTTGATAATAATAATAATAATAATGAGATAAAAAGCCGGTTTTCCGGCTCCACTTTCTCCAGAAAGACACTTCTCAGTCTCTTCCCTTTGGTCCACTTTTACCCATGAGTCAATAAAACCGTATTTCTGAAGCATCAACGGGAGCTTTATCTCCATCTGCGGCGCCCCCCACCCCCCCCCCCCCCCCCCGACGATGTTCGCTCCCTGCGTAGCACCTCCCTGAGAGAGCACTTTCATCCCAGCGGTAATTTTATGCTCTTTCAGCCAATCAGGGAGCTCTTTGCACAGCGACCACATGCCAGGCTTCCTGAAGAAGTCTGGGACTGTGGTTATGCTGATTAGTGGCTTGGAGGCGTATGCAGCTATTTTTATATATATATATATATATATCAACTACAGAAAGACCCAAAATACAGAGAGGTAGTGGAGAGGAGGGCGACCGAGAGGCTGAAGTCCCCAACATACCACACATGGTTCCACGTTTAGTCCACAGGGAGTGACTTCATCATGGGCTTCGGTTCCTCTGCAGTGGACATCTTTTATCCTTTAATGAAGATTATGTTCCACCACAGAGGACGGTGTGTATGCGTGACGCATCATGAATGATGACATCAGGCCGCACATGCAGAGACAGAGTGAGACTCCTCAAAGCGTTGATTCCTTTTTTGTCGTGGGATCAAATCCCCTGAGGAGTTACTTCCCAGCTAATGTGAAATGTGTTCGTCATCTTAGTTGTAATTTTGTTGCTATTTTCCCAGGAACCATCCAGAAATAGAAACTATGTGGACGTAGTTATCTCTGGTAGAAAAAAAGGGAAAAAATGATATTTGAAGATGAATCACCGCCTCGCACAAACAGAACAGATGTCATTTACAAGCAAAGTAATACAAAGTAATACAGACTAATATGATCTTCATGTAGGTCACATGTTGCATTAACTTGGGTGGTGTTTTCAATGAGGTCCAATCTAAGCAACACCATTCAGCTGACCTGCCTCCTGTTGTGAACCTTTAGATTCAGATTCAACCAAGTGGACACATTAAAGCACTCGACCACATGACCTCCTCCGTCACCGAACTGCACGGGAAATTCACCTTCAATTACTCTGAGAGTATTTGATTACTTTTCTGTTGCCATCCAATCACAAAAGCATATTTCTGCTTCTTGCTCATTGGTACAAAAACTGCCGTGCCATTTACACGCGTGGCTAAAAACCAATATCACATGACTACTCCGGCAGGTGAGAACAGGAAGTCCATTTAAAGTTCTCTTTATTAACCAAAGGCTGGGATTGCTACTAAAGAGCTTCCTCTTATGCTTATTCGTCTTTCAAGGTTCTTTGTGGAACTAACAATAGTTTTGCATTAATAAATGCTCTGTTTTGAGATCTCACGACTGTCCGGTGTTGGGGGGGGTGACCCCCTGCTGGACAAGGTGGACTTGTAGAAGCCTTTGTCTTCTCCTGTTAAGGAGTTTCATCAGGAAGGAGGACTTGGCCTCCGTTTCTCTGCTGCTTCATTCGTCCAAAGCTGCATCCAGATCTGAGACTTCTGCTTTTCAGGGTGAGAGGGAAGTGAAAGTAAAGTGAAAAGTAAAAGGAAAACCGCCTCGATGCGGAATGTGTGAGTCAGTGTGAGTCTGTGTGTGTGTGTGTGTGTGATCGCATTAGGCATCAACCCTCTCCAGCTGAGGGGAGTCCATTGTGAATAATATGTACAGAATCCAGATGAATGACAGGTGTATAAAACAAGCTGTCAGCACGATGACATGTTTATGACCACGTGGAGGCGTCTTTCTTTCTCTGTAACGATGTATTCAGCTGCATTGTGTTCCTCACGCACACAGCTCTCCCTCACACGCCTCCTTTTATGATCTGTGAGACAGAAGTGATACAACAGCTCGTCAGTCCGTGTCTTCAGTTGTTTTCGGTCCCTTTCTGGGCGCGTTCTGTCCTTTGGGGGGGGGGGGAGGGGGGGGGGACGTTCTGTGGTCCCTGACACTGTCCTGGGCCTGTTCCCGCTAGTCCAGTAATCCCCTTTAGGCTGAGTGCCCGGTCGGGATGAGGTGGAAGCCCAGATGCTGACGCAGACGCTTTATTCTTCTCTGATGACGGGCGAGACATGTTTCCCTTTGACTTAACAATCGTCGCGTCCGATGACGTCATTGTTTTTATGAGCTGATTTCAACAGACGATCAGTTGTTTTGGCCCCGGGCCCCCGAATGCTTCCTGTGCAGTTTGAGATTTAAAACATTTCCTGATAACACGCCTGGATTCCTGCGAGGAATCGTGGATCCGTCCAGCTTCCACACCCCTCTGCAGCGGCATCAGCTTCACTCCGCGTGTTACGCGAGGCGTCGGGACTCCGCGTCCGGCCCCTCTTCAATGCAAACATTCCGCTTCCAAAACCGTCAGTCTGCCGTTTTTTAAGGTAAAACATTAATGGAGAAATGTTTCTTCAATGGACCAAGTGAACCTTTGGAAATATCTGCCTCGAGTATAGATTCAAAACCAGAAGGTCTTTTTCGTCTACGTCTTTGTAGACAGCTGTGTTCCTCAGACCCACCAGATTAGGAGCTCCATCCTATAATGAAAAACCTCTCGAAGGTTATTGAAATATGTTTCTGTGCCCTGATGGAAACAGAGATAAAGGAGGCGCCAAGTATTACAAGTTAGATTTACACACACATTTGGATCCACCTGCATTGAAAGTCTGAAAGTCGTCATCTCGTGAATTATGAAAACACACACAGACACACACACACACACACACTCATGTGCAGCTGAGCAGAGGCATTAGGGAGGCAGAGGAGGTGAGGAAGGAAAAGAAAAGGAGGAAGATAGTTACTGACGCTCGAGAGCTTCATCGGAGATGAGTCATCGGCTTCTCGCCTCGCTGCAACTCAGAGCCACACACAGACCTACACACACACACACACACACACACACATGAGCTCTGAGGAACTCAGATCCAGGTGTGGGAAGTCAGCGCAAAGAATCAGAGTCCTTGACCGGACAGTTTAACCTTCATTGGGGACTTTATATCCCAAATATGAACGAAAGATTTTCCTTCAGCAGCTAAATGACTCATGTGAACTTCACCTCTCAAGTTACCTTCATCGCAGGATGCAGCCTCCTCCTCGGCTGTCAGAATGTAAAAGAAACCTCCGGGTAAAAAAGTTGTGAGGATGTGATTCAGGACGAGTGCAGGATGAATGTGGAGACGTGAAGTTCCCACGTGATCTCTAGTAGGATGGGATTTGGTATTAGAAAGCTGAGAGATAACAGTGAAGGGACGTTACGCAATCCTCAGTCGATCAGATGAAAGGTGTACTTGTACGACACCTGATATCAACAGGCACGATTAAGACAGCCTAAAACCAAGATGGCGCCCGTAAAAAATAACAAGAACGGGTCTTTCCAAGAAGGAAGATGGTGATGGACAAAAACCAAGATGGAAACCCTGGGAAACCAACATGGTGACAGATAGAAACTAAAAAACTAAGATGGAAAATATTGTATCTAAAAATGGAATATGCCGTGGCCCCAAACTGCTGAACCCCCGAACCAAGTAATTCATCACCTTTATACATGTTCACATGTTGAATATCCCAAATGTACGCACAGTTGTTTCCTCAAGGGTTCTGTTAAAGAGTAAAGAAAGTCATTTTGTGTTGTAATTAATATCACAGCTCTTTAATGAAATTAGATCCACGTTGTTGATTCACCTGCACGCTGATTTATTCTGACCTAAATTTTGGAGCCGCCAATGAAGAGCCTTTGGCCCCCGTGCCGCTACGCAGCCGACAAATGAGTCTCATCACTGTGATTTACTGTCATCCCGGGGCAGGCCGGCTGTGGTGTTAGCGTAAGCTAAACAGTTAGCGCACGGTGCTAACGAGGCCCGTTTATAACACTAAATATCACACGGTTGTGGTTGAATCCAGGTCTGCTTTTTTAAAGAGAAATCTACCAAATCCCAACTCAACGCTAGTGGAAATGCAAAGGAATGCAACGTGGAATGCTCAAATACTTTTATAAGCAAATGTACCAAACAATTCCCAATTTTTGTCTCTGTTCTTAAGTGTTTGCATTAAAAAGCGATTCCAACCACTCTTAAAAAGCTCTCTTATTATGTTTAAATGAGTCCCTTTAAGAAGCCCCTACTAAAGTGTATCATTGTAATGTAACTTTATTTTGGACATGAGGTCATTAAGAAAACTCATGAAACTACATTTCACTTAACACGAGATCGTATTAAAGTAAAACAGTGAAAGGGCAAAGAATGTGAAAGATAACACAACATTATTTTAGAGTAAACTGCTCAGCGGTCGGGAGGAGTCGGTTGTTTTTGGCGCCCACGTCAGCCATTAAAGTTACAGTTTATCACTGAGCTGTGTCCAGTTAACTGTTGAAGCAAATTGGTCATAAAATGACTTAGTTCTTATTATTCTGGGCAACGGGGTTCGTTAAAGACAGAAGATAAATGAAGCGGTACTACGATAAAATCATTATTCATTAAAAGCAAAAGAAAGAAATGTGAAAGTCCAGATGTGGCCGTTGTTAAACGCCCTATTTTATCATTATTCTTTATTGTGTTCCCTTTATTTCTTTAGAGGTCAACATGCAATAGTACAAGAAGCCGTAAAACAGTACGAATAAAAACAGAAATACGTGTTTTATAGGTGACTTACAAGCAATAATTACTTTAATTAACAACAGTATTTATATGCAATATAATTGCATATAATAATGCAATAATAATGTGCTATTATATCTATAATTCACTCCTTCTATCCTTCTAAGTTATCTGTTGTCCAATCAATCATTTTAAAATTAAATAATCTTTTAGGTTTGTGGCTATTCCCTCGTTCTTAAACCAAGAAATCACACTTTGAAATGTGTGATTTTACTGACGTCGATTAGTTGTCTCACCCCTGTGTCCCCTCTGACCTCTTATCTTAAGCTCTTCTAACAGGAATACTACTATAACTACTATAAGTAAGACTAATATCTTGAAATGGGTGGTGAGATGGTTTGTTGCATGCGAGGACATGCGATGTGTGCGATTGTGTAACTCAACACAATGACACCCTGCCTGGCTGAGCGAGGCGTTATCTGGAAATATTAAAGGGGGATTTCCCGGCATTTAGAAGCTCAACACTGTTTACGACAACAATGGGGGCTTGTAAATACAAGTTCTTACTTTGGAAACAATGCTTTCATGTTTATGGTCATTTGAAACCCAAATAGATCGTCTGAAGGTGTTGAAATCCTGCAGAGACCGTTGGGTCATTGGACCTGTTGGTACCAGTGTGCAGCCGACTTTTAATTATCCTGCATTAAGTATTAAATAATTCATCATTTATTTATTAAACCTAACCAAGTAATTCATCACCTTTATTAAACTAAATCTGGCTCATGAGTCACTTTCCCACAGTAATATTTATGTGTTTGTACAACTTAGTGAACTTATCAACATAGAGTCGGAGAAATCCTCTGGTAAGAATGTAATGTCATCGTTACCAGCTGACGGAATATGGAAGTAAATCTGTGTCATCAATATTTATCCACAAGGTTCTTGAAGCAGTCCTTCATATCTAGTTATTACGTTTATTATTAGTTATATATTATAATATATCAGATAGCTTTACAAATGATTTGGGCTTGTTTCCATTCACTGTGGATGTGAAAGTACAGCAGCACTCTGGAGTTGTTGTTAAGGTATTTGAGACCACGGTCCTCCTGGAGTTTATTCTCGTCTTTCTAAAGTTTATCCGTCTTAAATTCTCAAACTCTCACCAGGAATTTTTTGTTACCAACCGTTGACGTATTCCCTTAATCTATGAAACATGGTCAGATGGGAAGATGCATATAACAGAACATGTTATTGTGTTTGTTTGCCTGAAGCCTGGTAATCCCTCACCTTCTCTAGATTTTTATCCCCCCCCCCCCCCTTCAAACCAGACCTGGAGCCATTAAAAGCAGCTCAAGCTGGAGAACATAATCCCTTCAACTGTGTCTGGTGTCGGGACGGACAGATCCTTTTTCTTCTAATAAACACTGTAATATTTCTGTCTACTGAAGATGCTATTCAGAATGTTTCGATAATAAAGACATATTTTTATGAAATATAGATATAAATTCTTAATCATGCCTTACATTTATCCTTTTTTAAGTCACAACCCCCTAAACCACATAATGACATAATGGCCGCCGTGGCTGTAATCATATTTAAATGATTATTGCAGCCAACCGTTAGAACACTTCTGCTGTGGTTAAATTGACCACGAAAGTTAAATGCACCGTAATTTACTAAATGAACACCAGCCTGCTGTTATTTACAGATCCCCTGCACTCAAAATGGATTAAAGATGTTTGTCACATTCCTCCACTTGACATAATGTCTGTTTCATAACTGGTGAACAGGAAGGAGCCTTATATGGTCAGAGAAACGTTTGTCTCTGATGGAGACCTGTCCATCAAAACGCGAAAACAGAAAGCAAACACACACACACACACACACACACACACACACACACTCTGTTGTTTTTGTCTTTTCTTTAAAGCACAATCAACATTTTTCCATCACAGATCCTCACAGATATCAGATTAGCAGATTAATCCGCCCCCCTCCTCCCTTTTCTGTGACCGTTTGGAGGATGCTGTCAGCCCCCCCCCCTTATTAACTCCCCACCCCTCCACCCATTGACCCTCCTCCTTTTTGCTTTGGCGCCTCCCCCTGTTTTCCTCCTTCAACCTGACGAGCCAATGGGACCAGACAAGGGGGGGGGGGGAGGGTGTAAGGATGACCCACTGGACTTGGACCAAAACACCTCGGCCTCCAGACCGCCAGGAGCTCATCGGCGTGCTCGTTGGGGGGGGGGGTACCTTCTCGTCCTTCGCGATGGATCATTACAGGCTTCTGAAGCGGGGCACCTGAAGAGCAGCACACACGCCGGCCGGGGAAGACTGTGGTGTCATAGAGGGAGGAGGACGTAAACCAAGAGTGTCGACTCTCACAGAGACGCTCACACACACACGCGCGCTCTCTCACACACACACACACACACACACACACACTTCCCTGCAGGATGCCAGCGGGGAGGCAGAGGTGTTCGGACCTGGAGATGCTGGTGGGGATGGAGGACGAGCGAGTGGCCAGGAGCAGAGCGGGGAGCTGCGTGGAGTTTCACAGTGTCAAAGTAAGTCTTCCTCTGCTCTTCAAATGAAAGCCATCAAACGCCTTATGGCCAACTTTCGTGCTTTATTTGAGGGAGCCGACGTCGGGCCCAGCGTTGCATATTTCGTTGTTGAAAGTCAGAGAATATTCTGGAATTTCGCAGGAATACGCCACAGTGTTTTCCCACTTGTTGCACACACTTGTTGCATTTCTGAGTCAATGACACACCTTTTCTGAGTGAGAAAGTGGAGGAATGAGCTATCGCCTGCACTGACGCTTTGGGCTCTTAAGGAAGTGGTTGCAGAGAGGATCGGTCGCACATGTTGCTGGTCGCACAAAAGGCCCGAGGACGTGGATGAAATGAACCCGATGTTGATGCCACAATGTGGTAAAAGTGCAGTGATCCACCGGCGTGCATTGTTCAACCCCCCCCCCCCCCCCCCCCAGCACTAAGTGCGCCTCTGGCTTTGTTTTTTCGTAACGGTGTGTGTTTCTAGGCTCATGCAAATCTCCACAACACAAAAAGCGAGCATAGCGTCGGCGGTGCTTAGGGGGGGGATCAGGCCGCCGGTTATTACGACCACTTCTCTGTGCAGCCGGTAAAGCCGGCGGAGCAGAGGAGATTTGTGAGTGATTGCAGAGAGCTGATCCGTGTGGGAGGAGGGTCTGAGCCCCCCACGCACAGATGCTCCTCGGCCCTCTCTATCCGGTTGTTGACCTGAAGGTAGAAGCTCTGTGGTAAAAGGTCATTGGTAGAAGCTTGTGGTACATGCTGTGTGGTAGAAGCTTGTGGTGGAAGCTCTTTGGTAGAAGCTCTGTGGTGGAAGCTCTTTGGTAGAAGCTCTGTGGTGGAAGCTCTTTGGTAGAAGCTCTGTGGTGGAAGCTCTTTGGTAGAAGCTCTGTGGTAGAGGTTCTTTAGTAGAAGCTCTTTGGTGGAAGCTCTGTCGTAAAAGGTTGTTGGTAGAAGCTCTTTAGTAGAAGCTCTGTGTTAGAAGCTCTTTGGTGGAAGCTCTTTGGTAGAAGCTCTGTCGTAAAAGGTTGTTGGTAGAAGCTCTTTAGTAGAAGCTCTGTGTTAGAAGCTTTTTGGTGGAAGCTCTTTGGTAGAAGCTCTGTGGTAGAAGCTCTGTGTTAGAAGCTCTTTGGTGGAAGCTCTTTGGTAGAAGCTCTGTGGTAGAAGGTTGTTGGTAGAAGCGCTTTAGTAGAAGCTCTGTGTTAGAAGCTCTTTGGTGGAAGCTCTTTGGTAGAAGCTCTGTCGTAAAAGGTTGTTGGTAGAAGCTCTTTAGTAGAAGCTCTGTGTTAGAAGCTCTGTGGTGGAAGCTCTTTGGTAGAAGCTCTGTGGTAGAGGTTCTTTAGTAGAAGCTCTTTGGTGGAAGCTCTTTGGTGGAAGCTCTGTCGTAAAAGGTTGTTGGTAGAAGCTCTTTAGTAGAAGCTCTGTGTTAGAAGCTCTTTGGTGGAAGCTCTTTGGTAGAAGCTCTGTCGTAAAAGGTTGTTGGTAGAAGCTCTTTAGTAGAAGCTCTGTGTTAGAAGCTTTTTGGTGGAAGCTCTTTGGTAGAAGCTCTGTGGTAGAAGCTCTGTGTTAGAAGCTCTTTGGTGGAAGCTCTTTGGTAGAAGCTCTGTGGTAGAAGGTTGTTGGTAGAAGCGCTTTAGTAGAAGCTCTGTGTTAGAAGCTCTTTGGTGGAAGCTCTTTGGTAGAAGCTCTGTCGTAAAAGGTTGTTGGTAGAAGCTCTTTAGTAGAAGCTCTGTGTTAGAAGCTCTGTGGTGGAAGCTCTTTGGTAGAAGCTCTGTGGTAGAGGTTCTTTAGTAGAAGCTCTTTGGTGGAAGCTCTTTGGTGGAAGCTCTGTCGTAAAAGGTTGTTGGTAGAAGCTCTTTAGTAGAAGCTCTGTGTTAGAAGCTCTTTGGTGGAAGCTCTTTGGTAGAAGCTCTGTCGTAAAAGGTTCTTGGTAGAAGCTCTTTAGTAGAAGCTCTGTGTTAGAAGCTTTTTGGTGGAAGCTCTTTGGTAGAAGCTCTGTGGTAGAAGCTCTGTGTTAGAAGCTCTTTGGTGGAAGCTCTTTGGTAGAAGCTCTGTGGTAGAAGGTTGTTGGTAGAAGCTCTTTAGTAGAAGCTCTGTGTTAGAAGCTTTTTGGTGGAAGCTCTTTGGTAGAAGCTCTCTGTGGTAGAGGCTCTTTGGTAGAAGCTCTCTGTGGTAGAGGCTCTTTGGTAGAAGCTCTGTACCAATCCTCACGCGACGGTTTGAATCCTCCCAAAAGTTTCTTCTCATTTTAAATGCATTATCTGTTGACTTCTGCCTTTGACGTGTGGAAAGTCCTTTCAAAATAAAATCAGCTAAGGAAGAGATGGTGGTTTGGGTTAAACTGTTTGCTGGATGGTTGTTGTGGAATATCTATAATTTAAAGGGTAGCTACAAATGCTGGATGAGAACGGTGTGTGTGAAAATGTCATGGTGTGTGTCCTTACTTTTCTGTCATTATGTGGCTGTGTTATGTGCACACACATAAAAGTGTTTAGGTCTACGGGGTTGGGTGGTGTAGGTGGGGGTCTGTGTGTACAGTAGGAAGTCAGCAGGCATCACATGAGGCCACAGACCCGGAGGAATGCTGCTTGTTGGGTGGAGGGAGACCTCTTTGTTCCTTAAAGCTGGCTGAGAGGCGGTAACATCACGTAATCACTCATTATTAGTTTTGCAGGAAAATAATAATCTGAAAATAATAAAGTTATTCTATGATAGATATTTTGGGTACAACATTAGTTTCCCTTCAACTTGGATCAAAACGTGTACTATAAAAAACTATAACAAAGACTGTATGACTCATAGATCCAAATGTGTGTGTGTGTGTGTGTGTCCTGAGTTACTGTCTGTTTGTAGTCAACACAACAGAGTGATACTATGAGCCTCATACTCAGTAATACAGCTACACACTCACACACAAACTCTCTCTCACACACACACACACACACACTAATGGACTAATGCATTTGGTGGGTTCAGAAGGCATGTGTTATTAAAGTTCTCTCCCGAGTCTTCCAGGTATATCATTACGGCCCCTGAAGTCATAACAAATCAGGCCATCGTGATGTATTGTATATGTATTTAGACATGTAGAGTGCATGTGTATATATTCACATGTGTGTGTGTGTGTGAGGTTCACAGGGTCAACAATCAGGTATACTATTGTTCCCATGTGACTGCTTCAATGCACGTATGTGTGTGTGATACATTCCTGGGGGGATGAGGACTTGGGACTATGGTTTACACTTGAAGATGTTGGACCTGACTGGTCCATCAGGACCAGACATATTAGAGAGACCGAGAGGACTTGACAGTGACAAGACCTGAAGTTGTCCGACTCTGGATCTGAATTAAGACTCACACTCACACCACGTGCATATGTTTCTGACTCTGACTTGTCCTCGAGGGCTCGAGACCTCATTTAAATTGGACCTGCTTTGTCATGAGGCGAGACGTGATATGCTCCAAGAAGTTGTTGATCCAATCTGGGACCCATGTCAGATCGGAGGGCTTGTTCCAGGACAATGCCAGTAAATCAGGCTACGAGGAGGAGGTGCCCCCCCCCCCCCCCACCCCACCCCACCCCGCCCCAGCTCTCGCGGTACGTCTCCTCGACGTCGTCCAACTCAGGAGGTTGTGAAGCCCTGCACATGGAATAGGGGGGGGGGGGGGGGTGACAGGTGGTATTAGGCCGACTGTAAGAGGAGGGATTAAGTCTGCTGGACCGGTCATTCCCAGGTTAGAGAGCAGGAGGGGCAAGAGGGGGAAAAATGAGGATCAGGGACATAAATAGAGGAAGGGGGGAGGGAAGTCTAAGACCCCCCGCCCCCCCCCCACACCCCACAACAAGAGTAAAAGAGAAAGAGGTAGCTCCCTCTGCTGCTACTCCTACACACACACAAACAGACGTCACCATTGCTTCTAAAAGAACTCACTGATTACACCGATGTCACCACGGCAACAGGCGTGTGTCATAAATGTTACGCTATCAAATATCAGTTTCCTCAAACTGAATGACACAAGGGATGAAGTTAAGCTCCATGGTTACCAGCGTAGCAACCAGTCTATTTTAGTTGAACTCACTTTATTTTATTTATATATACATTTTGCAGCTTAGTTTAGTTTAAAGACCCTTTGTGTCTTGTTGTTGTGGTTTTGTTTCGACACCTGTAGTTACATGTGGTAGGGACGCCCCGGGCCCCTTCAGTAATCCATGCATTGCATGTAACAGGCATGTTTCATGTGCCCGGATAGTGACTGAAGAACGTGTGCACGTGGGCCAAAAACACAGCGTTTCCACAGCAACGCACCAAACACAACCGTCACCCTATCAGCAGTTGATCTTCAGAGAGAGAGAGAGCTCCGCAGCAGATGAGCTCGTTCCAATTGTTTCCAGACCGTTAGAGGAGATGGAGGAATAGATCAGGCTTTTCGCTTTGTTGTTGTAGTGTGTGAGTAATTGTGTGCACTGTGTGTGTGTGTGTGTGTGTGTGTGTGTGTGCAGGCCTAAGCCATCAGTGAAGGGTTCTGGTCATTAGATGGGGTTATTTTTACGAGGTAGACTGAGTCCAAAAACACGCTTGTGTTTACTTTCATCAGTGATCAGCAGAGGTCTAAAGACAAACCAAACACTGCAGTATTTCTGTGAATTGTCTCGGTTGGAAGTAGGAAGAAGTCTCCTGAAGACACAGGGAGCGAGAGAAAGGTCCACAAGGCCTGGACGGGTCCGGAATATCCGGAATCTCAGGATTACAACCAGGGGAAAGAGGGTGGAAAACGAAGGGAACTGTACATGGAAATGTTTTTTATTGTGCACACCAAAATGTGGAAGGAAAGATGGCAGTTCTTTATAGCATATGAGGTTTTTAGGAGAAACAAAGCAGTATTTCCCTGTTGCTACACGAGACACAAGTCCCTGTAAACACAACAGTTTGCAAGACAACAAGCTGCAGAAACTGTTCCAGGGACCAAATGTGGAGTCAAAGCCGCTGCACTGATGTATAATGTTCAGAGGAACGTGGCGAGGACCTTTTTATCCCCCTGTTCAGTCAAAAACCAGCCTTCTGGTTTTACTTTGGGTACTTTGGCCACGCTGAACACTTCTGGCATTCAGACCTCACGTTCAGCCCAGTAAATTATGGGTGTAATGTTGTTCCAGTGTTTAGAAAGGTGAAGCATAACATCGTAACGCTTTCTGTCAGTAAACATGTTAGAGGCAAAACTATTCCTTGAACTGAGTTCAAAAAGGCTGCTTAGTAGACCAACTGCCCGGCTCTGGGCTCCTCTCAGACCGGTGTAGCATCGCAAGGCCGCTAGCTAGTTAGCTGGCAGCTAGCTAGCCAACTAGGCGCTAAAGGTTAACAGCTTGCATCTTCATCCACACACTGGCACTCTTATGGACACTGGGGAGGTTTATCTTCTCAGCAGATAGTGGCCCTCAACGCGTGGACTGAGAAAGATGAAGGGCTGTTTTGGGGGAGGGGGGGGGGGGGGCAAATAACTGCTCAGTCCATCGGAGCTATTTTTAGTCCACAGGGCTCGATACACAATGCCACAGTAGCTGGAGGTCTGCTGTGGCAACACGGCCTGTAAGGACTTACGGGAGTGCTTACGTTAGTGTGTGTGTGTGTGTGTGTGTGCGTGTGTGTGTGTGTGTGTGTGTGTGTGCGCGCGCGTGCGTGTCCATTTGACCCCTTTATGGCGCGCTGCCAAGAGATGTCCATCAGGCTTCAAAGGATTACACACAAGCTCCTCTCAAACCAAACACCGCATGACGCACTTTTTCACATTTCCTGTTGAGTTTGATCCTGGAGGTGACGGAGCGCAGAGCATCTCAGTGTATCGTAGACAGCAGGCGGGTGTTGGGGAGGCTCATTCTACCACATCGGCGTCATTGGAAAGGAATTTTGCCAGCAGATTTTAAAATGCTGATAGTTGTATTTCAAAGTTAGCATGAGCAGTATGTTGTTTGGAATGCAGTTTTGTTTCAGAGCGTTCGGCCATCTTAAATTCCCATTTTACCACAGCAGTAAAAGAGGATTCCTTAACTTACCTACCTGCACAACCCTATCACCTCTAAGCAAACAATCTGCTGACCTCAAATACCGGGTTCTTGAGTTGGCGTGTATGTCTCTTGAGTGTCTACGGGTGCATGTTTGTGTGTGCGTGCGTGTGCGTGCGTGTGTGTGTGTGCAAATGAAGGCGGGTTAATTGTTACAAGGAAATGGAAAAAAAATCAAACAGGTTAACCATTTTTATTTATGTACAGCCAAGATATTCCCTCGTAATCTCATTGAGACACACACGCGCGCACTCACACACACACACACACACACAGACACACACAAAGCGTGGCCCTCTAGTCTCGGTCCTGCCGGGCCGGTGGAACCACAGTGGAAGCTCCTCTTTCCACCGATGTCGACGATCAACTGTTTTCACCATGGAAACCATCTAAATGATCATAAAACTCGATGATTTACTGCACTGCATTTAACATGAATGTAGATTTTCAAGTTGTTAATGTTTTATTCCAAAACACATTTTAAAGCTTTTCCTTCAACGACATTCTCATTCCCAACTCTTCACGTACAAACAGTATGTCAAGTATTCAGGGGGGCACATCGTCACTTCTGCATTGGCTCCACCTTGTAGACCTGGGGGTCTCCTCCTGCACCAGACCACAGAGGAGGTGGTGTCTTCCCAGCTGCCTCTCCGCTTCGCTCCACCTTGCGTCGGACCGTGTTGCTGCTGCAGGTCTAACGAGGTCAGAGAGTTCAGCTCAGCAAGCGGCCATAAGGATGAATCCCATGGAGACGTTATTGGTGGGTGGGGCACTTTAAATGACTGAGTGGATGTTCAGGATCAATCAGCATTGTACCATTTCCAAAAGTGAATAGATGAGTTTTTTACACCCATGAGGGCTTGGCGCCGATCAAAGGGAAATACTAATGATTATAGTTCCAGCACAGCTGCCCCACAGAAAACAACGGCATCATTCAGAGGCTCCCTAAAGGGAACCAAACGTGCACGGACGAGGTCCTCCTCCAGCAGTATGTTTGAAACGATACAGAATACAACGCAGAATCGTTGCGTGGAGGTCGGGGCGGGACTGAGTCCGGTTTTGGGAAAAGATAATTAGACGAGTTCTGTCTCAAAGGTCAGGGTTAAGCTGACGGGGTCACGCGGGTCGGCCCTGCAGGAGAGCACACCAGTGGATCCGGTTTCAGCCTCAGCAGAGGGAATGCAGACAGGCGGAGAGGGCCCCGTGCTCCTGGTGTTCTGAGTTATCCCATAATGTGTCATTCAGTTCCTTGTGCAGCAGGAAGTTGTGACAGAGAGCTATTTGCGAGTTCTACAACATCTCACTGAGGTTTGATTAAAGGAAGAGTTTTATTTGAATAAAAGCCAGATAATGGCCAGTTCACGTTAGTCTGTGTTTGCGTTCCACTTGATGTTACTCGACCTGCTTTGACCCGCTGGAGGCTCTGGCTCCTGCAGGTGGGGTGTGACATCACAGGAAGTGACAGGTGAGATATGCATAACGAGCACAGCTCGCCCTACTCACACACGCTGGAGGACCTTCTCTCTTCATGTGCTGGAGGCTCTTCTCCATCACCGCTGAGATGTCACAAACACTGAACCCCCCCCCCAGAAAGAAAGCCCCAGTGAGGGCTGCTCTGCTGTCGTATTGATCACACGGGGCCCCTGCTGCTCTCCCAGGGAAACCCTGTTTGGATGAACCTGCAGCCTACATGACCCGTTCTCACACACACACACACACGTGTTCAAATGACAAGATCCAAAGTGATTTAATTCATATTAATATCAAAATAAATAATATCTCGCGACAATATCATGATTAAAATAGAACAAACAACATAATAACATGTTTAAACGTAAAACACGCACACAGGCGGGTGACTGTGTGTCCATAGCACCCGTCAGTCCGCAGGGAGACTGAGTGCTAATCAGATTAGCGGGGTTAGAGGGTCTGGAAAGGTGGAGGAGGGGTCTTTGCTTGTGTGTGTGCGTGTGGAAGAGAATAACAACAGAGCAGATGTATCCGTCCAGCGGGGCTCAGACCGTCTGTCGCGCTGCGGCGGCCACACGGAGGCCTCGGAGTCTCGGACCGGTCGGACCGGTCGGACCACTGTGACCTACTTTTCCTTTCGTGCCCCCCTGTTGTGTTTATGGTTGTGAATATCAATCAGCAAAGAGAAGTCTGTTTGTGGGGGGGAGACAGGTCGCTTCAGTCGGGGTCCACGCTGTAAAATACTGATTGATCCGTAAGGTGTCCTCATTTTATGGAGCGATGCGAACACATGGTTATGATCTGTGTTTCGCAGCCCCTCCCTTCATCGGTTACCTTGGGCCGGGGTCTGGAACAAAAGCCCCAAAAAGGTCACACGCAGCGGCGCCCAGAGCTCTGGCGGCTGACCCACGATGCTCCACCCGAACCGCGGTGAAAGGCGGTGCAGTCTGTCATCCCGCCCCCCCCCCTCACTCCAGGTTAAATGCCCCCCGATGATCCTTAAATCCCACAGGAGACAGACGAGGCTGAGGGACCCTCCTCTCTCAGGCAGCAAGTTGCAACCCATACAACCATCTTTTCAATGTTCAATGCCCTTATTTTGAAAAGGACAGACATGTATCTGTTTATTAGGATTTCCTAGGTGAGAATACGTTAAACGGTCTTTATACTCTGATATTTTGGGTGTCTGGTCTGCAGTCTGAAGTGTGTGTGTGTGGGGGGGGCAGTGTTTTGGATCATCTCGTCGCCCTGAAGCTCCAGAGTTAGCACCACCTCTCTCTGTGTTTGCCCAGAGAGGGACTAGAACCTACACCCTTTAAGGGGTCACTACACCCACTCGTCATCTTTTCCACAATGTGTCCTCACACAGAAACCTCTGGTTCCTGGTCAGGGAAAAAAAGGAAAAAGGAAACAGTGGGTCATTATTTTTGGCAGATGACGTGGAAGTCTGGCTTCTTAAAGGGGATGTGGAGGAGGAGGAAGAGGAGGAGGTGGAGGTGGAGGAGGAAAAGGAGGTGCCTGTCGGTCCTCCAGGTCGATGCTCCCTTCATGTTTTTGACCACCATGTCTCTCCAGGTGTGACAGAGACAGTTATTCTCTGTGACTCCATTTGTAGGGGGGGGGGGGGGGCTTATGGCTGAAATCTGGCCCCCCCCTTCCTCTCGGAGTCGAAGCCCCTCCGCCCGGCTCGGCTCTTTGTGTTCGACCCTCTTCCGGCTGAATAAATGTCGCGGAGGGACGTGTTGATTTTTGCCACGGAAACCGAAAGAGAGAGAGAGAGAGAAAAAAAGCGCTTTGTTTTGTCGTCTTTTGGTTGTAGAAAGCCAGCCGTGGTCGACCGGCGGCGTTTCCAACCGCTGCGGACACACCCTCGATTTAGTCCCTCCAGACGAAGGGACTCCTCAAAGCCGCAAAGCAGAGCACACATTTAACCCCTGAAGGTCGACTCCAAACGGGACTTGGACCGTTGGAGGGTTTCCCTCTGTGTCTCTCACGGGGCTAACGGTGGGACACGGTCCTCTCAGGTGGACACTTTTTAAAGACCCCCCTTTGACCCTCGCTGGACTAACTTCTAACCGGTAGCTCGATATAATCCAAACTGTGACACCAAATCACTGGCAGGCTCAGTTTGAGGGAGGCGTGTTCCCCTCAGGCTTCAGTAAAGTATACTGTATGTATATATATATAAAGATAAATACACACTTATACGTTAAGGCCTGTGTGGGTCATGCGTCATGCCTGTGGAGAAGGAAACATACTGTGGACATTCCTCCTCATCAGCCATGTTATTCTTGGCCCTGGCAGTACATTCTTACACCTGGACGGGCTGTCGCACTCCAACAGTCGCCTTCTTCATGGCCCCGAACACATTAAAACACACACACTTACACGGATACACTCGAGACTTAGACCGGAGCAGGCTTCCAGGTGCACGAGCTGCGTCCAGATTTAAGGATTTGGACAGGATGCGACCAGGAGTCAGCTCCGCCTTCAAAATAAAAGAGGCAAACAAACACGCGGATTGTATAAATGAACTGAAGTAAGAAATCAAATTAGGGGCAAAGGTTAAACTAGTCACGCAAATAAAAACAAGAGAGCTTAATCTTACATTCATTCCCACAAGAAACAAACACTATAGTTGTCCATTACATCAACTTACATTTTATATCTATCAAAAAGTGTTCAAATTGAATACTCTTTAGCCACACTTGTGAAGAATAATTCACAAACTAACTATGTTTAAGCTCCACTTTCCTGCCTCTGCCTGTTTAAAAAAGCAACAATTAAACTTTATACAGGTTTTAAACAATACAAATGCAAATGAATAAACATTGATAGAAATAAATAATTATATCTTGCATAACTGACATGGAAATATGACTATCAGCATTAACAATGAAAATTCACTCATTGAACAAGCTCAATGTTTCCTTTCATCTCGTCTTTATAAACCACAGCGCCCCATATAATAAATGTGGTTTTATTTTGAAAATAATGAGCGGAAGTGTGTGTGCTTCCTCCCCCGCTAAATTCCAACGAAGGACTGAATCGAGGTGGAGCAGAGCAGTTCAGACTCAACGGAGACACACACACACGAATTCACGCGCGTACAGACAGGAGCGCGCACGGGTCTCACCTCCTCTCCATCATGGCTCCTCCGCCGGATACCACGTTGGATGTAAACGCGCTCGTGTCGTGGGAATAAAGGGATCCACGCGCTGTTAAATGGAAACCATGTCGCCGCAGCAGGGGGCCATGGGACAGAACCGGTCCGACTCCCTGGCGGGGGACAGCAAGAAGGTACGAGCGCCTCGACACAGCGCGCAAAGGGCGTGCGTATTTACGCACGGATCCAACCCAGCGCTCTCCTCCAGGATCAGATCGATTCATTTAGATGAGTGCGTGGAGATACTGTTCACGGGGTCTAGATTTTAAATTGTCTTGTTTATCATCGACGGAAACTGCAGTTTTTCGTCGGGCTTCGGACTGAAAAATAACTCTAATAACTTGTTTTATTATCAGAATAACGAGACGCGCTGCCATGACCCGTTCTAGGTTACAATCGGCCTTTTTAAGCTGTGTTTCCTCAATCATTCACATTGTGTATCTGGTGAAGATGCGGTGCTTTAACAGCCTTTGAGTTCATTATCATTTTTACAAATGTTGCCCTGTTTTTGGCACAATGGATCCGTCTGTCAGGGCTGCGGGCTTCTCTTTGTGACTCAAACGGCCTCAGTAGAAACATGCGGGGCCCCCTTGCCGATCACAGTAACTATTGATTAATCAGACAGACCGGAGCCACTCATCACCCCGGGATCGGTGCTCCGACACAAAGAGGACGATCCTCGGGGAGCCCCCCGGTTCAGTCCCAGTGAACAGCGCCCCCAACCAGCGCGTGTTTGACAGGTGTAACTGCACCGTCCAACGGTCAGCGTGAGATATGACGTCAGAGAGGTCCCGCGTGAAGACGGGATCGACAGTTTTGAGCAGGAATGAAACCAAAGGATTTACATATACATATGCACACATATGTAGCCTTGATTTCTACAGTGACTGCAGGGGGGGGGGGGGGGGGGGCAAGGCCATGTAAGAGAGACTCCCATTTCATGATGACAGAATGATTAGGAAGCTCAGTCAAGCATAACGTTTCAAGAACCATAACAGATCGCAGGATTTTCACAATATGTCGCTTTTGATTCTTCATATATAGACTTATATATATATCTTTTCTTGAAATGAAAGTAACAAGTGAGAGAGAACAAGTGAAAAGTCTGTAAAATAACCTCAATGTCCTTTATGTGCACGAGATAACGCTGAGTAGCAGAGTGTGAAGGAACCGACGGAGACGACGTGTAATCTCAGATTATCACCCTAGAGGTCCTCCTCTGATACATTGTCTCCTGGCACCACAATGCAGTCACTCAAGTGGGTTTCCAATGCTTTTTTGTGAGTGTTTCAGTAGCTCTCAGCTCGGGGGGGGCAGGGGGGGGGGGGGGGGGGGTTCTCTCGTGTTATTACTGCTACTTGGAGAATTCAGCTGGTGAGATGTGAGAAACCCGAGCTTCGACCAGCAGGAGTTTGTGTCGGAGAGTCATAGAGTTCACCCTGACGACGTGCACGGCTTCATCTGCACAGATGGTATCAGCGGGGTCACTGGGCTCTGCAGAGGTGTCTGAGGCCGCGTGGGCGCGTCGACTCGCTGCTGTCAATCACCTCACACCTGCAGGAGGAACCCGGCATCGATGAACCAGTTAAAGAGCCCGTGGGGGGTGGAGGGGGGGTGGAAGTAGATGCATCTTGTCGTTGCCCCGTGTGACTCCCGTGAGTCGAATTCCTCCTCAGCGCGCCTACGGGAGAGGAATGTGTCTGCTGAGTGAGTGCTTAGGCCTCGCGTGCCTCCGATGGTTGGGCTTCCATTGGAAGAGCTTCTCCCACTTCGTCCGGCTGCAGTGGGAGCGAGGGAGCACGTTGGTGTTTTCATCTGTCCGTCACCTCCATCCATTCAGCTCACTTCCTCTTTTCACCACTGTCACTTCTGCTTTTCTTTCACCAAACATCCACAGACACACACAGACCTAGTGTTAGTGGAGTTTACTCGATTTCCCTCCTATGCTTCCTGCATTGTGCTTTCAAACTAACAAATGACATCACGTCACCTGTACTGACCCCCCCTCCCTCTCTTTGTGTAGAAGATGAAGACTTTGGCCCAGAGGCGACAGTCCGCTCCCTCGCTGGTCATCAGCAAAGCCCTCACCCGATCGAGAAGCACGTCCAGGTACGAGCTCGCACACACACACACACACACACACACACCAGCTGACACAGTGGCATCACGTTGGCCTGCAGCTCCTCAGAGGATCTCTGGATGTTCTCCAGAAGTCGTCTGGAGTCAATCCATCGTACCTCTAACACGCTTCCTCTCTCAGTTTACTCACACGAAGAGACAAGAAGTGAGGGGACACAAGTGGACTTTGGCTGCTGGTTTCACACAAGGATCGAGTGTGTGTGTGTGTGTGTGTGTTGGAGAAAGTAAGATAGATAACTCAGGTATTCAGTAGTCAGAGACGAAGGGTGAGAGAGACGAGCTACTGAGTAGAAGTCAAAAGAAGTTTGAAGTGTGTGTGTGTGTGTGTGTGTGTGTGTGTGCGCGCAGGGCGGATATCATAGTAATCAGTCAGACAACTCACAGCAGAGAAAGGTCAGAGGTCACGCTGTTGTTGTGAATGTCTTTCAGCAGAATGTCTTTTATTTGCCTACATTTATGATTTCTTACTCTATGTTTTGGTAACTAGCACAGTGTACTACTGACAGTACTACTAAAGCACAGTGTACTACTGACAGTAATCCTAAAGCACAGTGTACTACTGACAGTACTACTAAAGCACAGTGTACTACTGACAGTAATCCTAAAGCACAGTGTACTACTGACAGTACTACTAAAGCACAGTGTACTACTGACAGTACTACTAAAGCACAGTGTACTACTGACAGTACTACTAAAGCACAGTGTACTACTGACAGTACTACTAAAGCACAGTGTACTACTGACAGTAATCCTAAAGCACAGTGTACTACTGACAGTACTACTAAAGCACAGTGTACTACTGACAGTAATCCTAAAGCACAGTGTACTACTGACAGTACTACTAAAGCACAGTGCACTACTGACAGTAATCCTAAAGCACAGTGTACTACTGACAGTACTACTAAAGCACAGTGTACTACTGACAGTAATCCTAAAGCACAGTGTACTACTGACAGTACTACTAAAGCACAGTGTACTACTGACAGTAATCCTAAAGCACAGTGTACTACTGACAGTACTACTAAAGCACAGTGTACTACTGACAGTACTACTAAAGCACAGTGCACTACTTACAGTACTACTAAAGCACAGTGTACTACTGACAGTAATCCTAAAGCACAGTGTACTACTGACAGTACTACTAAAGCACAGTGTACTACTGACAGTAATCCTAAAGCACAGTGTACTACTGACAGTACTACTAAAGCACAGTGCACTACTTACAGTACTCCTAAAAGCACAGTGTACTACTGACAGTACTACTAAAGCACAGTGTACTACTTACAGTACTCCTAAAAGCACAGTGTACTACTGACAGTACTACTAAAGCACAGTGTACTACTGACAGTACTACTAAAGCACAGTGTACTACTGACAGTACTCCTAAAAGCACAGTGTACTACTGACAGTACTACTAAAGCACAGTGTACTACTGACAGTACTACTAAAGCACAGTGTACTACTTACAGTACTCCTAAAAGCACAGTGTACTACTGACAGTACTCCTAAATCACAGTGTACAGTAAATATTAGAAAGCATATTCATGTATTATCATCATTTTTCAACATGTTTACTGTATAACGTGGATGATTTATAACTGCAGTAAAACCAGGAGCATTAAATAATCATTTAAGTGATATTTATATAAATCCTGACGGAAATATTTTCCAAACCGCGATAGTTTGTGGTGTTTTATTTTGAATGTCGTCTTCTCTGTTTTTCCTTCTTCTTATTATTCCACATGTTAGTTCACTTTATTATTAAAGCTCCACCTGACTCCCGATCAATGATTTCATTTTATCATAAAACACAACTTCTTTAAGCTCTAACGACCTTCTTTCTGTAGAATAATAAGTTACATTTCATTCCCTTTTCTTCCGACTCACAAAAACACACTTCATGCACATCACATTTCTTCGTATCAACAGCACAGATGAATTATTCTGACGTGTGTGTGTGTGTGATTTATTTAATCTCATTTAATCACAGCGCACATGTTACGAGAGGAACAGAAGACAGACGGAGGGTTTAATCATAAGAGGGAGACGCACACACAGACACACACTGGTCTTATGTGTGTGTCTTCCATCAGGAGGCGAGAAGTCACAGCTGTTATTCCAGCTGTGCGTGTCTACAAGTGTGTGTCTGTGTGTGTGTGTGTGTGTTGTCCTCCACCCCAGCCATGAGTCCTAAGACGTTGTCATGGTGACGTCTCCCACTCGTGCCCTGATGCTTCAGCCACCTCCACCTGGGGGAGAGGTGGAGGGGGGGGGGGGGTGGAGAGGAGATGTAGGAGAAATGGAGGAGGGGTGCAGTGGAGGTGGAGGAGAGGTGGACGGGAGGTGTAGTGGAGGAGAGGAGGTGGAGAGATGGAGAGGAGGTGGAGGAGAGAAGGTGGAGAGGAGGTGGAGAGGAGGTGAAGGGGAGGTGAAGGAGAGGTGGAGGAGGGGAGGTGGAGGAGAGGAGGTGAAGGGGAGGTGGAGGAGAGGAGGTGAAGGGGAGGAGGTGGAGAGGAGGTGAGGTGAAGTGGAGGTGGAGGAGAGGAGGTGGAGGAGAGGTGGTGGAGAGGAGGTGGAATCCAGCTGGGCTTTGAGCCGTGAAGGAGGAATATGGAAGCCTGTCACAGACGTCATGTGACCGCTGCTCCACAGGAAGAAAGAAATCCAGTGCATGAGTTGTGTAAATGTTTTCAGTGGGGGGGGGGGCATTTACCACATGGGGAGTATCCTCCATCCTCCAGAAACAATAGCTGATTGTTTTGTAACTGATTCTGAGATCGACGTGTCCTTCATGCAGCGAAGCCCCAAAGAGAGACGGACCCCCCCCATTCAAACCTTCTTTAATGACCCCTCAGTAGGTCCCATCCAGCCTTATTGGCTCCATCACTTATGCAACAGAAGGACCGGAACCAGCAGCGAGTACCAGGGGCCTGCACGTGGAGAAGAGAGTGTGTGTGTGTGTGTGTGTGTGTGTGTGTGTGTGTGTGTGTGCAGATTGGGGGCTCTTATCTGTTTGACGAAGGATAAACAGGAAAAAGATCCCTTTAAACTATTTCCTCTTCCTCCCAAAGTTCCCTCTGAGTTTACGTGGAGATTCTACTGAAACAGGCGGAGTTATCTCAGTCTCTATTGCTACGCCTTCATTTAACGTCCTTTTGCCCCGTTTGGATGCAGTAATGAACAAAGAGGACTTAATTGGTGAAAGTTAATCACGGCCTCATAGTGACTTTCTATCTCCTTGATTAGGCCGATCTGCTCAGCTTCCATTCTTTCCTTTCAAAATAAAAGCCCGTGCTCATGTTCTCATGTTCTCATGGTTCACACTTTGAGTTCCTGTTGGCAACAAGTGGTTCTTTTTTTGTGGGTTGATTGTGTGTCCATTTTGTCTGTGCCCCCCTCCCAGGGAAGGCTGCCTCTCTCCAGTCCACCCGGAGTCGTGTCCCCTGGTGCAGGCCTTTCTGGCAGAGTGTCCACGCCGCCTCTTCCTGGGTCACGCCCAGACGCAGCTGAAGACGGGCCTGCAGACGCAGGAGAGACACCTCTTCCTCTTCAGCGACGCGCTGCTGGTCACCAAGGCCAAGTGAGTGTGTGTCTGTGTGTGTGCGTCTGTGCGTCTGTGTGTGTGTGTGCGTCTGTGTCTGTGTGTGTGTGTGTGTGTGTGTCTATATGCTTGTGTGACACAAACAGGAACAACAGAAGACATGTCAGCTCCTAGTTTTTTGATGGAGGAAGGAGTCACAGCTATCTCCCCTGAATTCTCCTCTAATCCCCCCCCCCCCTCCCCCCTCCTCTCCTCCTCGCTCCACAGCATATAATTATTTCCCGGCCCAATTACATCCATATGAAGCCCGGCTCAGATCAAAGCCGGTCTGGCCGGCCTCAGGGCCTTCGGTACGGGGCCCCGCCCACTAACGGCCACACGCCCACACACACACACACACACACACACACACAATCACACACACACACACACACGCCTTTTCAAAAATAGAACCTTAAAGAGCACATTTGTGTTTTTGGGGTAGAGAAAGCCAAGGCGGTGTTCTTGTGCCGTACACACAGCAGGACCTCGGTGGTCCGTCCTACAGGAGCCGAGGGCCTGTGGGGGGGCGGGGGGGTGGGATGCGGGGGGCAGCCCGGAGAGGCTATTATCGGCCATCTCATTGTGGTTGAACACTGGCCGAGTCTGAGGAATTTGTGTTGGCATGTGTGTGTGTATTAATGGATGTGAATGTGCGTTTGTGCGGGACTGTGTGCGTACGCCACATGGACTTTTTCTTCCACATAATCACAGACGAATACGCTTCTACTCGCCGCCTTAAAACCAAAATAGATGGATGTTTTATCAGATCTTTACAATCCACGGGTAGAGGTTTGCAGGAAAAGGAAAGTTGTGCTTCAAAAGCAGAGGATCTCAGTTAGTTCCTTGTGGAATACCTTTTTTAAAAGTGTAAATATACACTCACCGGCCACTTTATTAGGTACCCCATGCTAGTAACGGGTTGGACCCCCTTTTGCCTTCAGAACTTCCTCAATTCTTCGTGGCATAGATTCAACAAGGTGCTGGAAGCATTCCTCAGGGAGTTTGGTCCATATTGACATGATGGCATCACACAGTTGCCGCAGATTTGTCGGCTGCACATCCATGATGCGAATCTCCCGTTCCACCACATCCCAAAGATGCTCTATTGGATTGAGATCTGGTGATTGTGGAGGCCATTTGAGTACAGCGAACTCATTGTCATGTTCAAGAAACCAGTCTGAGATGATTCCAGCTTTATGACATGGCGCATTATCCTGCTGAAAGTAGCCATCAGAAGTTGGGTACATTGTGGTCATAAAGGGATGGACATGGTCAGCAACAATACTCAGGTAGGCTGTGACGTTGCAACGATGCTCAATTGGTACCAAGGGGCCCAAAGAGTGCCAAGAAAATATTCCCCACACCATGACACCACCACCACCAGCCTGAACCGTTGATACAAGGCAGGATGGATCCATGCTTTCATGTTGTAGACGCCAAATTCTGACCCTACCATCCGAATGTCGCAGCAGAAATCGAGACTCATCAGACCAGGCAACGTTTTTCCAATCTTCTATTGTCCAATTTCGATGAGCTTGTGCAAATTGTAGCCTCAGTTTCCTGTTCTTAGCTGAAAGGAGTGGCACCCGGTGTGGTCTTCTGCTGCTGTAGCCCATCTGCCTCAAAGTTCGACGTACTGTGCGTTCAGAGATGCTCTTATGCCCACCTTGGTTGTAACGGGTGGTTATTTGAGTCACTGTTGCCCTTCAATCAGCTCGAACCAGTCTGGCCATTCTCCTCTGACCTCTGGCATCAACAAGGCATTTCCGCCCACAGAACTGCCGCTCACTGGATGTTTTTTCTTTTTCGGACCATTCTCTGTAAACCCTAGAGATGGTTGTGCGTGAAAATCCCAGTAGATTAGCAGTTTCTGAAATACTCAGACCAGCCCTTCTGGCACCAACAATCATGCCACGTTCAAAGTCACTCAAATCACCTTTCTTCCCCATACTGATGCTCGGTTTGAACTGCAGGAGATTGTCTTGACAACGTCTACATGCCTAAATGCACTGAGTTGCCGCCATGTGATTGGCTGCTTAGAAATTAAGTGTTAACAAGCAGTTGGACAGGTGTACCTAATAAAGTGGCCGGTGAGTGTATGCTCATTTCAGCTGATATATATGTGGTTCAACACACCCGAGCACCCTACTTTTACTCCGTTGTGAACACTAAATGTGTAACGAGATAGTTTGCGTTACCTGTTAGCAGCATGAAAAAGATGGGAAATTATGATTCAGGACTCGAAAGCGGCTCGGTTCTTTGTTCAGGGTTGCAAAGATTTCCCTTAAATACTTTTGATTAGTCATCTATTACAGAACATACAAATTTACGTAATTTACGGAGCAAAACAAATCCACATTTTACTCTGTTTTCTGCCTCTTTGTTTTGGAATAACTGTAAATGACTCGTCTCCTGCAGGTCTCCCACCCACTTCAAGGTGAAGGCGCAGGTCCGGGTGTGTGAGATGTGGACGGCCGGCTGCATGGACGAGGTGAGCGAGGGCACCACCAGCCCCGAGAGGAGCTTCGTCATGGGCTGGCCCACCTGCAACTGTGTGGCCACCTTCAGGTACGAACCACCCCCCCCCCCCCCCCCCCCCGGCTCATAGGACTAAATGGAGCCAGCTTTACAAAAACAGCTCTTCTCATCATTCCAAGTCTTGTTGAAAAGTAGACAACGTGTCATTGGTGTTAAAACAATCGTGTGGTGTCTCTTTTACCCCCCCCCCCCCCCCCACAGCTCAGAGGAGCACAAGGAGAAGTGGTTGACTCTCATCAAAAGGTAAATGTGGAGTTTGTGGATTGTTTTTTGTATATATGTCAGATTTGGATGGAAAAGGGGGATTAAATAGATCAATTTCTATATTTTATATAAATGTTTCCTTTGCAACTACAGTGCTGTATCAAAAAAGCTTTTATTCCTAATCTTTTTTTTTTGTTTAAACGCCGTTTTTTCTGCCTGCAGTCTGATCATCGCGGGCAAAGGGAAGGAAGAGCCCAAAACCGTCCCTCTGAAGATATTCGCGAAGGATATTGGAAATTGTGCATATGTAAGAATACCGATAAATGACATCATCATCAACGTGTATGACATCATCAGCTGGATGGCTCCGTAAAGCTTCTGTAACTCCTCCTCCAGGCCAAGACGCTCGCGGTCAGCAACAGCGACAGCACGGCCGACGTCATCCGCCTGGCCCTGCTGCAGTTTGGCATATCGGTGAGTAGAAGAGCCAAGTGTGTGGGGGGGGGTGTCCTTTCATTCAGATGCTCAACCCTCTGTCTCCTCGGTCCAGGGCTGCGTGAAGGACCACCGGCTGTGGGTGAACTCCAGTAAGGACGAGCCCCCCTACCCTCTCATCGGTGAGCAATCCTCTACTCCTTCACCTAGTCCTTCCCCTGCCGCCGTCCTAACGGCTACTTCCTGAGTGGAAACTGTTTTAGAGAGCCCCCCCCCCCCCCCCGGGCCGTTAGCCGTTAGCGCTGTGTCACTATCTTGCACCGTGATCTTTTGATCCGCTCTCAGTAACGCCTTCTTTTTGGCTCCTCGTCGCATACCGAAGCCTTGACCCCTGACCTCTAACCTCTGGACCCTCCCTCCCCCTATTCAGGCCACGAGTTTCCCTTCAGCATTAAGATGAGCCACATTCGGGACGGAGGGAGCTCTGTCGGCGGAGGACCGGGAGGAGGAGGAGGAGGAGGAGGAGGAGGAGGAGGGCCGGGGAGGGACCCCGCCACCCCCACGGACTGCCCGGGGGTCCTGCTGCTGGACCAGTGCCTCCCTCCAGACACCCAGTGCCAGTTCATCCTCAAGCCCAGCAAAGTGGGACAGACGCTGCTGCTAGGTGAGAGTGTGGCCCCCCGTTCGGGGGGGGGGGGGGGGTCCCCCAGCCCTTATTTTAATGAGTTCACATGAGCGGCCCAGACGGAATTAAAAGTCTTTGAACTTTGAACCTTTCTAACGTGGTGTTGAAGGTCTAAAGCTGCAGGACAGAAGAAGAATCTTCTTTCCACCGAGTGAATGTGACTCCGTGTGAAACCATGTGAGGATGCAGAAGTGTTCACGGAGGGCAGAACGCACTTCCTCGTTGTGGGGGAACAAGACAAAGAGCAGGCTGACGGAGGGGGAGGAAGGCACGAGGGTGGGGGCGGGGGGGGGGGCGCGGAAAGTAAAAAGCGATGACTCGGCTATCGAGGGAGACTGAAGGCCAGCGGGGGTGAAGGAAAGAGAAACAAGAGACTGTGGGAGACTGTAGAGAGAGGAGGGGAGGGGGGGCAGAAAGAAAGGAGAAATAAAAACAAAGAGGAGGGGGGGGGGGGTCAGAGGAAATCGAGTTGAGGGTAAAAATGCTTTCCAGTTAAGAAGGAACTGCGAGCAAATGCCGACCTCGCCCTCGTCTATGCTCAAACCCATAATTTTTGGCTTAGCTGATCACCAGCTGATCACCAGGAGCCAATCAGCAGTGAGAGCCAATCAGCAGTGAGAGCCAATCAGCAGTGAGAGCCAATCAGCAGTGAGAGCCAATCAGCTGTGAGAGCCAATCAGCAGTGAGATATAATCAGCAGTGAGATTCTCTGGCTGAAGTTATTAAAATAACTCACTTTGAATCTTCATCACAACAAATGCAAACCTTTAGACACACAACCCATAATTAAGGTAACGCCTCAAAGCAAAGATGGCGTCCACAGGAACGGTTGCAGAGAGGTTAAATAACAATGAGTTCTATGTGAGGTACGTCGCACAGTTTGTCCCCTTCCACCCCCCACCCCGCTCAAAGGATCCTGCACACCCTCAAAAAAAAGTCTCTTCATGAGATAAACGTCATCGCTTCAACATCCGACCTGTTTATTACACTAAAATACCACTTTCAATGAGTTCATTTGTTCGCACACCGAGGTGAAGCTGGTTGGTCGAACTGTGAAGGCTACGCGGGTTCTGATTGGATCCCGCTGTAAACATACCGTTGACATGCAGACAGGACCTCTTAACCCCGACAGCACAAAGAGACACTGTGACACACACAGACACGCACACACACACACACACACGCGCACACACACGTCTGAGGATAAAAGCTTCTTTCTTCTTCTACTGACAGCCTCTTTTTAGCTTCTTCTTCTTTTAGTTTAAATAAGTCGCAGTCTGAAAAAAATAAAGCTTACGTACGCACGTATGTTGTCCCCCCCCCCTTCCCCCCCCCCCCCCGTCCACCAGAGCCTGGCCAGCAGAAGTCCTTCAAGAGGAAGCGCTCCCTGATCAACTGGCCCTTCTGGAAAGGCTCCAGCTTGCAGCTGGACGGCCCGCCGCTGTCCCCCACCTTGCTGTCCCCCACCTCGCTGTCCCCTACCCAGGGACGACTGTTTGGACGGCCCCTGAGCTCCCTCTGCTCCCCGGATCTGCCCAAACCCGTCATGGTGAGGGGGTGGCGGGGTTAGAGTAATCTTCTGCAGATTCTTCTTCCAATCAGCCGATTAAATAATTAAATTTCCCCCAACCCCCCCTTGCAGGACATGCTGGTGTTCCTGTACCTGGAGGGGCCCTACACCCGGGGTGTCTTCAGGCGCTCAGCCGGGGCCAAAGCCTGCCGGGAGCTCCGGGACCGTCTGGACCACAGAGACGAGGACCCGGAGATCGCACGCCAGTCGGTGTTCGTCATCGCCGCGGTGCTGAAGGTACACACACATACACACACACACACATGGACACGTTCATCAAATGATGATGATGTATGTATATATATATATATATATAGATATATATATATAAAGTGAGAATACAAGACCTAGTTTTAGAAGAAGCCGCTCTTCCTCCTGCAGGACTTCCTGCGTAACATCCCGGGCAGCCTGCTGAGCGCCGACCTGTACGACCAGTGGATGGAGGCCATGGGGGGGGAGGAGGGGGACGAGAGGACCCGAGCCGTCCAGAGGTAGGATCGCCTCACTCCATAGGGGGGGAGGAGTCACTCACGCTCCACAGAAAAAGCCTGAACTTTGTGCCCCCCCTGCCCTCAGGTTGCTCCGCCTCCTGCCCGCTGACAACCTGCTCCTGCTGCGTCATGTGATCGCCGTGCTGCACTGTATCCAGGGCAACGCCCAGGACAACCAGATGAACGCCTTCAACCTGTCCGTCTGCATTGCTCCCAGCATGCTTTGGGCTCCGGCGCCGGGCACCCCCGAGATGGAAGGCGAGGACAACAAGAAGGTGGGGGGGGGGGGGGGAGGCCGACAAGCAGCTACTTCCTACTGACGTAGCAATGTGAACAAAGGACGATTGTGTACTGGACCAGCTGTAAAACATCTGGTTTTACAGCCAAAGCATCACGTGCTAAAGCGTCATTCTGTGTAGTGACCAGCAGGGGGCGACTCCTCTGGTCCCATAGACGTCTATGAGGAAATTACTCTACTTCTCTCTTTATTTATTCCCTCAGTAAACATAGTAAACATGAGTTTATGGTCCCAGTCCATAGTTTCCTCAACACTGCATGATGTTGTCTATGTACGATGTGCTTTCTATGCAATGGACCCATATGTTTGTGCTCATATATGACTTTTATGTTTCATTCTGTCATTTACTGCTGAGTCATCACTGAGGGATCAACATCTGCTTCAGTAGCAGAAGGACTTTTTTAAAACAGGATTTAAGTAGTCTGTTGCAAGACACTTTCAGTGTGGTGTGTGTCTGTGTGCGTGTCTGTGCGTGTGTGTGTCTGGGTGCATGTGGGTATGTGTGTGCGTGGATGTCTGTGTGCGTGTGGGTATGGGTATGTGTGTGTGTGTGTGTGTGTGTGTGTGTGTGTGTGTGTCTTTGTATGTGTGTACATGTGTGTCTGTGTGGGTATGGGTATGTGTGTGTGTCTGTGTGCGTATGGGTATGTGTGTGTGTGTGTGTCTGTGTGCATGTGGGTATGTGTGTGCGTGGGTGTCTGTGTGGGTATGGGTATGTATATGTGTGTGTGTGTGTGTGTGTCTGTGTATGTGTGTACATGTGTGTATGTGTGTGTGTGTCTGTGTGCGTGTGGGTATGTGTGTTAGAGGCCTGCTCAGACAGTGTGTAAACTCTGAGGAATTTAACATTTCTGTGGAACGCCAAACTTCCTCCTCATGACTGTGCAAGTGTCTCTGTGGTTTGAAACGTTTGATCAGACTGACTGACAGGTAGACAGACAGGTCGACAGCTACACATATACGATCTATAGATGGATAGATAATATATAAATGTTTATGTCATCGTCTTATGTCTCATCTGATTGTATCAATGTGGATTTCAGATTTAATCTCCTCACAGAATCACACCAACCGGTTCATAGATTTAGAGACGTGTCCAGCTGGATTAAAGGAAACACACTTGGCTAAAACCTGAAAGGCGTCACGCAGATGCCCTGCAATGACCCCCCCCCCCCACCCCCCGTCCCCGTCCCCGTCCCCCATGATTTCACTCAGACACACAGAGCTTTTTGATTTGTGGCCTGTTTGGGAATTTACAGTATTTCAGCTACTCAGTGGGTGGCTGGTTTTCTTATCTTCTCCTGTGTGTGTGTGCAGGAGGTGGTTGAGGTTCATTGAGAAACCATTGCAAAAAACCTCCTACAGAATCCAGAGGCCTAAGTGTATGTCGCTGAGACACACACACACACGCACAGTCGTCAGCACAAATACCCACAGTTACTTAAATATCTCTTTGGCAAACACCCCCCCCCCCCCACACACACACACACACACACACTTCTTGTTTGTGTGTGCAGACTGAGCGCAGGCAGCACTTTTTCTGGGAAGAAAACTTTAAAAAATAACAAAGTGGGATTTCGACATTTCCCTCCGCTGTGGTCGGAGGGGGGGTTGTTGGGGGGGGGCATGCTGGCTGGGTGGTGGCTGCCTTCCAACCTCATCTGGAGACTCATGAACGCTGCTTTTTAGCCAGTTGACTTGTTCCTCCGTGTCTGTCCTCTGATGTTGAAGTAAACCGTCCTTCAGCTGGACGTCTCTCTACGGAACGTTGCTCCTCTTTCCTCCTGCTGTGTCTTACGTTTACTCACAGCGACTTCCTCACAGCGACTTCCTCACAGCGACTTACACACAACGACTTCCTTACAGCGACTTTCTCACAGCGACTTCCACACAGCGACTTCCTCACAGCGACTTTCACACAGCGACTTCCACACTGCGACTTCCTCACAACTACTTCCACACTGCGACTTCCACACTGCGACTTCCTCACAACTACTTCCACACTGCGACTTCCACACTGCGACTTCCACACTGCGACTTTCTCACAGCGACTTCCACACAGCGACTTCCTCACAGCGACTTCCTCACAGCGACTTCCTCACAGCGAATTCCACACAGCGACTTCCACACAGCGACTTCCACACTGCGACTTCCACACTGCGACTTCCTCACAGCGAATTCCACACAGCGACTTCCACACAGCGACTTCCACACAGCGACTTCCACACAGCGACTTCCACACAGCAACTTCCACACAGCGACTTCCTCACAGCGACTTCCACACTGCGACTTCCACACTGCAACCTCTTCACAGCGACTTCCACACAGTGACTTCCTCACAGCGACTTCCTCACAGCGACTTCCACACTGCGACTTCCATACTGCGACTTCCACACTGCGACTTCCACACAGCGACTTCCACACTTGCGACTTCCTCACAGCGACTTCCTCACAGCGACTTCCACACAGCGACTTCCACACTGCAACTTCCTCACAGCGACTTCCTCACAGCGACTTCCTCACAGCGACTTCCGCACTGCGACCTCCACATAGCGACTTCCACACTGCGACTTCCACACTGCGACTTCCTCACAGCGACTTCCACACTGCGACTTCCACACTGCGACTTCCTCACAGCGACTTCCACACTGCGACTTCCACACTGCGACTTCCTCACAGCGACTTCCACACTGCGACTTCCTCACTGCGACTTTCACACTGCGACTTCCACACTGCGGCTTCCTCACAGCGACTTTCACACTGCGACTTCCACACTGCCACTTCCTCACAGCGGCTTCCTCACAGCGGCTTCCACACAGCGGCTTCCACACAGCGGCATCCACACAGCGACTTCCACACTGCGACTTCCTCACAGCGACTTCCACACAGCGACTTCCACACTGCGACTTCCACACTGCGACTTCCACACTGCGACTTCCTCACAGCGAATTCCACACAGCGACTTCCACACAGCGACTTCCACACAGCGACTTCCACACAGCAACTTCCACACAGCGACTTCCTCACAGCGACTTCCACACTGCGACTTCCACACTGCAACCTCTTCACAGCGACTTCCACACAGTGACTTCCTCACAGCGACTTCCTCACAGCGACTTCCACACTGCGACTTCCATACTGCGACTTCCACACTGCGACTTCCACACTGCGACTTCCACACAGCGGCTTCCTCACAGCGACTTCCACACTGCGACTTCCTCACAGCCACTTCCACACAGCCACTTCCACTTCCAAGTCCAAGTTGAGAGTGAGCCTGTCAAGAGAAGCAGGAGGCCTTTAGCAATGTAGCTAGCAGTTAGTGGGTGGAATTAGCAAGGTAGCTAGCCGCTAAATAGGTACAAACTTTAAAGTAAATTTCTATAGGTATTTCTATAATTGCCTGTTTTGCATGAATACGTGGTGGAACAAGCCAGCTTAGTTAGTCATTTGAAGGGAATTCATTCAGCACAAAGGACAAACCAACCAGCCTGTTTTCTCCGGTTTTCAGCAACAAAAAGTCCTTTCTGACCCGACAGAGTGATCTTAAAGGAGACTGAGTCCCAGCAGGAGGCCGCGCAGCGTGCTGTGTGTGTTTACTGGGCGGTGAAGTCGTAGCGTTACAGACCCACAAAACCCCAGGCATGACACACCTGTGTGAGCGCGTGGCTCTGACCATGAGGCGCCCTTCTGTCCCCGCAGGTGTGCGAGCTGGTCCGCCTTCTCATCGAGAACTGCAGCGGCGTCCTGGGAGAAGACGTCGTGTTGCTGCTCCGCAGCTTCAATCAGAAGAGCAGCGGCAGCGACCACGGCTCAGGTGAGCTGACAGGGTTCAATCTCCTCATTCACGAAGAGATCAAGGGGGGTCAGAAGTAGAACATTTTCTTTAAATTAAATGTTTGGGCCGTCTACGCTTAGACGGCTAATTTTGGGAGCTGGTAGGAGAAAATTACAGGATGCACGCATGAGAGGAGATGTCTGCGTGAGCCGTGTAATTTAAGCACTTTGCAGGAAATGTGGTGCTAAAGAAAGACCGTAACACGCGTGTGTCTGGACTGGATTCAGGTGTGTCACAGTAACATTCTATGCCCCCCCCCCTTCCCCCCCAGACGCGTCGTCCTTCCAGATGAACGACTCGTCCTACGACAGTCTGGAGAACGAGCTGAACGACGACCCCGAGTCCCCCTTCCAGGAGACGCCCCCCCTGCGGGACAAGGACAAGCCGGACAGCCGCAGCCGCGACTCCGTCATCACCCTGAGCGACTGCGACCCGGACCCCGACCACGACGGCGACCTCCTGCTGCAGCTCCCCCCGCTGGCCCGACCCCGGAGGTTCAGCCCTGCCGGCCCGGCGCAGGCTCCCAGGAGGCTGCGGAGGAGCTCGGAGCCCGCCTTGGCCCTGGCGAGCCCCGCGGCCTCGACTGCCCATGCCGACGGACCCCGCCTCATGGCGAGGAAGGCGAGCTACGACGCCGCCATGGAGGGGGGCCCGGAGGGAGAGGAGTACGAGGACTTCCTGGAGCAGAGGCTGAGAGGGCTGCAGCTGAAGGAGGAGGAGGAGGAGGAGGAGGACTCATGCGAGAAGGGAGGAGCCAAGGTCCAGAACGGCGGGCGGAGGAGGGTGAAGCACGCCCCTCCGCCTCCGCTGCGGCTGGGCGCTAGCTGCTCCAGCCTCTCGTCGCCGGCGACCTCACCCACAGGCTCCTCCCTCAGCTCCTTAGACTCCGCCTTCTCACAGTTCTCCACCGACTACGCCGCCAACGGGGCGCTCTCATTGGCCGAACCTGCCTCTCTGTCCCCGCTCTTCCTCGGGCGGCCCCATCTGTCCCCCAGGGACTCCCCCCCCCAGAGGGAAGCCCCGCCTCATTGGCCTCCGCCCCCCCAGGTACCGCGGACATACCAACCCCCCCCACATCCACACGGCCTCCACCCGAGCACTTGGACTAAGAAGGAGCGCCGGCTGTCCCTGAGGCGTCCCGGGGAGGACTTGCCCGAGTCAAACGGGGAGACGCAGGCGGGCGGTCCCGGGCCGCAGGACGCCGCCGTGCCGCAGGACGCCGCCGCCGCGCCGCGCCACCGGAGATCCAGCAGCCCGCCGTCCTACCAGCAGGCCCTGCTGCAGCTGCACAGCCGCGCTCCTTTCTACCGGGGCGCCGAGAAGCCGCTCACCATCCGAGAGCTGCGTCAGCTTCACGCCCACGGACCCCCGACCCCGGGCTCCCACGCAGGAAGTGAGGTCAGACGCGAGTGCGCGCCGCCCCCCCAGGGTGTTTTCTTCGGACAGGACGCCACCACCCTGGTGCTGCAGAGGCAGAGGTCCGTGGCTCCGCCCGCGGAGGGACACAACTGGAGGCGGACCCTCCCCCGGCGAGCCTCCGAGCCCTGCGAGGTCGCTGCGACCTCTGACCTCTCCTGCAGCCTCACCCTGGGCAGGGCTCGCACTGTCAGAGGAGGTCAGCGTGCCCGAGGGCCCGGTGTGGAACTGGACCACGGCGAGCCGACCCTCTTCCTGTCTCCCTCCGCCACCCGGGCCGTGCGGGACTACTTTTCCTCCCAGGGGCGGGAGGAGGAGGACTCCGTCCTGCAGGCCAGCCGGGACGTGGCGCTGGCCGTCGTGCAGGGGAAGCGGGAGTGGCAGAGCCGGCGCTGCAGCGACCCGAGAGTCGACGACTTCGAGCAGCTGTTCTTCGCGGAGGAATCGTACGTGTGAACCTCCCCCCCCCCCCCCCCCCCCCGGTGCATAGAAGAGGTACAAAAAGTACAGATGAACTTCCTGCTTCCCGTCTATTGACAAATGTGTCAAACATTCAGATGCAAAGTTCTTATTGTTATTGAGTCTGTTGGCTGATCCTGTGAAGTGGATGTGTAGAAACCGTTTAATCGGACATTTGGATCCTTTGGAGCTTTTTTGCCAAAATGAGAAATATGAACAAAATGAAGGAAGACATGAAAGCGAAAGGACAAAGAAGCATTTGAAGCTTTTTAAAATGAGCCAGTGGAGACCAGGGCCATGACACCTTAGGGTAGCCGCTTCATCACATCAAGATATGATGTATCTATAGATATAGATACAGATATCTACATGATCAAACACACCTTTATCCCCTGAGATGTCATGACCCAGAGGAGGACAGGTTAGGACATATATGTGTATATATATTTATGTATACACCAACATCACCCGCAGAGTGAAGCATTTTCAGCCTCTCTGAATATGTGAATCAATCAGGATGCTATTTATTCACAGGAGCCCAGTTCAAGGACACACAAGGGGGGGGGGGGGGACACTGTGGGGGGGGAATCGATGTGTGTGCATAAGAGAAAGTCACAACGTGTCCTGAGCCGGAATGTGAGAAAACATGTGCCATGGAGTGAGAAATCTCCTTTAATTCTCACTAGCACAGCACTTCATTATCTTCAACAAGAATGACAAGGACTCTGTGTGAGTGTGTGTGTGTGTGTGAGTGTGTGTGTGTGTGTGTGGGGGGGGGGGGGTCTGTGTGTGTGTTAAATTCAACGCGGTTGTTTCCTTTTAACTCTTTTGTCCATCATATTGTGATATTTCTGTGCTGATTTTCGTGGTGACTCTATTTTTCAATGTTCATTTGCTGAAGTGTGTGAATACACACTTGTAGATACACACACATGTAAATACACACTTGTAGATAATATATTCTGAGCACAATAGCGTTGAGACCTCATCACACGCTGTAATAAGGTCATTGTCGGTTCCATTCTAAATGGCCTCATATTGTATTGATTTATTATTAATAATATAATTGTTGTCTCCATTACAGTGAATTGTGTGTGTGTGTGTGTGTATAGTTCTGCATATTTATGATACAAAAATATATAAATATATATATGTAAATATATTACCATGTTGTGTGAAAATGTGTATTTTTCTACATTCTGCTGCTGCTGTTTCTATAGAAAGTGGATTTGCTGCCAGGCCACTGTTTGTTTGTTTGTTTGTTTGTTTGTTTGTTGGATGTCTGATTATCACCAGATGAACGTCATTGATTTTAATAAATGTTGCTCATGAAAAACAACTCTGCAGATCAAACTAAGTTCTATTTCTTTTTTCTGTGGAATCATTTCTGTGTGAGAGGATTAAACCCTTCAAAGAAGACGCACACTATCTCACACACACTCACAATCACACACATACACTCTCACTCACGTTTCAGTCACTGTGGGCTTTTGTACTTGTGTCCTTTCATGTGGGTGAGGGGGGGGGGGGGGTCACCAGTCTGACCTTTGCTGGCATTAAACTAGACGGATTATGTCCAACCTCCATCTCGCCCTTTGTCCTCCTCCCCAACGCTCTCATCCACGTTTAAAGAACTGCTTTGAAGGAGCTTTCTCCTTCCTCTAACTGGGGAACTCCTGGAGGTCTTTGGAGGAACCCATGGAGGTCTGTGGAGGAACCCCTGGAGGTCTGTGGAGGAACCCATGGAGGACTGTGGAGGAACTCCTGGAGGTCTTTGGAGGAACCCATGGAGGTCTGTGGAGGAACCCATGGAGGACTGTGGAGGAACCCCTGGAGGTCTGTGGAGGAACCCATGGAGGTCTGTGGAGGAACCCATGGAGGACTGTGGAGGAGCCCCTGGAGGTCTGTGGAGGAACCCATGGAGGACTGTGGAGGAACCCATAGAGGTCTGTGGAGGAACCCATGGAGGACTGTGGAGGAACTCCTGGAGGTCTGTGGAGGAACCCATGGAGGACTGTGGAGGAACCCATAGAGGTCTGTGGAGGAACCCATGGAGGACTGTGGAGGAACTCCTGGAGGTCTGTGGAGGAACCCATGGAGGACTGTGGAGGAACCCATGGAGGTCTGTGGGTTAACAGCAAAGAGGAACGATGCAACATAACAACCATAAATATCAGGATGGTATTTATTCACAGGAGCCAACGTGGCCCCCTGCACAAGACTTCAGAAGCTCCACCCCCACCCCCCCTCCACGTCCCTCTGATGACTGACGGGTTTTGGGGTGTGGGGGGGATCAGTTTTTCATGCTGAAGGTACAAAGGCTTCTTGGATCTAAGGACTTTTCTCCATGTTTAGCCTCCTTCTAACAAACGACATCATTCACAGTGTCAGCGAGGAATAAACAGTTTGTGAAGATCCGTGTGCAAGAATGTTTGTGTTTGTTCTGTAAGCAACATCTGGAGAGGGGGGGGGCAACAGCATGAGCTCAGAGGATGAGCTCGGCAGGCTTGTGAAACCACACTGTGTGTGTGTGTGTGTGTGTGTGTGTGTGTGTGTGTGTGTATGTGTGTGTGTGTGTGTGTGTGTGTGTATGTGTGTGTGTGTGTGTGTGTGTTTCTTTGATTACCGGGGACATCCAGAACCTTCGATCGGGTCAGAATGTGCGTGTGCATTTTTTTGTGTGACTCAATTGTGGCTCTCTGATACGTGTTGTGGGTCTCTGGTTCACATGGAGGATCAGGACTACACTGACACTGGTTCACATGGAGGATCAGGACTACACTGAGCCTGGTTCACATAGAGGATCAGGACTACACTGAGCCTGGTTCACATAGAGGATCAGGACTACACTGACACTGGTTCACATGGAGGATCAGGACTACACTGAGCCTGGTTCACATAGAGGATCAGGACTACACTGACACTGGTTCACATAGAGGATCAGGACTACACTGAGCCTGGTTCACATAGAGGATCAGGACTACACTGACACTGGTTCACATGGAGGATCAGGACTACACTGAGCCTGGTTCACATGGAGGATCAGGACTACACTGAGCCTGGTTCACATAGAGGATCAGGACTACACTGAGCCTGGTTCACATAGAGGATCAGGACTAAGCTGAGCCTGGTTCACATAGAGGATCAGGACTAAGCTGAATCAGGACCAGTTTAAATATCGCCATGGTAACTTTACCAAACGGAAGGTGGAGTCTGATTTGACCAACGTGTGATGTCATCTGAAGGTTACTGAGTGATTGATGGGCTGGACCTGAGCCAGTGGTCCCGATAGCATCAGAAGGGCTGTGATGTAACCCAGCTGTGACCCACTGGACCTCAATTCTTCTCCAGGAGCCTCGACATGGACTACTTTCATGTGTAAATCTATAACAATGAAGATGACGGTCTGGAGGTCTTCATCATCACGTTGCCCCCCCCCCCCATGTCACATGTTTTGTTGGTGGACTCGTGCAAAAGGAAATATTGAAATACTGTTTTTCAGGACACATCAACAAGGGAAACATTTCCATCAGCTCAATAAATCCATCAGAGGGATTTAATTCACAAATATCCTCCAATCTGATTATTATAATCATCGTAAGTGGCTCTAAGAGGCTTTGGCCCCATTTGATTCCTTCCTCTGACTAAGTGAACAATAGGAGGAGGACCGATATGCCGGCTTCTGATGAACGACCCCCGCGCTGACCCACTTCCTGCCTTCCCATTGGCTCACAGCCCAGCGGTCGCCCAGGAGACGGAGTTCGCCAGCTGTCCCTCACCAGGGTGTTTGATGGGATGCAGCTCAGATCGTGAGCGTGTTTATCGCTGTGTGTGTCTGTGTGTGTCTGTCTGTGTGTGTGTGTGTGTCCCTTCCCTTCATCATCACACACAGGATGCATAGAACCTATGAATGGTGGATGGTTTGGATTTTTCAGTATTTGAAGCTGATTACCAATCACCATATGCATCATTACAGTAGTAATAACAATAATAATAATTGTCGACATCAGGGCCTTAATTCTCTTTATTTAGTTTGGCTTCTGCTAAAAACATCACGTCACCTCTACGAGACCCGCCCCCGGTCCAGATGATCCCGGTCCAGATGTGCCGTTAATAGAAAGCAGAGCAGTCTTTTCCTCACATTAAACATGTACTGTAACAGGGGCCCATTGTTTAAAAAAAAATCGATTTCATGTATGTGTAGCGTACAGAAACATGAGACTACGGATGTCTCCATCATTCATTTGGATCCAGATGTTTCTGCAGTAAAATTCAAAACATTGACTTCATTCCTGAAGGGATTCCAAATGTAGCTTCATGTTGACAAAGTAATCAGATTAATGTTTTTAAATATAGTTTCATAGATCGTCAATCGTTGAGTGTCTGACCTTTGACCTGCTCTCCTCGTGCGAACAAACCTCCTCTGCTCAACATCTCGAGTAGTCAATACACAAAGGGCGCCACGTGATGGGGAATAAACTTGTTCTAACATGTTAGATCACGTGGTTATCTGCTGCCCTCGTGTGGCCGGACGTGGAACTGGTCAGGTTTGTAGATGCATATTTCTCATTTAATTCATTTTTGTCATTGTTTAATCAGAAATGAGAGAGGACAAACCTCCCATTAAATTAAAAGCATCTTCATCCTTCTCTCCTCATAAAAGACAAACGATTAACTGTGATTTATTGATTTATTTACATTTATCGACATGAAACCGTTAACACTGAATAATGATCACGTTGTTGTGAAAGATCTCCAGCTGAAGACAAAACGACACAGCTGAGTCGTCTTTGTTTCTCCTGTTGCCATGGAGACAACAAACGGCCGTCGCTTCCACGCGTGGCCACAAGGGGGCGGAGTTACACAACAGCAACACACTACACGCTCAATGAAATGTGAGATCAGAAATGAATTATTTCCAACGATAAAGTCAACGATATTATTTGATGGGAAAGTTGTTCCTGGAACCCCGTTAGATGCCTGTGTTCCTGGTTTGTATTTCGTGGCTTTCTGACTCGAGGTGACCCGAGTTACTGCAGGACACTCCGAGTCACCGGGTTCACCATCAGATTCCTTTAATCATCACTTCCCGATGCTAATGTCTCTCTGCGTTTATGTCATATATCTATTTATAAAGTGACCTGAGCAGCAGCTCTGGAACAGATAGGAGTCGGAGAGGGAGGGGGGGGGGGGTGTAAGGAGAGGGGGGGGGGGGGGGGGGGGAGGGGGCATCTGCAGCTTCGGTACAAACGGTGAGTCCCGTCGGCCATGTTGACGGCGCGCGCCTCTCCCTCCGGTAGAGCGTCGCTGCAGCGCGCGGCCGCCCGGTGCTTCATTTGAGGGGGCGGGGGTCGAAGCCGGTGAACGGGATTTATTCGGTGACGTTCAAGCCGCCTGCACGTGAGGGTGAGTGACATGTACATGTACTCCCCGGTCGGTGTGCGTGTGTCCGTGTAGATGCGTGTGCGTGCGCGTGGTGACATTCAGCAAAGTTTCTCCCCTCCGTCTGCGACTCTGTTTTGGTTCCTGATGACGACACAGCAGCTGTTAAAACACCTTTTTGCACACCTTAACGGCGCATGCGTCCTGAAAGCCCAAACAACTACCGGGGACACCTGTTGCTGTGACGCAAAGCCCCTGCATTTAATGATGACGTAGGAAGGTCTGCAGAGAGAGAGAGAGAGAGAGAGAGAGAGAGAGAGAGACCTGTGATGTGAGTCACTTGCTGAATGACCTCAGACTGCCTCTGAGAGATGCGGCTGTTGTTGTTGTTGTTGTTGTCTGACATTGTGTTGCTATGCAACGTATTTCAAGTGTGAACCTTCCAGTGTAGAGATGGTCACCATAGAGTCCTACGTGGCCTTGACCTTTGAACCCCAACACAGAAGCGTGAATGAACAGGTGTATCTTATTTTGGCGGGATGTAAGGTTTGAAGCTGCTGATTGTGATATTTTGAGGGTTTTGTCTCTTGGAAAACGTCGTCTCTTTGTGGACGTGTATTTGGCTCGTTGATCTTTTCTTTTTCACACTTTCAAACCGAAGGGTAAATGTTTGTAAACATGTTTTTGTTTCTTATTTTTACATTCTGGCAACGATTTTTTCCTGTCCATTTAAACCCCAAATAAACAAGATGAAGCGTTACTGATTACAAAGAAGAAGCCGAACGTGTCTCTTCAGTGGACATTAACATGTAACAGTTCTGATTTATTACAATTCATTGAGTTCATCGTTTAGATGATTGGGTTTAAACTCTTCTGTTTGGGATGAATATTATTATTATAAGCAATTAAAATGTTAATTAAAATGAAATATAAATCAAATGAAAGAGGAAGAGACTAGACGTCCATCCAGTTTATTTTAACATCACTAAAGCTTTGCATACTCAGCTTCTCCAGCTGTCTCCCGCCTGCAGGGACCTTCAGGTCGACCTGCTTTTGTTCCTCTCCTTCTGTCCTGCTGCTCACCGCTGATAAGAGGAGCTTTAAGGTGTGAAGCTGATGATGAAGCCACCATAGATCATTTAGTCTGCCCGCATCACATTATAGACGTCCAGCCCTTCATCATTTATTCTCTCATTTGCACTACGCAGGAACCACAACACGTGTCCCTCTCTGAGCGCTAACGGAGCTAACGCTAACGGAGCTAACGTTTACAGACGTGACGTTGAGCTGCAATGTGATCAATCTCCATTAAGTAAAAATGAGTTTTAGGCAAAGGTTGACAATGTAAACCTGAATGAATCCAGATGTTTTAAAGGAGTTTTTTTAAACAGCGATATGGAGCGGATATTAGAGATGGAGTTGTGTACATAATCGATGTCAGGAAGGAAGAAACAAGAAATGAAGGCCTCCAGCATGTTTGGGATAATGCATTTTCTTTTGAAACGTGCATTTGAAGACTGGCCTTGAAGTCGATCACCGTGTGGACAGTTGAAGCCTCTGAGCCTCGGTTTAAAGTGTTAAAAGCTCTCATTAAACACGTGAGTATGAATATATTCACAGTATCCATCTGACACTGTAGTGGGTTTCTGACCCGTTCCTGGTGTGAATGTCTCTGAGTCAGGGGGCGAGGTCGAGCTGAACAAAGACCTCGTAGACCTCTGGGATGCACTGATGCATGATGGGAGGTCTGACGCATCATTTATTAGCGGGTCATCCCAACATCACAATGAACCTATATATTGTGATAATGTTTATTCCTAATAGAACATTTGCTGTGTGCCTTGAAATATGTCAAAGTGCCTTTTTGAGCCTGGAAGCAGGATTTAATGTAAAAGATCCGGTAAGAGAGGAAAGCTTTGACAAAGCCGTGACCTACATTAACTCTGGCTATTAATAGTAATACAGTTGAAGTTCATAAACGAGTCAGAGCGGAGATCCAATACACACATACATTTGGTAATATTATTGATGGAAGAAGAAAACTGTCATCCATTCAGTGTGTTTATTACTGTAGTTTGATTATAACCTAAAAGACAGAATTATGCGCCTGGGTCAGTGGGATCAGCTGGTCCTCCTTCACCTCTAGACTGTATATAACAAGTGGACGTCCTCATGGTATATGTATGTGTATACTATGACCTCCAAATATATATATATATTGGAGGAACAAGGCAATTCAAAGCGCTTTCCATAGTATAACATAAAACAATGATGCTATAGTAACATATTCTGCAAAATACAATTCTAAAAACTCTCAACTCTCAAAAAGAGAATTGAAAATAGAATGAGTCCAGTCTGACATCTGTTTGCACCCAGAGCTCTGAATGTCTCCTTTCATAGTTTGCGTGCAGATCGTCCAGCCAGATGTCGGCAGAAGCACAACGAAGACAACGGATGCTAACGTGCTAAGCTACGTGTTAGCTGACCTCGGTGCGTTTGTCACGCAGAGAGGCGGGAAGATCGGAGGACCACTTCCTTTTGTTTTCTCAGCAGCAGGACGGCGGAGAGAGGAGGACGATGCCCAAACCGGTGAGTAAGCATCGAGCTGCAGATTTAAGTCCCCCCCCCTCCCCCCTAAGCCCCCTACACCCTCCTCCTATCAGACTGCAGGGAGGTGGGACTCTAAACTATAGTCCCTCACACATCTGGATCTCCTTCTTAAAGCTGGAAGCCACCAGGCTTCAAATATCTCACTTTGCATGTAATGAGTCTTTAAAATATATCAGTTTCACCTTTTAAGTTGAATTACTGAAAGTAATCAGCTTTTGCACGATATTCTAATTTTTCGACTTTCACCAGTATATTAATGTGTGAATGAGTGAGTGTGTAGATGCACCTGTGTAGTGGTTGTGAGCATGAAGGAAAAGGTCACAGAGAGGCTCATAGTGGGGGGGGGGGGGGGGTGTTTGAGTGTGTGTCATGCATGTGAGATGTGGGACGTCGTACATTATTGATTTATTGCGGCGTTTAGCACATGTTCCTCCTGGTGAAGGTGTGTGTGCGTGTGCTATAAATATTTCAGAAGGCCATAATCATTTATATAATGGGAATTATCCAAGTCACTAACCCTACTTAGAGGGAGGGTGGGAAGCTTGTGTAATTTAAACCTTAATATCACAATACTGAAGAGAATCGTAAGCGTTTAGATGAGTCGTGTAAAAAGGTTTTCATGATGTCATAGTTGCAGATCAAATGTCCGCAGACTTTTGGCATCATGGGAAAACTGGACGTTGTCACTTTTTTATTAAAGAATTGAAAGTGTTTTCTCTTAGTTATCTCAAGTTGTGACAGGTGCAAACACTGAGGATGAGTGTGAAGAGGTGAAGGCGCTCCAGAGCCTACATTAGTCTCAGTCAACAGGTGGGCGGGGCTACAACTCACCTGTCCCTGCTGGCCATGAATAACATGAGGGACAAATGCTGAAGGCTTGCTTTTCCCTTTTCCGCTTCATCTCTACTCAAAGACTACAAGTTAAAGCTTTAATTATAACACCCACAAGTAGTTCTCTTAGTTAAAGGATTATTCAACCTACATCTGCTTTTTATTGATTATTCAAGCCTTCATGAGTTAAGGCTGCATTCTGTGTGGTGACCAGCAGGGGGCGACTCCTCTGCTCCCATAGACGGCTATGAGAAAATGACTCTACTTCTCTCTTGATTTATTACCTCAGTAAACATCGTAACATGAGTTTATGGTCTCAGTCTCTAGTTTCAAGTCTTCTTCAATGCAGCATGATGTTCATTTAGTGATTGATGGTCCATTTAGAGTCAAACAGACCATAAAGCAGGGTGCTTTAGGGCGGGGATACACTCTGACTGACAGATCTCTTCCATGCTAAAGTTTGAAGGCCACCATTCCTCTTTTGCATTTTTGCCTTTGTTTAGAAAGTGACTAAGTTGAATGAGGTTTTGTGCAACGTATATTTTGAAAATATACATATAGCTAAAGCCTATATGTCTTCTGCAGGTCAATGTGCGCGTCACCACCATGGACGCTGAGCTGGAGTTTGCCATCCAGCCCAACACGACAGGCAAACAGCTCTTTGACCAGGTGACACACACACACACACACACACACACACACACACACACATTGAGGGTTGGGACGGTGCCGAGAGTTCATTTCTCACTAAAGTGTTGTTTTTTGACATGTGCTTGACCTGCAGGAACAGTCACATGGTTTCCTTATCCATTAAGTGAAAAGCAATACTGAAAGTGATGGTGTGTGAATGCGTGTGTGTGTGTCTGTGTGTGTCTGTGTGCGTGGGTGCTTGGCAGTGGTTTGGTACTGGTTCTGCACAGAGATGGCACACAGAGTGTCCTTTGTGTGAACTGGGATCCCTTTGGGAGGCTCTGTGTGTGTGAATGAAGCTGCTTCACAGGAGGCTCTGAGGAGGCAGGACGTCCAAACCAAAGGGAGTTGTGTAGTCGTGGTTCTTTTTCCTGGTTTCCCTTTATAACACGAGACCAAAGCAGGGGATCGTTTTTAAGTCTGTACGAGACATGGGATTTAATCCCGTTGTTTTGTGAGAGAGACTCATCCATCATTCACACAAGTCCGTACATTATGCTGCTCACCTGAAACCTTTAAGTATTTGTCTTCCTCTCGTCCTGCTTTATTTTGTTGTGACTTTTTTGAACATCAAAATAACAAACCTTAGTCTGCCCGTTATACTAATTTGAGTTTCTTTTATGTGACAGAAGGTGGCAGGTGTGGAAGTAATGAAACACCTCGGCGGTGGATTGAGTTTCAAATGTCCACACAATAAAAATAGAAAAAAATAGATACCCTCTCGTTCTGAAAAGTCCGAATGAGAGAGGAGTAGATAAAGTGGAGAGCGTAACATGCCGAAGAGGGAAAGGACCTCGGCCTTGCAATCATCACGCAGTCTTTTGATATGAAAATATGAGTTTCCAGAGGAACTAAATGTGAAGATGAAGACTGTGATGTGTGTCAATGATTAAAATACAAAATAATATACTTCATGCATATGGCTCTTTTGGTACTGGTGGAGGTTGGATGGGTCTTTGGGAGCATTTCGTCCATTGACCAGGAGCCCTGTTGTTGTTGTTGCTGCAGGTGGTGAAGACGGTGGGTCTGAGGGAGGTGTGGTTCTTCGGCCTGCAGTACACAGACAGCAAAGGCTACGTCACCTGGCTCAAGCTCAACAAGAAGGTGAAGACACACACAGACGTGTTCACCGTGTTTACATGTTCACCGTGGACGTGTTTATTGGGCTGAATGACGTGTTCTCCTCAGGTGACCCAGCAGGACGTGAAGAAGGAGAACCCTCTGCAGTTCAAGTTCAGAGCGAAGTTCTTCCCTGAGGATGTGTCTGAGGAGCTCATCCAGGAGATCACTCAGAAGCTCTTCTTCTTGCAGGTCGCTGTGATTGGCAGCTGTTGCACTCGTGTGCGAGAGAGTAGGATTTTAGTTCTTCACCCACAGAATTAGCCTTCATACATCAACTAGTCGCCAAGAACCACCAAAGAGAGAAAAGTCTTGATGAAATTAAGTAGATGGGAGTCAAACTTTATCAGGACACCCTTTTACAAACCTCAGGATTAACGATGAGGTCATAAATACTTTCTATATATTAATATCTGTTGCAGATTTCATGCTGATTCCTCCAAAACAACCTCAATACATTTATTAAATGTGCAGTACTGACCGTGCGTGCCTCCTCCCTGCAGGTGAAGGAGGCCATACTGAACGATGAGAACTACTGCCCCCCCGAGACGGCCGTGCTGGTGGCCTCCTACGCCGTCCAGGCCAAGTACGGAGACCACAGCAAAGACCTCCACAAGGCGGGCTACATGGCCTCGGACCGGCTGCTACCACAACGGCACGGCGCGCTCTCACACACACACACGTGCACACATGCACATGCACACTGACGATTAATGTTATCTTCATGTGTGTGTGTGTGTGTGTGTGTGTGTGTGCAGGGTTCTGGAGCAACACAAGCTGACAAAGGAGCAGTGGGAGGACAGAATCCAGACGTGGCACCAGGAGCACAGGAGCATGCTAAGGTGGGCCCGGAGCAGAGGGGGGGTGGGGGGGTGCACCAATGAATCCCCGTTAAAGCCCTGTGTGTGTGTGTGTGTGTGTTCATGCAGAGAGGATGCGATGATGGAGTACCTGAAGATAGCTCAGGACCTGGAGATGTACGGCGTTAACTACTTTGAAATCAAGAACAAGAAGGGCACGGAGCTGTGGCTCGGGGTCGACGCCCTGGGGCTCAACATCTACGAGCACGAAGACAAGTAACGGCACACACACACACACACACACACACACTGTGGTGACACACTCGATAAGTGTCAAGTGGTCTTTCGTTGTGAGACCAAACACTCGGGTCTAGATGATGTGATCAGCAGCTCATCATAAAGAACCTGGAAGGAAGAACCTGAAACCATGGCCATGGCCACGACCTGCCATCGGGACGTCTTATAAACGATTTCAGCTCATCTCTATGAATCTCTATAAATTTTGAAATTGAAGTCTTCAAAATTCAAAAAAAAATTTCTGCTTTGCTCGTAACATGAATATTGCTTTATTAAGTTTGCATGAATGCTTTAAATCTAATTACTGTGAAGTGTTGAGGCTTCTGGCGTTGAACTGCGTTGGTGGGACCACAGCGCCCTCTTGAGGTGTTAGATGGTACTGTGTGAACAACAGACCCCATATTTTTGAGTCTATTGTGCTTGTGAATGTTTTGAGAGTGGAGGAACTGTGTCCTCCTTCTCTTCTCCCAGGCTGACTCCAAAGATCGGCTTCCCCTGGAGCGAGATCAGAAACATCTCCTTCAACGACAAGAAGTTCGTCATCAAGCCCATCGACAAGAAAGCTCCGGTGAGGAGGTTGACCCGGACGAGGGGGGTGGGGGGGGGGGGTTTAAGAGGCTCTCTGTAACGTCCTTCTCCCACAGGACTTTTTGTTCTACGCCCCCCGGCTGCGGATCAACAAGCGCATCCTGGCGCTGTGCATGGGGAACCACGAGCTGTACATGAGGAGGAGGAAGCCCGACACCATCGAGGTGCAGCAGATGAAGGCCCAGGCCCGGGAGGAGAAGCAGCACAAGCAGATGGAGAGGTCCTTACACATATCCCTCGATTCACGATGTTTGATTTGTCACGGGAGATTCATTCATTCAAAGACTTCTAGCCGTATGCTAACATGCAATCCTTAGAAAGGATCAAATACGTGATAAAAGAGTAAAATGCAAACAATTGTAGTTAAATACAACAAGTCAAGTCATTTTTTAAAACAAGTTTAAATTGATAGGAAAAGTGCTTTAAATGCACATTAACTTATTTAATAACTCAAATGTTCTGAACCATTGTAGATGGAATCATGTTCATAGTAATATGGTGGTTTATTTAGAAATGATGTACAAAGCCATCAGTTCAAAGTAACGTATCGGAAAACATTCGGTGAAGATGTCAGTAAACTACCAGACATGATGCCACAGAAATCTCCTAATTGCCGACACAACCAACGAGCGTCGATGGAGACCGGACTCGATGTAATGTATTTCCTAAAGTAGTTTCCGTTTGAATGGATGGCGTCCCCGCAGGGCGCAGCTGGCCAACGAGAAGAAGAAGCGCGAGCTGGCGGAGAGGGAGAAGGAGCGCATGCAGCGCGAGAAGGACGAGCTGATGGAGCGGCTGAGGCAGATCGAGATGCAGACGCAGAGGGCCCAGAGGGGTACGGCGCCGGCTCGTCGCCGTGGCTACGCCGGGCGACCCCCAGTCCTTGATACGTGTGTGTGTGTGTGTGTGTGTGTGTGTGTGCGTGTGTGTGTGTGTGCAGAGCTGGAGGAGCAGACCCGCAGGGCGCTGGAGCTGGAGCAGGAGAGGAGGCGGGCCAAGGAGGAGGCGGAGCGCCTGGAGGGAGAGCGGCAGGAGGCGGAGGAGGCCAAAGCGGCGCTCGCACAGCAAGCCGCCGACCAGATGAAGAACCAGGAGCAACTGGTACCAGTGTAGCTGTTGTACTGTTGCGTTGTGCAGTTAGTTACCACAAGGATACGAGTCACGCTTGGCTCCAACCCGACGTTTATTTCAAGCTGGCGGACAAGTCAGCGTGTTCAGAACACACCGAAGGTTTTAGCCGTCAAACAGAATGCACAACATGCTACAATCCAACTTACCAGTTAGACACCCTGCGGCTGACTAACCGTTAGATACAGGGTGCCACACGCAGGGGCCCACTAGGGGGCGCCCACGTGACTCCCTGTCATGATCCCTAGCGATGGCAAGAGGAATCATACTTACACCAGCAACACACACACACACACACACATCAAGTTCCTGCAATGTTGATTCTTGGAAAAGAAAAAGAGAGGGTTTTCTATATTTTTGATATATATATATATACAGCTATACTACCAGTGGTTTGGTGTGTACATTTGGTACCTTCTCACTGCCACGTGGTGTTTTTATCAACAGGCTGCTGAGTTGGCCGAGTTCACGGCCAAGATTGCTCTGCTGGAGGAAGCCAAGAGGAAAAAAGAAGACGAAGCAACAGAGTGGCAACACAAAGTAAACCTGTGGATTTATATATTGATATATAACTATATATTGATCTATTTATATTTACATAAATAGATCATTTTGAAGTGCTATTAAAAACCTGTCCTTATATTATTATCAACCACACAAAATGAGGCTAAAAGCCAAGAATCTTGAGTAAATATTATATACAGATTATTTCTCTGTCCAGGGATAAAAGCTTTCTGATCTCCCATCAAGTAGCTCAAAAACAGAGAGAAAAGATTCTATTCTTATGTTCATATTGTTGTATGAATCACAACCTGATGGAGATTCACAAACATATTTGAGTGCCTTGTAGTTTTATTTCATATATATAAACTTTAATACCTTGATATGAAATATTCATTAATTCATTGTTGGACCAAAATAGCCGGAATGTTTCCAGACTGATTATCAATGAACATTATTTGCTTCTATTCAGAGGGAGCAGTCTTCAGGATACAATTATAATTTGTAAAATCTCAAGTGTAGAAGGTTTATTTTTGTGAGCTGAAGAGAAAAATGGGAACATAATGTCGTCTGCATATGGAGACATCATTTCCCCTCCATCAACTATAACGCGTCCACATCCCCCTGAAAGTACCTGTGAATGCTCCTCACAGGCTCTGTCAGCGCAAGGCGACCTGCAGAAGACGCGGGAGGAGCTGAAGACGGCCATGACGTCTCCTCCGGCGCCCGAGAAGCCGCAGGAGGAAGAGGAGGCGAACGTCAGCGGCCACCGCGGCGAGGAGGAGTCCGTCACGGAGACGCACAAGAACGAGCGCGTGAAGAAGCAGCTGCAGGTAGGGGGGCGGGGCCTAAACGTCAACCCTCAGGTCAAGTACTCCCAGTCCCAAGGGATTACTTACACACTTCTGTCAGATTAAAGCTACAAAGCAAATATTAATCTGGCACCCTTTGTTTTAACATGAATCTGTGAGATTGAAATTGATGTTTTCCATAAGGAAGCTGCAGCTGTGTCACATTACTGATGATTCAGGACTGGTACCAGGGTGCAGGGACTTAAAGGAGACCTGTCATGCTCATTTTAAGGGTCATATTGGTATTTTGGGGTTTCTTCTCAAACGTGCTTCCCTGTTTCAATGTTTAAAAGTCATTATTTTCCTCATGCTGTCCCTCTGAACATCCTGAAAACGCTCTGTTCTAGCGCCTGTCTCTTTAAGCGTTTCTAATTTAAAACACAAAAGAAGACCTGGATGATAATGCAAGGTCCCCCCCCCCCCCCCCCCCCCCCCCAACCCTCCCCACCCCCCCACCCCCCAGGAGCTGAGCTCGGAGTTGGCCGAGGCTCGGGACGACACCAAGAAGACGCAGAACGACGTGCTGCACGCCGAGAACGTCCGGGCCGGAAGAGACAAGTACAAAACCTTGCGGCAGATCCGCCAGGGCAACACCAAGCAGCGCATCGACGAGTTCGAGTCCATGTGACCCGTCTGGTCTGGTCGCCATGTCAACGCCTCACCCCACGCCGCGGGTGATTCGCTGAGACGGACAGCCTGAGGGGCTTCGTGGCTTCGGCCTCGCCAAAGTTCTGCCTGGCAGCGGATTGGCCGATCGCTACCTGCTTTTAGAGCTCCGCCCTGTTAAAACTAAGCAACTAAGCACGCGTTCCGCTAGTCTAAAAGGGCTAAATGACAAGCTCCCATCATCAACCCAGACCCCCCCCCCTTCAAAAGCATAAAAAAACAGGTTTTAATGCTCGCATATATACGATAATAAACAAAAAGATGCTGAGTCAGCGGAATGAAACGGCCGTTTGTAGCTGATTGATGTTGTCGGCACGCTTTAAACTCTGTATCTCACATCTACGTTCCATGTTGTCAGTTGAACAATTCAGGAAAGGCCTTATTTGTCTCATTTCCTCCTCTGGTGGTACTTCTTCTTACACCTGTCAGTTCTGTAGGCTGATGCTGTCAGTGCAGACGTAGCCATCGCCGCAACAAATGTGCTCGGAATTTGCATTTGCTCTGTAATTATGTAAGTAGAAATAAAAAAGCATAAATGAATTCTCATAAATGTTGGCTTGATGAACGAGCATCTTCAGAACCATAAGAACAAACCACATCTCACTGAAATTATGAATTATACAGGGTATGTTTAGCAATTATGGTTTATTTGCGTTTATCTTGATCTGTATTTGGTCAGAACAGCTTCAGCAAAATATTTGTGAAAAATCCCCCCCCAACAATATGTCTGTCTTACATTAATCTGCATAACATCCAACCACAGTTCCTGTTAGCATCATGTTAGCATCATGTTAGCATTCCTCCCCTTTAAGACACCCCGATGCAATAAGCAGAACTCACGAGGAAGCTTGATTCTGGCTTTTATTGCTCACGTTTACACATCACACACAGTCCAAACCTCTCATTTGGCCAGTTTCTTAGCTTCAGCAGGTTTTTGTTGTCCGTGCTTTGTTTTGGGTTTCGTTTCCTAAAGCTCAGTTGAGTTCTTTTTTTTTATTCTTTTTTTTTTCAACAAACATTAACAAAGACACAGTTAATAACAAGGTCATGTTCATTAGTGGAAAAACATTCACCCAATTTTTTTGTCTTTTTGATAATGAATCACTTAGAGCGGGCACATTCTAGGACGACTTAAAGCGACGCCTTCGCTCAATCGGACCTGGTACTCGGCGGCTTTGGGCAAACGTTTGGAATGAAACTCTTCATCTCTCAGCAGGAAAAAGAAAAACAGCAGCAGATGTTCCAACACTTTAATATTTTGGTTTCGTATAACCACCGCTGACCTGAGCAAAGGGGGGAGGCAATAAAACGGCCTCTTGGCTTTGTTCCCTCAAGAGGTGGCACTTTAATCATTTTCAAGTACATCAGAAATAAAGGTGACAGACGAGCTGCTGGCTTCTGTCTTATGGATTTGTGTTTGCTGCCGAGTGGAATAGAGTTCAGTCTGAACACAGTCGAGTAACAGGGAGAAAAACCAAGGACAACATTGGCGCAGACGGCGTCCCCTTCTTGAGCAAAGCTGTCTCAGTCTCCCCCATCACACAAAAACAAAAGGTTCACCACAATAGCTAAATACGAGCTAAATAATCATCCACAGAAATGTTACCAACTGTAGAATTGTGCTGAAGCAAGTAGCAGACGAACGCTAGCACACGGTGCCAGCCGGAGGGAGACAGGAAGCACCGAGGACTTGTTCCTGAGACCTACGGGGGACAGAAGTTCAACTGAGAGCTTTAAGGTGGACGTCTCCAGCAAGAAATACCGTCCCGAGGTTTGAAGCTAACGATGTCTCTTTACAAAACGAGACTAACCACATCCTTTTCATTTTAACACCTTCAACAGCATCACACCTGCTCTTTCCCTCGGTGAGGTGTTTTTTGGGCTACACAGTACCATCCGTTCACTCACAATATAAAACAACAACTGTTTCCAAAATGTCTCTTTCCCAAAGTCTAAAAATATATAAATATGGGCTAAGTACCGAAAGGTGACACTGTACTCAAAATATTCAACTGGAAATATTTTCTTTTCTTCTTCTAAATATTTTCGTAAAAAACAATGATCTTGCTTCAAAGGTTCATAGGATACAATTTGTATCAACAGATGCTGTGGGTGTTCTAACCAGACGAGCTGGTTTAGCTTTGAGAATCCATTGGTGGAGATAAAAATAAGAATAACAAAGCACTTCGAGGTATGATGAAAGACAAACACAGATACGCAATTCATTACAATAATCAGTTTGGTTCAACTTTTCACTCTAATTTGACATTTCATGAATCGATTCATAAAAATACTGGATGGATTCAGTGATAATGAAAATCATGTTAATAAGTCCTTGTGTTGATGTCTGAGGTAAAAATCCTTCAAGTTTTTAAATTAATTAGGAGCTAATGCCACTTTTATTCTGTTTTTTTTCTTAAAATCAAATTTCGTTCTCCATCCAGAATTTAAAATGAGTAAGCGTCTCGCCGGTGTGTTCCTGTCTTCCGACAGATCCGACAGAAAGGCCCACACGGGGTGTACTCTGCTCAACCTCCTCACGGAGACACGTATTCAGAGATGTGGGAGATTAAATACAGCCAAACACTCCACGTGTAATACCTTTGAAACATGGAAAGAGATTTTCGGGGTTTTCAAGTGGAGTTTTTGTATCTTCTTCTGTTTCCACTTGAGTTTCACTTCCTCCTTTGGGGAACTCCACAAATTCTCACCAAGGCGACTGATCGGCCACCTGTAGAAGGAAACCATCCATCCGTTTGTTGAGCTAATTCAACTCTTCAACCTGGCGGAAATGCATCAGCAATAGATACGTTTGAATTAATCTTCCTTTCCATTTTCCAGATGGAGAAAGAAGGAATTTGAGCTACACGTATACCCTGATATGATTGCCCAAAAAAAGAAAGCCAAAAATGACATACAGCAAGATCAAAAAAAAGTGCCAAAAACAGAATAATTTAAAAAATATGTAAATTACAAATAAAATATAACTTAAATTAATTTAAAATGAACAACACTGTCACCTGTGAAACACACCAAAAGCCTGGTGTCTTGATTCAAAGCTCAAGCTCCAACCTCTCCTGATCTTAAGTGCTGTAATAGCAGGCATATTCATAGCAAAAATATGGCAATTTGGGGATTTCCCTTTACAAAGATACCATTAAAATTAATGAGGCAACCTCCCTGCAATAAAATTAAGCAGTGCCTAACAGCTGTATTTATTGTGCTTTTGGTTTGCGTATCTCCGACCCGAAGCTGCAGCTTCACAATTCAGGCCTTCAAGAACCGAGCTGTGATTTCTCCATCAGGATCCCAGCCGCGAGCTCCTGGGCATCCACCACATGGGGGTTCCTGATCATCACCATCCTCACCAAATCAGGAGGGAAGATACGGCACAAGTTAACAAACACCCGCTCTCTGAGGTCCTGGTATCGACCCAAGGTGGGGGGCTCCTGGTGCTGGACCGCTGGGGTCAGGTAGCCTTTGTGGGCCGTGACGGGGAGAAGGGACAGCTGGGGAAGCGGTGAATGACTCAATGCCGAAAGACCACGGGGAGGTGAATGGGTTTGCCGTCCCCAAGGAGTGTGCCAGGCCTTCTCGAGGACTTCCGGGAGGCGCTGGAAGGCGTACGGATCGTAGCGAGGCTTTGAGGACTGCTGGTAATGGGGGTCCCAGCTTGCCAGAGGTTGTGGTCGTTGGTTTAGCCCTGAGTGGTTTATTTGGGAATGAAGTGGAGACCCTTTGTACACTTGGGAGTCCTGAAGCCCACCTTCCTGCCAAAGGGAGCCCATAGAATTGTGGCCATGCGGGGAGCTTTGAGAGTGGGAGTGAGCAACGGATGCTTGAGGTGGTCGAGGGGAGAACTCCCCCGGGAAGCCACTCAGCAATGGGTGCTGAAGCTGTGGTGGATGGTAAGCCGAGGGGGACTTGAAGGGAGGTGTAGGTACACGAGAGGGAACAGAAGCTGGAGGGTCTTCAAAGCCAAAACCAGGTTCTCTCCGCAGACGGACCGGGTAACCCTGATGAGTGTGGTGGCCCAGTCCGGGAGGAACACGTCCCACAGGGTGGGCGTACTGCCCAGAGCAGTGATGGTGGTGGGGTGGATGGTGGTGGTAATGACGGCACTTGGGGCCATCGTCCAACAACATGTCCGGGGAGAAAGAGTCCGTGCTGCCTTCGCTGCTGGAGTCCGACAGCCGAGATCCAGCTCGCAGATCTGCCGGGAGGGAGCACTCCGGACTCTGTGGAACAACTAGACCGAGACTGGAGTATGCCTTCGTCAGCGAGCCGTAGCCCGGCTCTGGAGACTCGCATCTGTGGTAGGTTTCCGCCTGGCTCGGCCCAGAGGCTCCGACAGCCCTGGAGACGCCTCCACCGTTTCCCCCCACGTTCTCCCATCGGTCAAAGCTTCCGGATGAAGGAGGTCCGCCAGAAGTCGGATACCCCAGAAAGCTGCTGCCACAGCTACTGCCGCTGCTGTTGCTCCCCCTGCGTCCCTCCGCTCTGGTCTGCATCCGAAGCCTGTCCTCAAGGAGGTCGGTGAAAGAGGTGTGACGGCTGGGGTTCGGCTGCTTCTTTGGAGTGCTCTGACTTCGCTCGGCCTCAGCCGGTCCTTCTTCTTGTCTCTTCGACATCAAGGCGTCTTCCAGCCTACCTCTGGAGGCCACAGATGACATTTTGGCGCTGGCACGGAGTTCATCCGCCACGGCGCGCAGCGGCTGGCTGCCCCTTTCAGGGTGGTAAAATTTGCACTTGTGGCCATATGTGCACTTCTTCCCTATAGGACGAAAAAAAGACACAACAATATGCTGGAATGAATAGATGCATAGCGCTTATCTTGATTTGTCTGCGGCTGCAAAGAAAGGTCATTTCAATTTTTTTGTTTTTAGATCTGTTTTAGGTGTTACATCCTTTGGAACGTAGAGATAGATTGAAGCAGTCAAAAACAGCAGTTATTCTTCATCTTAAGAAGGAAAAATGTTCTTTCTAAATGCTTTAAATTCTCCACTGACAGAAACAAAAGTGTATGTTTTTCTTACCATAAGGACATGGCTGCTTCCTGTTTTCAGCAACGATTGGCCGCTTCCTCAGGAAGTTCTCCAGACTGGGTCCATGCCGTCCGAGTGGGTCATCTGGTGGCATGAATCTGGACGCATAAACACATCTTTACAAAATAATACAGGCATCAGGCATCTTTTTCAGGGTATGATTTGACACCAACCCTTTGAGAAAGGCAAAACCTTTTTGTGGCTTTTGCATTGCAGCTTGGCTTGCGTCTTTGCGCTATGTAGTTTTCCAAGTTAGACGCCACATTGCAATGTTTGAAAAGCCGTCCGCTTACTTGTCGTTCACGAAGGAGTACATCAGCAGCCGCTCGTCGATGAACTTCTTCCACTCGGGTTTCTCGTTGGCGAGGTCCCGGTAGTTATCGTTGGAGACGATGATGCCTTCCGACTCGTAGGCCAGTTTGACGATGAAACGGTCGTCGTAGCAAACCACACGGCGTCCCTGAACGCGACGCGATGGAGTGAAGACCAGGATCTTCTCCTTCTCCAGTCGCCGTAGGATCTCCTGGTCTGGGGAGAGAGAGGCGGGACACAGTTAGATGGCAGGAAGACCGGAAATCCATCCCGAAGCAGAGGCTTTACATTGTGACTTTGGGTTTTTGCTGGAGGCTCTGGCAGCTGTTACCTGTGATGAGGGCGTCAGGGCGGGACTGCTCTTTCCTCCAGGCCGGAACGAAAACTGTGATGTCACGGTGACCTCGGTCCAAGAACCAATCAACAGCCAATTGGATGCCTTGGCAGGAGAACAATTCCTTGTTTCCATGACTGCGTGAGTGGAAAGACATGTGGAACAATCAGTGATATAAATGCAAACGTCACCAAAATTGGCATTTAAAGACTTTGATTGTTTTATTTTGCTGACTAGAGCCACATAGCAGTCAGAGCGAGCTTGAGTTATGGTTTCAATCACAGAGACAGATTTGAGAGAGATTTAATTTTCTGAAAAGAAATGCAATTCAAACTTGTAGAAAATGGGATGGTATGGAAAGGAAACTTGACAATAATAATAATAATAATACAATTAATATAGCGCTTCTCGAAATACTCAAACGCTTTACATGGTTAAAATGAACAATGACCACATTTTCATTCACAAAATAGTCCATTCCTCTGTGCTGCCAATGTAAGCTGTTCATAACTATAAGGAATCTTAAGTAAAACATGTAGAAGCTCAGGTCCATGTTACACGGATCTTTTCACACACAACCTGCAGGTTATAAATAAAGCTTCTAGTTGCTATCTCAGTGACTTGATCTGCTACCAACCCCTTGTTCCTTTACCTCCAGCGTGCAGTCTGAAGCTTAGAAGCACGCGCAGGTAACCGGCACAATAAGAAACCTCACCTCATGGCCACGTTGCTCCCGTCCACCACCACGGGCCGCAGGTTGTCTTTCTCCTCCGGCAGCTGGGAGGGACACAGCAGCCGGCAGGAGTCAAGAGAGGAGCTGGAGGAGGAAGAGAAGCAGGCCGACGAGGACGACAAAGAAGACGACAAAGAAGACGACAAAGAGGACGAGGAGGGGGACCGAGAGACAGCGGAAGGTCCCTGTTGCTCCCCCTCCGTCTTGGTTCCCAGTTTGACTAGCTCGCCCAGGACGTCGTTGATGAGTGCGTCCGGGCCCAGTTTCCTCAGCACCAGCAGCACCAGGTCCTCGGCGTAGCCCAGCTTGAGGGCGAACTCCACCTTGGCGCGGTAGTGCGTGAGGGGGTCGGCGGGAGGCGACGCCTGCGGCACCTGGGGGTCTCCAGGAGATTGATTCAGGGCCAGGTCCAGCCTGACCATCTGAATGACTGGGGAGGCCTCTTGGCGCTGTGGGTTTGGAGCTTCGGAAGCGGACCCATGGTGGGGTCGCTCGTCGTCGCTGTCGGAGAAGATACTGCAGCTGCTGCTGCAGCTGGAAATGGTGCTGAAACTCGTGCTGCTTCCTCCGATGCTCTTACCCGTGGCGCCGGCTTTGACCTCTGCATCCCCGTCACCCGTCACAGCATCCAGCCCTGCCTGCCGCTCAGTGCCTTCCACGTGGAGGTAGTCCAGATCCAGCCCCAGGCTAAGGATGTGGCCCGTACTATCCTCCCGATGGTCCTTCACGCCCATGGAGCTGTCTCATACATGCAGCTCCGCGCCCTCCGTGACCTCCCCGGCTCCGGACAGACCCCGTCGTTACTGCGAGGAACTCACTGGCTGGTCCTCGGACTGAAGCTTGACAGAAACACAAGAAGGTGTTACATTTCCCAAGGTCTGTGAGAATGTGAGCAAATGAAGCTGTTTCATATCATATTGCTACATTCTGTGCAGTGACCAGCAGGGGGCGACTCCTCTGCTCCCATAGACGTCTATGAGAAAATGACTCTACTTCTGTGCAGTGACCAGCAGGGGGCGACTCCTCTGGTCCCATTGACGTCTATGAGAAAATGACTCTACTTCTGTGCAGTGACCAGCAGGGGGCGACTCCTCTGCTCCCATAGACGTCTATGAGAAAATGACTCTACTTCTGTGCAGTGACCAGCAGGGGGCGACTCCTCTGGTCCCATTGACGTCTATGAGAAAATGACTCTACTTCTGTGCAGTGACCAGCAGGGGGCGACTCCTCTGCTCCCATAGACGTCTATGAGAAAATGACTCTACTTCTGTGCAGTGACCAGCAGGGGGCGACTCCTCTGGTCCCATTGACGTCTATGAGAAAATGACTCTACTTCTGTGTAGTGACCAGCAGGGGGCGACTCCTCTGGTCCCATAGACGTCTATGAAGAAATGACTCTACTTCTCTCTTGATTTATTCCCTCAGTAAACATTGTAAACATGAGTTTATGGTCACAGTCTCTAGTTTCAAGTCTTCTTCAATGCAGCATGATGTTCATTTAGTGAATGATGGTCCATTTAGAGTCAAACAGACCATAAAGCAGGGGATGCTTGATGCACTGATTGACAGGTCTCTAACAGAGACGTATACGGTGTACATGACGACAACCCTTGCCCTGTGTAAATCGGTAATATGATCCATATCCCCACTGTCACTATTTAGCAGAAATCTTTTCATTTTTAATGACTTGAAAATTGTCATCTTGAGAATATCACACTACAAGCTCTGTTCTGATCCCACAAAAATCCATATTCATGGTCCAACCATGGTACTGAATATATATATATATATATATGCATTTAAGTTATATATTACACATATGCATTTAAGTTATATATTACACATTATGCATTTAAGTTATATATTTTAGATACACATGTTAAGAAGAAACAATGCGAGTACACTCCCACAGTGATTAGATCTCAAGTATAAAAGCTTTTATCCTTAAAAGCAACAAATAGAAACTCACACTGCTTCTTCTTTTCATCCCCAGCAAACTCTGACAATGTGAATGCAGTATCCCATGATGATGCAGGCACTAAGTAAAGTAAAAAAGGGCGAGTTGAAAGCTTGTCCCGGAGTCCTCCCACCTCAACTCATTTGCATTTTAGCAGTTTGGTTCTCAATTTAACCAGAGGCCAAATACCAGACATCTGAGCCGGGTCCAGATGATGTCAAATCACATCCGAGAGGTGCAGAATTATTGAAGAAAACACTACCAATAAATGGAACTATTTATTCTATTATTTTTTAAAGCTTCTTTTACGGGAAGCATTAAGCTCATTTTATTCATAACAATAATGTTTCACGGAGTAACTGCTTATTTCTCACCCCACACAAATACATCAGTTTTAAATGCAGCTAGGGTGATGGAGCCACAATGGAGGATGTGGTTTCCTGATTTTAAATGAAGTAAATTCTCATTATCGGAAACAAAGCGAGTTAGAGAAAAAAGACAAAAGAAACGTCTCTTTTTAGATCCTGGGGTCTGTAAAACTCGAGTAAAAGGACCACAAAGCCTGATTTCACCTCCAGTTTGGGTTTTTACATTACATTACATGTCATTTAGCTGACGCTTTTATCCAAAGCCTTTAGTGTTTCCATGACAGGCTGCAACATGAAAGAAATTAAAAAACACACATTGTCCTTTTATAATTCTGTGAGGAAATATCAATGCTTGGAGAGTTTGGATGTAATTCAAAATCCACGTTTTTGCCTTTATGAATTCACATGTCCAAATAAAATGGTATTCTCTAAATGCGGACTGTCGAGAGGCGTCCACAGAGGAGACAAAGCGGGATCTGTTGCCTCGTGACCTCTTTAGATAAACAACACGTCTCACAAACACACCCGGAACTACACAACTACATTAAGCTCTCCTCAACAAAGGCTCTGAGCGTCCTCGCAGGCTCTCCATCCCTCAATCTAGTTCAGTTGTGTTTGCTGGAAGCATGACTCTCCCCCCGAACAACATCAGGCCTTTTGTTCACCGTGTTGCAGATTATCAAAAATGTGAACAATGGGCATCGAGGTCACTCTTCCATTTGCCTCATTCTTGTCTCTTTAGGAGGGAACGAGAGTCTTGGTGAGGATTCAGTGGCGCATCAACAACAGCTTGTTAGTTAAATACACAGTCAAGAGCCTTTAAACCACTAATTCCAAATGGTTAAAAACTAGGTGGAAGTTGTGTTTATAAGATTATTCTCTACCGGAGCTTTGGATTTAATGCAATAAACAAAGCATACATCGAACTGGACGTTCCAGCGACTCTCGGTCACCTCCGCAGGTCACGAGTGGTACTACAGCTTCAGTCGGCTGACGTCATTCCTTCTGGTTTTGAATGTTCTAAAGAACCTTTCTGGACGAAAAGTATTCTTTATAAACCGGTGTCAGAAAGAGTGGATTTCTTTGCGTGGACATATTTCAGCCGCGTTAGCCGTCGCCAGGAGCCTCTCGGCTCTCGGGCCGAAGCTCCGGAAGGCCGAGGCCTCTTAGAGTCCCGACCCCGACGTCTAAGCTGCCCCCCTGAATGCCACAAGAGACCCGGAATAATTTAGTCCTCCAGCCACAAAGGAGGCACAAAAGGAAAAGAGAGTGTTTGTGTGTGTGTGTGTATGTGTGAGGGGGGGGGGGGGGGGGGGGGGAGAAGTGTGTCTGGCTTGCCGTCCTTCAACAATGCAGCTGCCTCCCAATCTGTCCTCCTGTGACGGGAGTATTGTTCTCACGGCCCGAGCAGCGTGCACAGACGGAGGCTGGTCACCCCCACCCCCCCCAACCCACACACACACGCACGCACGCACGCACGCACGCACGCACACACACACACACATACACACAAACGTCGCTGTCAGCTGAAATGTGAGCGTGACGTAGCAGGTGTGAATCACCACAAATGTAACATATGCTGCAACAACATTTTCACAGAATATGAACCATGTTGATGTTAAATTCCAAAGACTCTGCTGAAATGAAACTGTTTTAGAAAACATCTTGAACTACGACAATGTTATTGATCAAGAAAACTATTCTATGAGGTTGATTATTACTGCTGAGACTGAGAATATTAGCAAAATGTCCGCTGGTTTAGTTGTGCTCAGGTCTCATAACATGAAATGTTTTATAACACATTCTGCTCCTCACAAATCCTGAAATACTACAAATGACTTGTAGCAACATTAATATGAGATTAAAATCTATGAAATTAACCAAAGTTGATCTAAAATAAATTGTTTGGTAATTACAAAAAAAGTGAACCAACAAGATCTTCCACTTTTCATGAACAATCATCTCTAAATAACGGCCGTAGACAACATAATGAGCCTCAAATCGCTGGTTTATCGTAGACGACAATCGACCTCAGCAATGATCATTTGCTTTTGAAATGAATGAATGAATGAATGTCTCTGAGCAGAACGTTGTCTTGATGTTTTAGAGAAGAACTAAATCAAAGGAGGCTTGAGGTCCCTTTTGGTTGGAAACTACCGACTCATATATGTCGCCGTGTTTGAGGGGGGGGCGGGGGGGGAGAGCAGCAGATGCTGCTCTCTCCTCCCTCGGTGACCCGGCCTGCCTGCACTGTGTGAATCTCAGTATGTGTCATGATACCAGGGTTAGTCCCCCCGGGGGGGGGCGTGCTTTGAGGAATGAACTCCCCTGAGGCCGGACCCCGAGCAGCCCCCTCGGGGCGCCGCATGGCCGCCGCTTGCTGGACCTGCGCCGGCGGAGAGCCGCTGCACCACACCAGCAACCGGCTGTGATGGGGGACAAAGGGGTGGCACAGGGTTTGGGTGGGGGGTAGGCAGCCGGAGAGGGAGGAAGAGTAGTTGGGGGTGGGGGGGGGGGCAACAGATGCCTGCTGAAGCCACAGGGGACCTCCCTGAAAGCATCCTCCTCCTCCTCCTCCACCTCCACCACCTCCCCGTACTGCAACTGGTGGTGTCCAGATTCATCCTCAGTGGCACATATCACCACAGTCTGTCATGTGACCTGATAGGCGGGGGTTCGGGGGGGGGGGGTCTTGGGCAGCACTCTCCTTCACCTCTCGAGCCTCGCAGACTATCGGCCGGTCTGGTCCTCGCTGGTCAGAATAATCGATCATATAAGGTTCTACTCATCACTATATTCTCTTCTTGGTTCTGGAGGCATGCAAGTGTGGTCAAACTGTTCCTCAGACGGGGCGGGGGGGGGGGGGGGGGGGGAGGGAACCCAAAGGAATTCCCCGGAAAGCCGTGGGTTGTAAACCTCCACACTCCGATCTATTGGTCCCAGCGCGCTGTACGCCTGCACCAGAACACGCCTTCCTACAAAATCACACTGGTTTCATGACAACAAGTCCGACCCTTGATGAGGTTTGACACAGGAAGTGGAAGGACGGACGCACGCGGCTGTTAGCAACAACAAACTAGTCTGTCAGGAAGCCCTTCTTCAACCTTCAACCAATGAACTTTATCTCCACTACGTCAGAAGAGGGCAATCATTGCGACTTCGTAAGCGGCATCGGCAAAGTACAGGCAGCACAGTCAGGGAGATGATGTTTTCTATTTTCTTTAACATAGAAGCTCCCCCCCCCCCTCCTCTCCTCCCTCCCCACCCAGGGGACACTTACCACACAGCTCCTAGAGAAGCAGCCAGGCAGCGGATATGAGGAAACCGAAGAGACTTCTTCAACGTGCCTCCTGAAACGCTGCCTTTGGACATTCCAGCTGCACCGAGTCAGACAAACTTCATGGAGCAACTTCCAAGTAGAGGCGCTGGTACGTTAAGCTGGGACGGATGGCAAAATTCCTTTTTATGGCAAAGAAAATCCAGTGTCCAGTGTCCGGTATCCGGTCTACTCTGGAGACGTGGAGAAGGTAAAGCTGTGAATCCAAAGTGAGCCTCCTGCCTGAGTTCAGCAGCAATCCCTTCCAGTTGGTCTTGTTTTGGTGGAGGAGCGGTGTTGAGGCTACGGGTTTGGACGTGGGACTGACAACAGATGGAGCATGAGGCTTCTACCTTCTTCTTCCTCCTCCTCCTCCTCCCCCTCCTCTTCCCTCACACAGCCAGTCGGCCTCCTGGCCAATACCAGCGCAGGGATCGGAAAAATGTCTCACTTTCCCGTTTCCACCGAAAGCTTATCCTGCACCGATCACCCGCCTCTCCGCCAATGGGAAGGGACGCGAAGAAAAGCCAGGATATTTACACCCCCCCTGACTCCCCCCCACCCTCAGCCACACACACAGAACCACAAACACACACACACACACACACACACAGCAGCAGCCCATACGCCAGGCTTGAGCCATGAATGGACGAGAAGGCGTGAGTCGACAATGGTGGGGAGGGGGACACAAAGGAGGACCCTCGACGGGCAGCTGCACACACAGTCACCATGCGCAGGGCCCTTCCACACACACACACGGACGGACGCACACCCCCCAGACACACACACTCACTGAGTTACACTAGGAGAAAGACAAAAAAAAAACAAGGAAAGCAAGACCTAGAATCGAGCCGTGCGGAACACCTGGCCCACTGGGAAGGTTGCCGCCCTCCACCTCTTTGTTTCCCCCGATGGGGGGATCGACTCGACTTAGACAATGAGAGGAATCATGTAGAAAGTAGTGTGTGTGTGTGTGTGTGTGTATGTGTGTGTGTGTGTGTGTGTGTGTGTGTGTGTGTGTGTACATATGTCTGACGGAAAGTTAGCAGGTGGGAAAGAAGCTCTGATAAAGGAGGAAAAAGCCTTCAAACTAACAAGAGCCAGAAAAGGAGAAGAGACGCAAAAAAAGGCTTTATTGGTTTGTCAAGATGGCCGCGTCTTTTCAAAGGCCTCAGATTGTGTGGAAGGGTTTTACTTATAAGCTCAAAGGAGCTCGGACAACAAAGACTGGCGCCTGTTAGGCTGGACTTAAACAGGTCCAGTTACAAGGCCATTTCACCTTCAGAAAAGAGGTTTATTATTTTGTCACAGAATGATGATTTCCCCCTGAGCAGAGACGCGTTGATGCAGCCACACAGCTGTTCATCAAGCCAGAGGTCACTAAAAGACGGCTATTAATATATTCAAGAGCAAAATATCGGAATCTTAAAATAAGATTTTAAGAAGTTTTGGAAACTTGCAGCTTGTGTTTGGATGAAATTTGACATTAGCAAAGTTTACTTCTTTCCTTTATAATTAAACATTTTCTAGGAGCCAAATATATTCCTATGGATCAACCTAAGCCAAACTAAAGCACTGGTTTGTTCTGTGAAAAGCCACTTTTGAACATAAGACCGAATTTAACTGTAACTCCTCAACAAACTTCAATATGTTCAGAACTCAGCCGCTCAACTGTGAGCGCATCAAACATGCAAATCAGGAGAACACCATGTCCTTTTCAGTGTAAGAGCCACTTTATTTGTTATTATTATTAGTTTCTGGATTCATTTCAGCCAACACGCCAAAGCCCCCCCCCCCCTTCCACCACCCCACACCCGGCCCTGTGACTTGCAGTGACTCCTTAATTGGGGCTCAGCTGACAGGTTTCCCCCTCTGGGAGCAGGAGCCATGTGGACCATCTGCCTGGAGATGCAGAACGAACAGGTGTCCCGCTCCCCTCAGCCGTTTGCCCTCAGATGAATCGGGGTAGTTTTGACGTGTGCTTTTTCTGCCTCAAAAAAAAGAGGAACAGGTCTGGAGGTGCTTTGGAATTCAGAGTAATTAATGCAATTAAAGTGAATTCTTTTGGTTTTAATGAAGTTACTTCATTTTGTATGGATGTAGCCCCAGAAAACGTGTTTGTATGTCTATGTCTTAGGTTTTTACGTTATTTTACATTACGGTGTTACATTAAATTGTTACATTGTTACGTGTTCCTGTGTAGACACAACAACACTGTGTTTTAGGTTAGTTTCAACTTTTCACACAAACTGAAACCATCCAGAGTCACGTGACACATCTGTGGAGTGGAAGGAAGAGGAGGTGTAGAGAAGGTGGAGAACGAGGTGTAGAGAAGGTGTGGAGAACGAGGTCTAGAGGAGGTGTGGAGAAGGAGTAGAACGAGGTGTAGAGGAGGTGTGGAGAAGGTGGAGAACGGGGTGTAGAGGAGGTGTGGAGAAGGTGGAAAACAATGTGTAGAAGAGGTGTGGAGAAGGTGGAGAACGAGGTGTAGAGGAGGTGTGGAGAAGGTGGAAAACAAGGTGTAGAGGAGGTGTGGAGAAGGTGGAGAACGGGGTGTAGAGGAGGTGTGGAGAAGGTGGAGAACGAGGTGTAGAGGAGGTGTGGAGAAGGTGGAAAACAAGGTGTAGAGGAGGTGTGGAGAAGGTGGAGAACGGGGTGTAGAGGAGGTGTGGAGAAGGTGGAGAACGAGGTGTAGAGGAGGTGTGGAGAACGGGGTGTAGAGGAGGTGTGGAGAAGGTGGAGAACAAGGTGTAGAGGAGGTGTGGAGAAGGTGGAGAACGAGGTGTGGAGAAGGTGTGGAGAACGAGGTCTAGAGGAGGTGTGGAGAAGGTGGAGTACGAGGTGTAGAGGAGGTGTGGAGAAGGTGGAGAACGAGGTGTAGAGGAGGTGTGGGGATAATTGAGGCGGGGGGTGGATGAGAGGGGGTCAGTGATCCCGTGCACCAGGGATCAGTCTGGCCCCTTAACAAGGCCCAGTAGGAGGATACTGGGAGAGGAAGAAGCAGTCCAGCTGCTGTCACACACACACCATGTGGTGCCGTGTATGTGTGTTTGTGTGTGTTTGTGTGTGTGTGGAGGGGGAGGGGTCAGGGTCACCCAGGACTTTGAAGACACAAAAGGTTGGCCTAAGGCCTAGTGCCCTCTGGGCCACTTATGGAGGCAGCATGACAACATGTGCGCACACACAGACACGCACACACTCCCCACCTGCTGTTGGCACTGCTCTCCTTGGCTGTAATGGAGATGGAGTGACTCAGCAGCCTCACAAAGCTGGACACATTGCAGAGATTTAGCACATAACTCAGGCCAATCAAACCTCCGCGGCAACGCGACAGCATCTCTGGAATCTTCAGAGAGGAACCAAGGGGAACGGTTAGTGATCGCAGTGAAAAGTGGATCAACTCGGCTTTAAATCATATTAAATAAATGGACGAACAGAGCGAGACAAAGGACATCTTTCTCTAATTTGACAGGCCGAGTTCTCACCAAGAACTCACTTCATCGCTAAAGAAAATCATCCTTTCACATTTGAAACCTGCAGAATCAACACCATGCGTTTGACAGGGATGAAACTATTTAGTCTCCAGTATCACATCAACACATTGACCAGCAGGAGCACACAGAGACACACACACAGACACACCTGCACACAGTCGGACACATGGCTGCTTTCACACACACACACACACGCTGTGTTCATTAGGCCCTGTGGGACGATCTGTCACGACTTAATCAGGGAGCTGGGAATTTAGGTGTGTGTGTGTATGTGTTCGTGCGTCCATGCGTGTGTGTGTGTGTGTGTGTATGTATGTGTGTGACACCGGGGCGAGTGCCGGGTCAGCGGGGGTCAGAGAAGAACAAAAGAGACGGAGCAGCTCCCAGCTGCCGGGCCAAACGTCATCCACCCAACCCCCCCCACCGCCCCCCTTCCTTTTCAATGGGAGCGTGCCGCTTCTGCTGACACACCACATCTACACACACACACACAGACACACTGGCTGTGGAGGTGAGGGGGCACATGGGGACACGGACTAACAGAGGACGTTGTCTCTTAATATTTTCTGGCATTTTTAAACATCTTTACTGAACCTGTTTTATCTTGTTTTGTTCTACCTTATCTTATTTACATCTACTTTTTATTTATCTACATAGTTTTATTTAATATTATGTCATTTTAGATAAAGTGTCTAAAGTGAATTCTAATGCAGATGTTGCCCTTCGTGAAAAATCTGTGACACAATGAGGGACTCACATATCTTCGGTCTGGAAAAATTAAAATGAATAGTTGGAGAAATGCTCTGTCACATGGCAATGGTTTCAAGTAAATTACCTGTCCAATGGGAAAGAGAAATATGCCCCTCTGTGGACAAAAGCTGCAACAACAGTTAATTCAGTAAAACGCTTCAGAAACAGTAAATTTCCGTTTATCCTCCATCAAGTATATTATTCCTGTTTGATTGTTCTGCCGATAGAAAAGTAACAGCTGCACAGACACTTTTCATAAAAACTCACACAATTAACCAAAAGCAAAATGTTTGTGGCATTTTTCTAATCAATTTCTTTTATTTAGAAAAAAAAGCAGATATACATTCAAACATTTACAGGTATTGGGTTATAATTTTATTTTATTTCTATTTGACCAGAAGGAGTATTTTGAGAAATAACAAGCGACACAGAATAAAAAAATATATTTCTTTTATCGGTTTTTCAGTAGAGTAAATAGATCTCTAGCAGTTGCAGCACTTCCTCAGTAACATATTTTACAATAAAGGTTCTCCTTGCCCTCCTCACCTGCAGCAGGTCCTTACATCTCCAAAGGCCTTACATCTCTAAATGCATTACATCTCTAAAGGCCTTACATCTCCAAAGGCCCTACATCTCTAAAGACCTTACATCTTTAAGGCCTTACATCTCTAAAGGCCCTACATCTCTAAATGCATTACATCTCTAAAGGCCTTACATCTCCAAAGGCCCTACATCTACATTGCCAAAAATTACAAAAACTGCTAAAATAATTCAAATTTTTTAATCGGGTGACAGAAATAATATGAACAATTATCGGCCAATATCACTTCTTTCCAGGAGATAAAAAGAGTGTATTCATGCATGTATGCATTGACGACTCTTAGCTTTAAATGTCATATTGACTATCTTGTAAATAAATTGTCTAAGTATGTTGGCTTGTTTTATAAGATCAGACATTTTCTACCTCGGTCTGCACTCCTCACTTTATATAAAACTCTCTTCGAACCACACCTTAACTATTGCGTCAGGGTGTCACAACACTTTCACCAGCCATCTCAAAAAACGTATATCCTTGCAAAAGAAAAAGTCATACGGGCTCAGTCCTGGTCAGAGATAAATTCCCCCACTAAACCTCCACCGTCTTGAGTTACTAAGACTGACTGAGCTAAACGCATCCCATAATGGCCTCAAGGTGTTGACTTATATCTCCAACTTTAAAAGACAACTAAAAAAATATTTCTTATCAACCTACATCTAATATAAAACTGTTTTTTCATGGACTACTCGGATGTATGATTGTATGTGTATGTCATGTTTTGTAAGTACTGGTGTTTCTCTCGTCAACATTATTATTTTTGGTAATTGTGTACTTTACAGTTTTGTGCTACCACTTTTAATTGAATCATGGGCCGCCACCCATAAGCTTCTCTTTAGCTTCTTTGGGGGACCCATTCACCCTCCCCAATTAATCTTGTACCCCCCCAGCTGTATTATGTTTCATGTGGTATTGTGTGTGTGAATAAATTCATTCTTTCATTCATATATCTCTAAAGGCCTTACATCTCTAAAGGTCTTGCATCTCTAAAAGCCCATTTTAAAGAAAATGTCTTTGTCTGATGGCAGCTACACAAGCTTCTCCCATTAATTATAATTATAGTCTTACACTTTTTGATCCATAGTAAATAAACAACTGTATTAGCGGAATTTAAAAAAAGAAACATTGACTTGTCAGCTGCCTCTTTGCACATGCTCCTCTTGCATCACTCCAGGAAGGCCAGAGGGAACCACCAGGGTTCAAATCATATCGGATGGTGGACATCGTTTTGCAGGTGTGGCTGGCATCAGGTATCTCACCCTCTTCCAAAAGTGGGAGTTCCGGGAGTCGGCCTCCGGCACGTCCTCGCGCCACCTGATGGGGGCGCTTTTAAGAATCAGGTGCTGCAGGCCGGCGGGAAGGTGCGAGTATCCTTGTGGTCCCACGTCCCCCAGCTGGATCAGAATCACACTCATTTCTCTCTGCAGCAGCGCGTGGTGGAGCCCCACCTGGAGAACCATCAAGACATTTATGTTTTCCTGCAGGAGCTGCGTACCTTCAGTTGTCTACTGATAACGGTTGGATTACACTTGCTAATATTATTTTGTCTTGAACTCAAAAGTTTTAGCTTGTTTATAAACTAATGTGCTAACTTCTAGAAATAAGCAGACAGGAGCCACGGCCTCCTCGGTTGAATGAGTTACAAAAGTCATAAATGATATAAAAGGCAGTTTTCTGGATTTTTTTGATATTCTGTTTCTCAGTTAAAATACACCTACCATTATAGATATAGATCACAAATTTCTTTGCAAGTAGCCAAACTTGCAAAATCGGGAGGGGTTCAAATTCTTACTCGGGTTTGTACATATAGTTACAAAAATACTTGAAATCAGTGAAGAGAGAGAGGAGACCACATGCAGGAAAACGCTGTTTCGGATTCCTGTTACAACTCAAGACTTTGTACATAAAAGTGATAAATACAGCCAAAATAAAGGCTTCCAGCTGTGAGGCTCCTACCTGCCAGTCATAGCCTCCGATCACCGCAGAGACGGCATGCCGGTCCGGCCTCTTCGACTCTGATTCTGAACCCGGGGGAAGGATGACCATCAGCCTCCTGCTCTGCTTCATGCGGTCCTCCACCACCTCCAGGCGGTCTGGGGAGTGGGACGTTACCAGAGTTTGACAAAGTAAGGGATCCCCCCCCCCCTTAAAGTTAGCTATTTTTATTTTCCACTAGAGATTTCCACTAAACTATTGGGTTAAAAGGAAAAAAGTGGTACGAGTAGTACCAAAAGGATCGTAATGAGTAAGTGAGTCATTGCTTCCAATGGTTGTATCTGTATTTGAGTTCAAAAAAAATAAAATAAGGACCTTCCCCAGGTATGTCATCCCTCCCGTGGATGAAGAGTCGATACCCGCACTTTTCCTCCAGGACGGAGGGCAGAATCTTGGCGATGAACTGTGTGAGTGTGTCTTCGGTGACCTTGTCCTGGCTCTGCGCCTGGTAGACCACGTAGGCGTCAAACATTCTCCCATCTGGAAAAGGATTACCTCATTTTATCAAATAATTTCTCCTTGGCGACCAAACTCTCTGACTCACGCGGACGATGCCTGTCGGCTCACGCAGTTGTTGGGAGGGATACAGATTGGAGATGGAGTTCATTGACTAAGTTAATTGATTGATTGATTATTCCTCTGAAAGGAGCTCATCCTCAGAGGAGCGGTGCAGCCCCTCCTTGCAGAACAGAACAAAGTTGACATGCAGGTTTCTCTCCTCTTTCTTCACATCTACTCCAACTCTGTCTTCTTGCCAAAGACGCCTGTCATTATTTCCTTTATTTTCAGACGGAGGTCATCCAGAAGTTTCTATTCGTTGTCAAACTGCCTGTTCTGAGGCTTTACCTATTCCTTTTTTAACGGTTTTATTTGGCCTCCCACGCTATATTGCTCTGAATTAATTAATTACACACATCTGCCCCTGCTTCTCTGTCATGAAACTGACTATACGTCTCCACTTTGGACCTAATGATGAAATAGTTTTACTGTTGTTGTAAATGATTCATGGTTGATGGCGGACTTTGAAGGCCTAGTTGAGGATGGAGATCAGCCGCTCCTCCTCTCTGGTTCGAATGAAGCCAATAACAACAAATGGTCCCTCAAGTAAAGACCTAACCAACTTTAATGTTTTAAACATGAACATTTCCCCTTGGAAGTATGCGAATAGATTATAGCTTAGCATAGAGACTGGAGGCAGGTAGTTAACAGTCAGCGTACAAGTACGCAAAATGCTGGCTTTTTAGAGGGAGAACTAAATTCCTCCTACGTTGACTTCTAAAGCCACCTGGGATTTGTAAAATGATCTTCCTTACCTTTGTTCCAACGGCTACACTGGAAACAAGGTCTGAAGAAGAGAGCGAGGTCGAGGGCAAACCACTTGACCAACGCGGCGGCAAAGACGAAGAGGAACAACACGCACACCCCCATGACCACCAGCGGGATCACGGACTCTGGAAGACAAACCCCCAAAGACCGTCAATGACCTCGATGGACGAGAGCTCATTCAACCAAGCTCATACCTACCTCTTTGCTTCAGGGTCAAAGTGGCCTTTGCCGTTTTGAACAGGGCGGCTCCTCTGCACTCAAACACAGCATTGAAGTCCTCAGCGGACACTTTGTCGATGATCAGGACGGCAGTGGAGATGGTGTTGTTCGCAGAGTCCTGCGTGAATCTGAACAGGAGCAGAGCTCGGTCCGGTCACTGGTAAATAGGCTGCGATGCTAAAATAATTTTATTCAGCATCAGCTGTACTTTATTTAAGGATAATTAGCAAGAATTAGCATGCTAACATGCTAAAAACCCATGTTACACCGTACCTGTTTAATAATGAAATAGATAATATTACGGTGATTTGTTTTTGCTTTTGGAGATGCTCACGTTTTCGTGTTCTGATCGTATTCGGCGACCCGGGACGGAGAGACGCCTCCAGGATGCCAGCTCGCTATGCAGTCACAATGGTTCACGTTCGTCCCACAGAGAACGGAGCATTTCAGCTTGATCCCAACACCTGGTGCAGAGGTCATTTCACTGATGAACATGTCTGGGCTATAGAAAAATACCAGGTTCTGTTTTTAAATCTCATCTTAAGTTGTCTGCAGATGAATAAACAGACCACAATATTACATGTATACATGTATAACATCCACTAAAATGGCCGTATCATTGATGGAGAGTTTGCTAAAAGGTGTATGCATGAACTCTGCTCGTGTTCCTCTCTAGAATAATCAAGTTTCCAAACTTAACAAACCTTAAAAGGTACCTTTTGGTGTGTTGCACAAGAGCCAATAACTTGTCTTTGATTTAACAAAAATACAGCACATTTCAACCGCTAAAAAGCAAAAACCAACATCTTGTAGGTAGGTGCGCTTTTCTCTCTTACCTTCCTCAGCAAACTGCTGCTCGTTGGCTGGATCGATGATCTCTGGGTTTCGGTGCTGTTTCGGTTCTGAAGCGATCAGAAGTTGTTGTTGGTGCAGGTTTTACTCAGCAGAGAACACTTTGTACGACGTGACCACTGAAGCTCTAAGTATTCTTCTACCTTTATACCTGTGCGGTCACAGCTGGGGAAACACATACTTGCTTTTGCTCATCAGTCAGGATGCATGAAAAGGCCAAAAGGCTCCCTCACCAGTACGCTGTAGCCTCATGAAGCCCAGCGACTGGTACTCCACGCCGCCGTGCGTCCAGCTACAGACGCACGTGAACACGCCCTCGTCTGCTGTGGTCCACAGGTGGTCACGGTGTTCGCCTTTCATGGACTTGAAATCCTGCAGGAGGAAGCAAGGGAAGGATCAAAAGTCACGTGAAAGGCGAACCACTTCGACGTGAAAACCTAAGGAAGTACGCTGATTTATTTGATCGGTAAGACGGGACAGTACCAAATGTAGGCTTAAAGTGAATCTAACAGTGAGGTTTCATTGACTAAACCCACAAAGAGGTAGTCTCAACACGTACCTTCCACCAGCTTAAGTTGCCTCTCAGTTGGTCACAGGTGAATTGGACCGGCTCTGGACACTTGATTTCTTTGTTGACATTAGAGTTCCCTATTGATCCGTAGAAGAGCTCTTTGACCGTCTCATTGCTCTTTTTGAAAACCGTAATTTTCACAACATACAAGAAACAATGTCCGCATGAACCGCTATTCCTGCAAAACAAGGGATCACAATCATGGCCATGACCAGGGGACGGGCTCAGGGGGAGGAATGCGCTGCAGAGAAAGTGTCCTCACATGGCGGTGTACAAGCCTGAGTCATTCAGCCGGGCGCTGAAGAGGAAGAGCGCCTTGCCGTCGCTGTACAAGCTCTGGTTTTCCTCGGTAGGGATATCCTCCTCTTCCTCATTGTTGCTGGTCTTCCTGGTCCAGGTGATATTCTGTTCTTGAGGGACTTGAGGGTATTTTAGCAAGTAGGGCACAAAGTACAACGCCTCCCCTTCAGAGAGGGAGTACGTCTCCTCATCCTCAACAAGGCACTGGATGGCCGACCCTGAGCATGTGGGAGGGGGGTGGGGGTTAGTCTTATGCAAGCTAGACCAAAACCGCTTTCATTACAAACACCCACACACCCACACCCACTGTTTTTACAAGTATCTTTTCAAGATAAACATCCGCTTTTTAGGTTTACTTAGTCAACAGACCTCTCAATGACCTTAAAATAATGTCACGTATCAGTAAAATAAGACACAACCTTCCCTTAATCATCCCCTTGGTTTGTGGAGGTCTTTAAACAGAACCAGACATACAGAATAACTACGGAAGCACGTGTTCAAATCCACTCTCCTCCATCCTAACGCATACCTGAAGGCTTAGACGCAGCCCCCACCACGAAGACGAGAAGCACAAGTCGGGAGGCATCCATTGTCTGAAGGAGAGAGCGAACATTTAGGCTTTCTGCTTCTTTTTGATAATCAACAGCACCACCCCCCCCCCCTTGAAATAAAGTTTCATAAATAAAATAGTCAAGTAGTAGTATGTGACAAAGTACAACTTGGTACTAGCCACCATGTAGTTCCATATTGCAAGTTACCCAAAGTAAATGGATAAAACCAGAAGCAGTTACAGGCAGTCAATAGTTTATTCAGTCTCTTTGCTTGTACTTGGCAGGGGTAACAAAGCATAGATCAATTAATTTACTATACATCATGACAAAATACTAGGAAACACAATGAGTAAACACATAACATAGGCACAGAGAACCCACCCAAGTAATTGGTTGTACTGCTGAATTTACAACGGACAAATCAGCCATGCGTGACTTCTGATATACTCATGCACATGCTAATGAACACTGCAAACGTTAAAACACCTAAATTAGGTCACACGATGACATAAAGCAAAATCAAAAAAAAAAAGAAACAAATTATATCAAAACTCAATCATTAAGGATGTTTACACTGTAAGCGTTGCAAGGGCAGAGAAATGCCCGCTATATTCTTGCAGTAGAGCTATACCAGAGTTGGGCCCACAAGGAGAACAGACAACAGTACAAAACACGTGGCTTTAACTGCTTAGTATGCCGAAGAGAAAAGAAACAAAACGAACCGAGGAAAACAGTGGTCCGGCTACGAACGATGATCGTTGGCAGATCTATAACACAAATTGTTCATATTAGCAGATATTGCACATTTTCCCCGTACATCATTCCTCTACTACTCACAAAATTGAGAATAACAAGAATAAAAATTAACTAATTAAAATAGGGCAGTATGATTACATTACACGTATAGTGATCTGACCAACTAATAATATGGCCCACGTCACAGTCGCTTTGCCAAGGTGACTGCACTTAAAACCATGCCTGAATTGCCTACCTGGTCGTCCTTTGTTAACTCCCGTGAAAAGACCTTACATGTGCGTCTATGGGTCTCGCGCCACCACAGTCAGACAAACCAAGGGCTATGAGGAGTAAGACACACACTAGTGAGCTGTATGCCTACTAATAACAAAACACAGGGCGTAACATGCACGGCATACCGTAGCTAATCAGAAATAGTAAAAAACCAACTAAGCCTAAACGCTTACCTCCTAATGCCCAATGTATAGCCCGGCAGCCTCGAATAGCGTGCCAACCAGCGACGGCAACATGAAACTCAAACAATTTCCGAGGTCATTTCCTGGTTTATCAAGCCGGATGTTATGGGCTCATTAGTCCTCATCTGGTGCACCTGTGGGTGCCAGCCAATACACGCCTACTTGGGCCGACACTATCATCATATAAGTAGTATAAAGTAGTCAAGTAAGACTCAAGCGGCGTGACTGGCAGCAGAAAGTCAGATTACAGATCGCTTTAAACTGCATGAGCGTCAGAATGAAGAAATATATACATGTTATCGTCATGTGTATACGTCCATATCGTCAATGCTGACTTCTTTACACATTCATTTTTTCTTTCTAACATTTTGAGGTTGATGAGGGAAAATGTTTCTTATTGTCCAACATATATTCATGTTCTAGTCAGTTTTAGAGATATAACTATATTAATATATCCCTGCAGATGAGTTACAATTCAAAAGAGGGAAGGGAGAAGCTAACCGGAGGCCCATAGACCGAAATAGTGAGACGCCAACTGGGTAAGGGCACAAAGATATGAGAAGACACGAGTCATCGTGCCACTGGGGTTTAGGACAAGATAGTGTAGAGACACCAGCTGTAGGACAACGGTCTCATGTGTGTGTATGCAGATAGGAGGAGAACAGGAGGGTCAGCAGACCAGACTTAGTCCAGCATCGACACACCAGATAGACGGGCTGGTGAAGGACAACAGGAGGAGAGTCTTGTGGTTAAGATTGAGGGGGGGGCGGCTTCACTCAATTGAATGGTCAAAGGAATGAATGTGTTACAGATTACATTATAAACTAAGAACCACAATCTACATGTGAACACTTGGATGAATGACGAAGGAGTGTGTGGACGACGAGCGTGCAGCAGGTTGCACATGCATGCAGCCACAAGGATCTTATCGCCCACTTAGAGTTCCTCTCCTGATTAGCCAGAAAAACATGTTTATCAGATCTGGAAACAGGTTTGCACAACTGCCGCCTCTTACGGTTCACTCCGCTGAATGTCTTCACCCTGCAGCCTCAGAAGGCCTTCGGGGGGGACCGCGGAATCAACGGAACAGATCAAACTAACACTGCAGAACTACAAAAATGCATCATGGTTTGGCTTAATATGACCAAACAAAAAGAACCAACAGGTTCATGTTGCATCCCTGCAGTTATATTTCACTTTGTCCACCAGTCAACTGCTTGACTCCTCGCAAAGCGCCTCCGAACAGGGCGAATGGGAGCAGAGGAGCTTGATCCTGGGTTTAAAATTCCTCTGAGGTGTAAATGAATACCCGAACAAGGTGAGGCTCCAGAAGAACAAAGGCTGCCTTGTGTGGATAATACGGAGATCAATGCACCATATAAGCAAACAGCGTGCAGAACACAGTTCTGATCATTCATAGAAGTTCTTACGAGTGTTGAGCCCAGTGAGGTTGCGTTCCCGGATACAGCTGAATCAAACACACCGGGAATATTTACGGTTCGGAGGAACCGGCTTACCTCGTGATGCGCGCGTACCGGGCGGCTGCAGCGAAGTGCCGGTCCTCTGCGCGCCCCCGCCAATTTATCAGTCCTCTGCCCGCCCCCGGCTTACATCAGTCCTCTGCGGCTTCATAGGTCCTCTTGTTTTCATTAGTTCTACACATGCGCGTGTGGACATAATGGGACATATAATCAGCATCGTCCCTCCCTTCTGCCGATGATCTCACCAAAGTTAACTGGAAAATTCCGTTGCATCCGAAACGAGTAGGATGAATGGTATATATTTATACTTCTCAGCCAACCACAATCCGATTATCTCCATCCGGATGCCATTTATCTTTTAGTGTTTTTGAACGATGACAAGCTGGAATGAAAACAAGCCAAAATGAAAACGGAGTAACGAGGAGTATAAGTAAGGAGTATAAGTAAAAAGTCGCCTGAAAAATAAATACTCCAGTGAAGTAGATTTCAACATTTCTACTTTAGTAAGGTAACGAAGCATTTGTACTTTGTTACTTGTTTATTGTCTGAAGATGTATTCTGTCAAACACATTGTGTAGTGTGTTGTTAACACCAAGCTTTGTGAAATGTGTGATCAGTACGGACCACCCCAGTAGGCCTACTGGTTGGCACCAGTGGTTCCCAACAGCAGCAACGCATTAAGATATTTAGACAGACCGTTCTGTAACCACATTCCACACCAGGCGGATCATCGGGTGGAGGAACCTCGTGGACGCAGAGAGGCACCAGATGGTTTCAGTGTAAGCAGTAAACACATGGAAGGTCAGTGAAGATGCTGACTAGTAAACACACACATGACAGCAAGTAGCATTCTGTCCTAAACTTAACACTTGTTGCTTGAACCTATAGTTTTTTACTACCTGAACCTGAGTGTGAGTTGTTTCCTGGCTCTCGAATAACACGTCAGGAAAACGTCAGGAACACGTCTCACACAGAGCATCATTTTGAAGTGTTTACTATAAGCTTTGCTCACCTTCCTTTGGGCAAGCGTCATGAGGCGTATACGGACATGAGTAACAGCTGGTCTGTTTGTGACACCATAAGGACATGAGAAATCGTGAGACGTATGTTACATTAATACGCTTGTTACAGGATGTCTGGTGTCAGTGGGCCTCTTTAATCTAAAGCATCTGCAAACACACACAAAGGGGGAACCTGCATCTGTCCATGATCATGTTGTGCCACAGGACTTTTTCAGTGCAATTCAAATTAATTTGATCATTTCAATTTTAAGCAGTGAACATAAATAATTTAAATAATATCACTTCTTCCCACAGAAAAGAGATGATTCATTTTTCCGATTAAACCAAAATAATGTAGAATAATGTGCATCAAGGAGCAGTTTGTGTACATGTTTACATTGAAAAAACCTTTATAAACAAACAATAAACCTTTGTGTCTCAAATGGAAAAGATCTCTGCTAAAAAAACATTTATATGAATTAGGAAAGTTGTCATTTGATGCAATAAACATTTTAAAGCCAATAAACAAACAAACTGGTGCAATGAATATTTATTCATTACAAAACAAATGAGAAGGGTGATGAGCAAAGAGGGTGTAAAGGTACAAGATTCCTGAGGTTCAGAGAGATAACGTGACATAAGATAAGAAAACCGAAAGTTCCGCAGAGTGATTCTGCTTCTCAGTGCGCACAGGAAGTCACATGTCTCTATGGGCAGGCTGCCATGAACAACAGTTTTAAAAGGTTAAACTTTTTTTAACTAACGGTCAGTGTGAACTAGTTCATGTGGAAAGTTCACTTTCCACATGAACTAGTTCATAGTTCCGTTCATAGTTCAAACTTCAAAATATTTGAACTATGTTCACAGTTCCAACTAGTTCCAATCTTTTTTTCCATACGTTGCTGTGAGCTATTATTTTTCAAAATTATTGCCACAGCCCATATAGAACCACAGACAGCAATTATTTTATGAGTTTTAACACTGAAGCTATTCATCAGATTTAATCTTCATATCCAATTTTGAATCCTTATCCAACCAGGGTTCACATTAGCATTGAGGGGACAGCATTTCCCCTTTGTAGCTTTAATGTTGCTGTCCATTCACTCCACACTAGCTGCAGCGTTCACCCCTACAGTACATTCTCAAACACACGCTGCTTGAATGGTCTTTTTTAAATAAGGAATTAAAACACGACAGTTATCATTAAGGTGCAAATGTTTGCAAAGAAAGGTCAGATTCCTCCCATCCTCACCGACCTTGTCAGTAACTTCATAAAACTCAAAACAATTATTATACGCCCCATCTTTGCTACACGCAGCCGTCGCCTCCATGCATGTCTTTTTTTTTTGATGACGCATGCGCGGTGCAACACTGGAGGCTGGTGTTGCCAGATTGGGTGTTTGTTCCACTACTTATTAAGGTGCGTTTACGGTGTGTTTTCTATAGAAATCTGGCACCCCATTGAACGATGTTAACCTGAAAGAACGTGCCGTTCACAGACACCAGAATGAAGGAGTTCACAGTAACGTTCATCGGGCATTTATACACTACGTTCAGTTCACGTTCGCCCAAAATATGATTGAGTTCATGAACTATCGTTCAATGAACGCGTTCAGGCACAACACTGCTAACGGTTACTCACATGATATACAGGTGCAGCAGTGGGCCCTGATGGCCGCTTGGATGGCTTCTCTTCCATCAAACTTGATCAACTGACCTTGACAACTTTCGAAGTCTGGATCTTCTACTTGGATCTGATTCTGACTAAGCTGCTTAAGGAATTTTTTCATTTAGTTAGCACGGATATTATGAGTCTATCTTGACAGGACATGTACCACGGTCCTTCGTTGGGCGACGTCATCAGAAAACAGCGCATAAACTTCCATTGTTATGCAGACGATTCTCAACTGTATCTGTCGATCAAGCCAGAAGACACCGCTACTGCTATCATCATCATTATTACTCATTTAAATATTAATCATATAACTATTACTGCCATCATGAACCAACATTACCCTTTCCTAAAGTCTTTGTGCTTTCCCTCCCCACTGGATGGTGGTTCTACCTGATGGTGGTTCGCCCAGCAGAGATGTTCATGTGGACCTGGCTGCTCCGTTTTCTGGTGACGGAAGCCAGCGTTTGGAGACACGCGCACTTCGACCAGTTCACACGCCACGTCTTGAGAAGACGGTTTGGCCACCGTCCGTTCGTTACTAAGCAACAAAGAACGCGCGAGCACACGTGACAGGTGGAGGCTTTTGATAGAACTGCTCAGTGCAGGTGGAAGAAAACCCGGAGGACACAAGAGTGAAAAACCCTTCATGAAACCAACGGTCATGGTCGTGTCAAAAGCGTTGCGAGTAAACAAAGACAACAAAGTGTTGCGTTTAGGTTCCTGGTTCTCATGAGGTCGGCGGAGCTTTACACTCTTGCAAATGTGTTAAATATCCTTGGCAACGAATGCTTTGCTACTTGTCAAAAGCCAAAGCCTTTTATGTAATGATTTTTCACATATCATTTATATTAGCTCACACAAACATTTCATCCATTTGTTCCTGGCCCCTCTGTCAAATGTTAGAACGCATTGTGGCCCCCTCCGTGCTATAGACCTATCCTAGGAGGGATATCTAATAGACAACTTAAGTACTGCAAGCTAAACTATTATGCAGTTGTAGACAAAACACAGGGGGTCTGGGCCTGAGAAGGGAAGAAAAGGAGTTTGACTAAAACCAGACTAAAATGTTCTGAGTTTTTGTTGACTAAAACTAAGAAGGATTAAAATGACTAAATGTGACTAAAACTAACATGCATTTTGGTCTAAAAGACTAAGACTAAATCAAAAATAGCTGCCAAAATAAATACTGGATGGTGGTTGTCCCCGCAGTGGTCCTTTTTTGAATGAATGATCTGTGTTTCTGCGTCATAATCGTTATTCCTCCTGGACGGACCAATGATACGTCACTATTTAAAAATTGCTGACGCAAGCAATTGTGGGACGGAATGATCTCCTTTCCAGGTGCATCGAGGCTCCTTTCCTTAGCATTAGAGAACAGAACAGCACAGTCTCACCCTGGCTGGTTTGAGGGGAATAAATGTGCTGATGACGAATAACACATCAGGAAAACGTCACTAACACGTCAGGAACAGGTCAGGAACACGTCAGGAACACGTCTCACACAAAGCATGAGTTCCTCATGAGGGATCCTTCAAAAAGCCCGACGTCCTGCCTGTGGCTCGGTTCAGACGGCGGCCGTCGCCCCCCCGCGGGCACCGAGGGCATGTGGTACCGCAGACTCTTCCAGAAGCTTCTGTTGGCTCCGCGGGTGCTCCTCCACCGCAGAGCGCCTTGCCTCCTCCTGACGTAGCGCATGGACTCGGGCAGGCGGCTGTAGTCCACGGGACCGCCTGGTGGATCAGAGTCCCACGTCAATGTCCACTTCATATGGAAACACGTACATTTAAAAGCCCCCCCCCCCCCCCCCCCTTGTTTGTGGATAAAAGCAGAGTCCATCCTCACCCACTTCCACCAGGATGACCCGGGGGTCGTTAGAGGTCAACGCGTCGTGGAGGCCGACCTTCTGCTCGTAGCACAGCTGGCCCTCTGTTCTTCCATTGAGGGGGGGGGTCGTCTCAGGTGATATGATGATGATCAGTCTGCGGCAGCGGCGCACCGTGGCGGCGATGACATCATGCACCGCTGGAAGAGACGGCACACAGGAAACAAGTCAAAAAACAACGGGACCTTCAGGTGAAGGACAGAGGAAATGTTGGAATGAAGGAATACAATCCCTGAACAACCTTGAGGTACGTGCACTACAACGCCTCTACATCTGCTCCCTTTACAGAGTTAGTGAACTCAAATGAGCTGCAATATTAAAATGATGAAGACATCCTCTCATGCTGTTGTCCTCTGAAAGGTGCAGTACTACAGCCACGTGCACAGATGGACCCCCAAACCCCTGCCCTTTTGCCCCTGAATGCTGGAGCCCAATCTTTTCTTCATTCGGCAATATTTAGGAATAAAAGTGACTCTCTTTGTCATCAATTCCCCCCAAAATGTGTTTTGATATCTGACAGAACATTTGAGCCCCTCCTCTCCTGCTCCTGTGAAGTTCCTTTAATTTGTTCAGTTTGGATTTACAATATTTGTTGATTATCTGGTTATATAATACGGCCTTGTTTTGTCTGTTTTTGCCTGATATTCATTTATTAATTTAATTTGTTATTTAAAATGTTTTTGTCAATGGGTGCCCTTTTGTTTTGCTTTGAGAACATGTCTGTGCACATGCCTGCAGAACTGCATTGAGAACTTTAATACTTTAAATACATGTGTAACTGGTAAGGAAGGAGGCATCTTGGGTCTGTGCTTCTTCTTTATTTTTAAATTTGCAGATTTCAAGCAGTGAATATTGCATTGAAGTGTCCCTGAATGCATCACTTAGGAACCAAGCAATTACAGTAACGTGAGAAAATGAAATAAAACTGAACTGGGTCTGTTCCACGTGCATTCTTTACCTTCTCCGGGGCAGTCGTCCCTTCCCGGGATGTACAGGGAGTAGCCGTGTTGTTTCTCCAGCACCTCAGGAAGGACCCCCAGGGCCAGGCTCTCAGTCTCAGCTGACCTCGGGGCGTCGGGGGGGAGGAAGCTGACGTAGGCGTCGTAAATCTTCCCATCAGGAGCTGCTGGGGAGAGAGAGAGAGAGAGAGAGAGAGATAGAAAACGTGGAGCAAACGGGGGCAGGGAGAGATTTACGGGCAGAACTATTCCACCCGGCAGAGCGCACCTCGCTTGGAATAGGTTCTCAGCAGCTTCCTGTGGGCCAACACCAGGTCCACTCTGAAGAAGACGAGGGCCGCGAAGAGCAGCAGGAGAGCCAAGGAGGAGGAGAGGCCGAGGGCCACGGCGGTGTAGAGGGCCCTGTGGTCGGCTGGAGAGGAGGAGGAAGGGGAGGAGCAGGAGGAGGCACGCTGGTTCAGACACAAGCAAGCAGTCTGGTGGAGACTCTTATCTCTTAATATCTCTTCTCTTATTTCAGAATCCCAGCAGAACTCGTCATTTTATTTGGGTTTGTTTGGTCAAATAAGACCTGAGGCGTGTGGGAGATGTTTGACCAAACAAGTTCTCCCTCATAATTAAAAGAAAGTGAGGAGAGAGAACCACATGTTATGTACCCACTAGATATTAACACAGTAGGGGTTAGGAGGCCGTTTCCACGAGAGGACTCATTATGTGTGCTTTGTGTAGTTATAACTTATTCTTTCATATGCAACATCTGTTCTATTGTCGGTTTAAATTCAATGGAATGAAGAGATTCATGTCAGAGATTTGTAGTTGTAAAGTAATTAATATCTTTTCTCTTTTCTCTCGTGTTCATGACTTTTGGACAAATGAGGGAAAAGGTTTCCCAGTAAATTCCTGATGATTTCTTTCCTCCTGGGAGTCAAGCTCCCAGCTTCCCAGCAAGAATCCAACTTTCCAAAATTTTCTTCCAGGGAAGTCTTTATTTATGTAACTTGGTAACACCTTGTGCCTAAAGTCTATGTATAAAGTTGCTTCCCCCGCTCACATCCCGAGGTGCACTTCAGCCTCTTGTGGCCGAACAGGGTATCACAACAACAAGCAGAACCTCTTGGTAAGTTCTGAAGTCATAAGCACACAGGGAGTACCTCCCCGGCCGTGCACACCTCTGGGTTGATCCTGTCTTTAATATGTCCGGTGACTGTAGTGTGTCATGGAAGAAGGAGAGAAGCAGGAAGAAAAGGAGATGAAGATATACCTTCTTGAAGCCTCACAAAGCCCTCATGGAATCCGCCCGGGTTCAACACGCAGCAGGAAATGGGCACATTCAGGAAGTGGCGGCGGACGTTAGAGATGGAGAGAGTGGACTTGCCGTACACCATCCCTCTCTGGTGTTCACTGAAAGGGGCGGGGCCAATAAGCCAATCAATCAATCGATCCCTCAGTTATCAAGTCGAGCTACCAGGAGGGAAATGAAGGTGTGTTCTTCATGCTGTCTCTTCTCTCCCTGTGCTTCATTTAAAAAGCTCCAAAGGCCAGATTCAGCATAGAGGAGGCAGACATTAAATCTTTGCATCGGAATTTGATTTGGTGACTTCATCTTCGCCTGAGTCATCTTCACCGGAAAACTCATCTTGTTTTTCTTCTAGCAAATAAACCATGAATAAACTCACAAGTGCCAGGAGTGGCGGAGTTCCTCGTGCCCGTCGGCGTCAGTCTCGTTCACCGTCCAGTACATGAACGTCTCCTGGTCCTCGCTGAAGCCGATGGAGGCCAAGCACTCCAGCTCCACCCTCGCCCCTGTGGAGCGAAGCACGCAGGGAAACCCTCTCCATCACTGACGGGAAGCAGTGCACGTTGACTTCTGAGAAGATGTGCAGCATGGCTTAAGAGGAAGTACATCGTATATGGGATTTATTTTGTGTACCCCTACAATGTACTCAATATGTCTCAACTGCTGCTGATGAAGTTTCGTACTTGATGTCACAAGCCCCCACATTTCTAGAGCCCCTCACAATTAATTACATTTCATTTAGATTTCCCCAACCAAAGAAGTTTAATTAATTAAATTAATTTTACCATATTTATTTAATGAATTAAACTATTTTATTAAATGGACTTGATTCTTTTTTATTTGATTATAAGTTTATTTTTTAATTTAATTAGACTTTTTATTTATCTTATTTTACCGCGGTCAATGTTGAACGAATGACTAGTCTGTTCATTTCAAATGTTCAAATGCGGAATAGAAACACACCACCAACTCAGCAGATGACTCAAACCAGACAGACATAGATAGAGTGTGTGTGTCTGTGTGTGTGTGTGTGTGTGTGTGTGTGTTACCACGCCAGTGGTCACAAGCGGTGAGAAAGTGTCACTACCTTCTTCAACCACCACCACTTGATCTTGAGGGGACACCACCTCGGGCTTTACAGCAAGCGTATCTTCGATCCCTTAAAACACACAACCGGTGCAACACGTCAGATCACAGTGTGATCAGACAGAACACCCATACACACACACACACACACACACACACACACACACACACACACACACACACACACACCCTTGTCAACGGTCACCCAGATGCTGCGTGCAGCGGAGTACGTCCGGCCGTCCACGTTGACGTCGACCAGGCAGGTGTAATTCCCAGAATCCCCCTGAGAGGCAGCAGAGAGCCTCATGATGCCACCATCGTCCACAGTGACGCGTCCTCCTCCCTCCATGGGCCGGCAGTCCTAAAGTCCCCGAAAGCACAAAGACTTCATGCAAGAAGGGGGGGTCGAGGTCAGAGGACCTCTCTCACGACGTGTTTTTTTCTGGGTCATAAATGTGCATAACTGCATGTTTTTAATACGCAGCAAACAAGCCATTTAAATCAAGGGAGCTGTGTTAGCCTCGCGCCGCATGCTAAGCTATAAGCTAACAGACTGCTGGCTGTAAGTTTATCTCCTGGAGATAAAGCACAAAAAGGTCTGAATGTTGCTAAAAAAATACAACATGTTCCAAACTCCCTGTTTTCATTTATAAAGCCCACAACAAGTCCTTCTTCAAAGTGACACTCTGGTTTGATCAAACAGCTTTATTGGAGGATAAATAGTGTTAAATAGAGTTTGTTCCAAGCTGAGTTTGTGAGATCGATTTCAGATGAAGCTCAGAGGCTCACAGCCTGCCGCATGTCAGCTGAAGCAGCAGAGGGCAGCGCTGCATTTATCGAGTCTAACCTAACCTAGTCGTAACCTAGCCAGGCTCTATGTCTCCTTGTGCTTCCACTTGTTGTTCCTTCAAATGGAACCGGGAGTAGAGATGAAATTATGCTCGTGCACGTTGACACCTGGTACCTTCATCCAGCGCACGCTCCTGGTGAGCTTCAGATTGAAGATCTCCGTCTGCTTGCAGGAGAGACTTCCAGGGACCTCCAGGAAGAGGGACTTGTCCTCAGACGGGTCGGGGCACATCCGTCTCGACACCGACACCCTGAACGTGGCTCTCAGCGCTCCGGAGGGGTCCCTGAAGAGGAGATGAGCTTGATTTTATCCAGTTACTAATTACTAAAGAAAAATAACGAATAACCTATACAACATTTCCAGCAGAACACCAGAAGGACTACCTTTTCTCACAGGTGTAGAATCCGTCATGAGACATCTGCACTGGTAGAAACCACAGCATTCCTTCCCTGACCTCCACCCCGGGGGGCAGGCTCGGGTGGCGCCCCCCCCCTCTGCTCCACGTCACGTTGGCGTGGTTGCCCGCGGAGAGGCAGCTCAGGAGGAAGAGGTGGCCGATGCTGACGCGGTAAGTGTCCGTCTCCCCATCGTGGTCTGGGTGGGACAGTGAGGGGAGATTAGCTGTTTGTCTGTCAATGCTAACAACATTAGCATCGTAGCAGCAGGTGAGGAAGCACAGGTGAGAGAAGAGGGAATGATACATGTATAATTATGATAAGCTTAACCACTTATTTTAATCCACTCATCATCAGACATTGCAGACACCCCCAGAATGTGACCAAAGAGAGCTTGAAATGTTTTGAGTCTTAGGTTTTAAACTTGAACATCTCCCAACATTTCATTCTATGGTGTTATTACAGTGGATTGCTGACATATACTGTGAAAAAGGAAATTGTGAAATCTATACACAATTTCCTTTTTTCTTCCGCATTAGCAAAGACGTTTATATTATGAAATAACTGTATCAATTTGAGTTGTTTTGACAGTACATTGCGTGGCTTTTAACAAGCGTAGCCGTTGGTTTATATAGTTTACTGTGGCACTTGAACGCACCACGACATCAACTTCCTTTGGCGGGCTCGAGTGGCTGTGGACGTACGTTAATGTTACGGATACGTTAAGTTAGTGGATAGATACAGGCTGCACGGTTTAAAAAGTAGAAGCAAATGAACAAACAGACATCCACTAATCTAGATAATCGGAAGCAAGGAGAGAAGACACAGCTTGGGGATATTTCTGCGTTTACCGGGAGGCTGGTGCTGATATCCATGCTAGCTAACGCTCACTAGCTATCTGCTAGCTTAACAAACGAGTGCATCAACGTCTTCCTGGCTGGGAAAAAGAGGAGCCGTTGGAATAAGTATGGCGGTGATCACCTGTGCATTAAGGTAGGTAAAGAACTAACACGAGAGCACTGTTGGCCTGCCAGCTACAGTTGGTCAGATAGTATCTAGAGAAGGCACTTAATATTTAAGGAATAAGGTACAAGAGGCTGTACTCTATCGTCCATTAAATCCAGCGTTCTGGATGGTTGAGAGCAGGGGTGAAAGTCGTTTTTATTTCTTGGTGCTACTATGATACAGGCTTAATGCGCGCGCGAATATTTCACTTAGCCTAATTATTTATTATTTATTTGTTTGTTTATTTACTGTATTGTAGTCTACCTATCAAGAATTCACTAGGGCTTCTTATCACTCTAGTATCACTCTTTAACCCACCTGTATCTGCTTTTGATAATGAATAAATTGCAAACACTTGATTTCAACATTTATTTATTTTTTAGCTGAATAGTTAGAACAGAACAGTGGAACAGAACAGAAAAGGTAAAACACTTATGGAAATAAATTCCATAAATAAATTATTATCCTCCTGTTCCTTTCTCTTCCTCCTTTTCTGGCTTCCTGAAGCATAATTCCGCTTCATGATGACTGCCGACCGATGAGGTTTTGTTTTTTGCTCACGAGAGGGGCCCCTTGAGGGGGATCCCGATAACCGTGTCATTGCACTTTACTGCATTGACTATCAAAGGGGCGCTCACACAGTTTGTCGTTGCATTTTATTCTTAACCAGTCGTTGTCTTGGGGCCCCAAGGCAGCTCGGCGCCCCAAGCAATTGCTTGTTTTGCTTGCCTTGTCGTGACGGGCCTGTGCGTGTGTCGAAATTTCTTCCCGGCCAGTACCGGCTTACTTTCACCCCTGGTTGAGAGGGTCACGAGGGGTGCATTATTCAGCGATAATGTACAGTTCACATTGACCCGAGCGTTCCATATCACCGCGCACTCAAGGTAACACGTTAGATTTTGCGCGACCGGTAGTTGACATTTTAGCTTTTAGCTCGGTGGCGATCGCGAAAAAAGCCCGCAAATCCCACACAGTTGATCATGTTTAACGTGGGAGCCCGGAAAAGTCTGGTCATCAGCCAAACCAAACAGCACAACGCAGCACCAGCAGAACCTTGTTTCGCAGCATCACCACGGCAACGCAGGAACATTTGAAACGGCAGCGTGCTGGAGCCACCGTCTTCTCCTCGTGAGTATGTTTAGTTAACTAAAGTAACGCTAGCCTTGTTAGCTTATCGTAAGATTTACACTCACATGATGGAGAACAGGATGTCTCATGGAGGATACTTGCTAACGCTATTATGCTAAATGCAATGTAATAAATGGTTGAATTATTGTAGCTTGTCTTTTTCAGTAGCGAAAAGTGATCGGTGGCAGATGGTGATGGGAACGCTATGTATCGACTCGGTTATCAAAACATTGACCCGTTTCAGGCTTTATGAGCAAATACAGAATCCCTTTGTTTTCGTTTCTAAAGTGTCGAATTAAGACATACCTTTATATCACTTTATTTAAGTATTTATTGCAGGTCGCTGTGATGTGCCAGATTCTCAATAAAGAAAAAAAAAAAACATTAACGGCACACCCACGGTCATGAAGATACAATCGTTCTACGTTACATGGACTTGGCATGAATACCCAACTGAGCTCGGCTTGAGCCGCTCTGAAAAAGGATCCTACCTCAACGACCGGGGAACCCGATCTGCCGCTCTGACAGGAACCTGCCACAGACCACTTTTCGCACTCGGCGTCACTCGTTGTTCGTTCTGAAGACTAGAGATCTACTGTAGCATAATTCAAACTATGATACTAAAGCCTACAACGTGATAATTAAAGCTCTAATATCATGATTACATTTGTCTTAACTTGTTACTCAAATACATTTGAAGTTCAAAATCCAACATTGTAGACTGCTAAAAGGACCCTTCAAGAGAAAGGGGCGTAATCTTGGTGACATGGGGAATAACAAGGGAGCAGGATGTGAATGTGTGTTTGTTTCCACGCTCCGACACTGTTGTAAATAATCGTTAGATTAGTCCACTTATTGAAAAAATAATCCAGTTGGAGCCCTAATTCCGGCAGAAAGTCTTCAGACTATATTTAAAATTAAAACACAAACATTAATTTTCGAGGGTCTTTATGAACAGGAAAAGCAGTGTCACACAAGACTCTTTATTAATATATAGTGACATCTGAGTGGCTTTTCCTTCACCTCTGTAATTCAGATCTCTTAACCCGACAATGCTTTCCTATAAGCCTTGTTAACCCTTTGCCTAGTAAAGGTTATGGAGACAGAAAGTTGAAGAGTCACCAAATATTTAACTGCGTGTCATAAAAGAAAGAGAGACTCACCGTGAGCCGCAGCGAGTGCAGCAGCAGCCAGCAGTAGGGTCCAGCCCGCTGCCATCGTCCTTGTTGGTGCGAGGATACACGTTAGCTTTCATTAAAGTTCCCTGTGAGTCCTCCGACATGGCTTCATGCTGACTCAGGCTGCTCGACACGTTTCCTAACGTCTCTGCTTCCAGTAAAGGGAAGTTAGCGAGGTGTCGTTTTCACGGCTCAATAAAGCAAGAGGGAAGGCAGGGCCTAAACACTCCCGGTAAAGTCCCAGGAAGTTCCACCGAAGCCTCGGGTCAAAGTCCTGCTGAAAGGGTTAGTTCTCTCCTATAGACATGCGTATATATACACTCACCGGCCACTTTATTAGGTACACCTGTCCAACTGCTCGTTAACACTTAATTTCTAAGCAGCCAATCACATGGCGGCAACTCAGTGCATTTAGGCATGTAGACATTGTCAAGACAATCTCCTGCAGTTCAAACCGAGCATCAGTATGGGGAAGAAATGTGATTTGAGTGACTTTGAACGTGGCATGATTGTTGGTGCCAGAAGGGCTGGTCTGAGTATTTCAGAAACTGCTAATCTACTGGGATTTTCACGCACAACCATCTCTAGGGTTTACAGAGAATGGTCCGAAAAAGAAAAAACATCCAGTGAGCGACAGTTCTGTGGGCGGAAATGCCTTGTTGATGCCAGAGGTCAGAGGAGAATGGCCAGACTGGTTCGAGCTGATAGAAGGGCAACAGTGACTCAAATAACCACCCGTTACAACCAAGGTGGGCATAAGAGCATCTCTGAACGCACAGTACGTCGAACTTTGAGGCAGATGGGCTACAGCAGCAGAAGCCACACCGGGTGCCACTCCTTTCAGCTAAGAACAGGAAACTGAGGCTACAATTTGCACAAGCTCATCGAAATTGGACAATAGAAGATTGGAAAAACGTTGCCTGGTCTGATGAGTCTCGATTTCTGCTGCGACATTCGGATGGTAGGGTCAGAATTTGGCGTCTACAACATGAAAGCATGGATCCATCCTGCCTTGTATCAACGGTTCAGGCTGGTGGTGGTGGTGTCATGGTGTGGGGAATATTTTCTTGGCACTCTTTGGGCCCCTTGGTACCAATTGAGCATCGTTGCAACGCCACAGCCTACCTGAGTATTGATGCTGACCATGTCCATCCCTTTATGACCACAATGTACCCAACTTCTGATGGCTACTTTCAGCAGGATAATGCGCCATGTCATAAAGCTGGAATCATCTCAGACTGGTTTCTTGAACATGACAATGAGTTCGCTGTACTCAAATGGCCTCCACAATCACCAGATCTCAATCCAATAGAGCATCTTTGGGATGTGGTGGAACGGGAGATTCGCATCATGGATGTGCAGCCGACCAATCTGCGGCAACTGTGTGATGCCATCATGTCAATATGGACCAAACTCCCTGAGGAATGCTTCCAGCACCTTGTTGAATCTATGCCACGAAGAATTGAGGCAGTTCTGAAGGCAAAAGGGGGTCCAACCCGTTACTAGCATGGGGTACCTAATAAAGTGGCCGGTGAGTGTATATATATATATATACATATCAAGGCACAGATCTCTGCCCGTCTGACTGACATCTATCAGGGGATGAAACACTTTAACTTACCTTGTGCTGAGGCTTAGAGACAGCGTACCTGGGCCTCGCTCTGCCCTTCTTGATGCTGAGTTTTTCCATCTTCACATCAATTCAAACCGCTTCCTTCACGCCTTCATTCAGTTTCCCACTCGACAGAAGAAGAAAAAAGTACCTGTGGTTTTGTCGTTTAGGTGAACCGGAATGATAGAGCTTAAAGTAGAGCATCTGCTCAGAATGTAGGCCAGCAGACTGTGAAGAAACCCAACCTTGAAAGCATTCCTAATAGCATTAAAGCATGGAATTAAAACGATTTTGGGGATAAATGTCATTTTGATTCAGTTATTGAATTGTTTTGAATATTTATTTTCATTCTTCATTTATCTATTTGTCATCTATATTTGAGGTCTTTTCATTTGCAGATCTTATTTTTTTCATGTTTCAAACCTTTTGGGCGTGACCGCATAAAGGAAACCATACACAAAGACCTTTCATCCCCTCATACGCTCTACTCAGGAAACTGACGTTTATTTTTTGCCTCAATGCAACAACCAAAAGGGCCAATTCATTTAAATCTTTGTGGAATTCCTATATCATCTCAACATTTTGAGAATTGCGGTTCAGTGTTAAAATCATACAACTCTCTCCATATTTGAATCAAACAGAGCTTTCGTATTGATCCTATTACATGATTAAAAAGATTATTCAAATACACTCAAAATGTAACCCTTTTAACAACTTTTCATATCTTTTTACCTGGATCATTTCCATCCCTGTTATTACAAAATGATAAAAAAGATCATTTCAACGGCGAATAGAAAGGAACTTGATTCATTGCAGCTGTGAGGTAAAAGAAAGAAGGAGAAATGTGTAGTTTATGGGATGTTCCATTTATTGACAGAGTAGACAACCGGTCGATTACACTCATTGGAAACGTTTTCACACATTGTGTTGACATGTGTCTTTTTTCCATGATTAGAATATACATTTCTGTCACACATGTTGCTCTCCTGTCTTTCACTCTTCACATTTTCTTAGCTATGGCTCAATAACTGCATGATGAATTAATTGCATTGATTTAATATCAATTTCAGTTTGCTTACTACTCAGCAGGAGGTACTTTCGTTCTTACACATATTTACACGTTTTGTCTTACGTACATGTTAAAGTCAGTCTCCTCTGTGTCCATTTAGCCCCGATGATCACACGTGACCTGCTGTCTCAGCAAAGCGTCCTGTGATGCTACTTGAAGGGCTTTCACATGAAGAGAAGCTTTCTAATGGCGTCCCTCTGCTGCGAGGCTCAAAGTGTCTCCGTCAACCTTCCCACTCTAGCAACGCGCTAAGGAGCCGGAGCCGACCGCAGGCCAGCTGAGAAGACGCCCATTTGTCCCTCAAAGAGCCCACGCGCTACATTAAGATATAATTCAAACAGATTGAGCCCAGCCTCCTTGCAGCGGTGTGAACACAACCTGTAGAGACCAAAACCTTGTTTTTGTACCCAGCAGTAAATGTGGTTTACGACACCAAGCTGAAAGCAGCTCGTCTCCGGTCCAGACTCATCACAAGCTCAGCAGGGCTGTTTTTTCAGGGTACGTCCCTCTCTTCCCCCTCACCGGCATGCGATACCTCATCTCCTTCCAGAACCGGGAGGAGGGGGACAGGGACGCGGCGGGGCCACCCGTCTCTTCGTCCTCGCTCGTCCTCGCGTTCGGGTTCTTCCACCAGCGCACGGCGCCCTGCTTCTTCCTCAGGTGACGCACCGACTCGGGGAAGAGAGCCAGCTGAGCCGGGGAGATCGGTTCCAGTTCCACCAGAATCACCTGAGGGAAGGAGCCGGTTAGAATCCCACTTCCTGTTCTGAGCATGTGGCCGAATAACTAAGGGCATTTGAGTTTTATCTGTCTCTCGGCCATCTGGAAATCGGTATTATTGTCAAATGCAGTTTTTCTTTGCGATTTCCTTCATCATTCTCTTTACTGGATTCCATAATTGTCACCTTGAGAGACCTCTCCAGCAGCGCTCTGTGCATCGCCGTCACACACTCCAGCTGCTGCCTGGTGTCTGAGTATACGTCCTCACTCTGAGAGACATCGTTGTTGTTGTTATTGCTGCCCGTGCTGCTGGCGTGTCTCTTGCCGGTGAAAGTGGCGGCGGTGTAGATCAAGAGGAGACGGCGACTGGCTTGTATGTTCTCCTCTACGGAGTCCACGACCGCTGCAGGGAGGAAAGACAAGAGCTTTGCTGGGTTCCCAGAGGAGGAGATTCCCCCGCTTTCTCCATAAGGGTGTAGCTAATTTAAGTCAATAACATCATATATCAACAGAGAATACACCTGCAGCTGCTCCATTTCAAAAAGACAACAGCGTTAGAGATTTCAGGTTTTGAGTGGCCTGCACTTGATTTTAGTATAGCCATTTGCCGTGACCTTTTCTACCGACGCATTTGTAGGTCACTAAAGGCCTCTCCGGGCCAGTATGGAGAAGCGGAGACTATCAGAAAAAATGACTTGTCTCATCTTTTATTGCGGGCTCCCCCCTAAAAAGAGAAAGGTCTGTGCGACCCGTAGTGGACTTACCGGCCCCGGGCATGCAGTCCCGGCCCGCGATGAAGAGTTTGTATCCGCAGGACATCTCCAGCACTTGGGGCAGCGTGCAGAGGGCAAAGGCCTCCACCTGTTTGCTGAATCCGAGGGCGCAGGGCTGAGGGTACGCCACGTAGGCATCGTACGACTTCCCATCACAATCTGACGCAGGGTAAACAGAGTAAGAAGAGCTCTTTGAGGATATTTTTTGGGGGGTTCAGTCTTCACGGTGCAAGGACCGAGCAGAAGAAATTCTCCTTTTTTAAAATGATTTTTCTAACTCTGATTGTGTCACTCTGCACAGAATACATGTTTGAGCATGTTTTCACAGCGGAGCTGTACTTTCATACATGGGTACAAATCAGGGCCACAGAGAGCGAAAGCTGCTTTGGGTTGTGAGGGTTGACATCAGATTTTGAGGTTTTGATGCTGTTCCAATGTGAGCAAACAGTCGTGCATGTCGAAAGGTTTCTCTGTCGCACCAACGAGCAGGCATTTCACCAGCGCTGTGGTGGGTTAGTTTCCTTTTGTTTGCGCTCGCTGTTGACACATGTGGTTGTGTGGGGGCAGATCTTAGGTGATGTGTGTGTCTCACCATAATTCTTTTTTTTATTTCAGTAAGCCTGTACTTGGAGATGAAAAAATGCGCAGTTTAGTGTTACCTGTGTTTGTGTAGAGGATTGGAAAGGTTCTCCTGAACCACAGCACGATGTCCAGCTTAAAAACGTAGTAGGTGACGATGCTGACAATGAAGAGCACCATCACTCCACCCAGCGCCGATCCAATGGGGACTATTACGTTGGGATCTGTCACATCACACAATCAGAAATCCCTGCATCTTTAGGCTGAACTGGAATGCACAGTCGATACATCTCTGCATTTATTAAGGTGTACTGTTGTCTTGCTGTTATTTCAAGAACACGCTCTAAATGGCGCCAACTAGTGTTAAAACTAAAGATGTTTTACAGACATCAGAAAACTACTGTTTTTTGAAAGAGTGATGGCCGATTGACGTTTGTCCACCGCTTTGCTAAGTAAAGTGGTCACAGGCTTTATTGAGGAGGAAACTAAATGATACAGAGGGATGCTTGTGTGATTCCTGCCTCATGAGCATTCTCAACTTTTACCTGCTGGTAGCAGAGTGAAATAGCTCGTGGCAATGCCCCTGGAACTTTGTACAACACAGGTGTAGTTGATGTTGAAGTCCTCTTCCATCAGCTTGGGGATCATCAGCATCCGCTCCAACCACACCCCGGTAATGGGCCTCTCCTGGTTCCACGTCCTGGTGAGGACCGAAGGACCGAAATACATTAGTTTTATACCGTTTACCTCGATTGTGTAATCGAACATTCATTATCTATCTCTGCAGCTATGGAAGTAAAGTCTTGGTTGAGGTGAAGGTGGAGGCAAGACTGCTCACCGTTTTTCGGAGGTGTAGATCCGGTCAATGCTGGTTTTGAAAATATATGAAAATTCGCCTTTCCTCCAAAAAACGTCAACATCGGGCTTCCCGACACACGGCACAAACACCAGGCACCGCTTGCTGAAATTGGAGCCTGACCACAAAACCATCCAACAATCACACAAAACCATAATCGTTCCCACCCAAACCTAATTGTATCTCAAGTCTAATCAAGGAGCTTTGCTTTGGTTTATAATTAGTGGAGAATGTATTTAGAAGCCACAGAGCCTCAGATTAATCATCTAATTCACATAGGTCAAACTAACCCCAACCCCGCCGTTGGAGTGTGGATGACTTTGCCGTACCGTTAACCGGTTGGATCGTCTGCACCAATGGTCTCGTCAGTGCGAATGTCGGCTCCTACTTTGGTTAATTGCCCTAAAAGACAGGCGGGGGCAGCCACTCACCAAACGGTGCCTTGATGATCTCATTGGCGGGTTCGCGGACTTGTGGAGCCAAAGAGTACTTTTCTGAAAAGAAGAAATACAGCTCCTGAGCTTGTGCTGCCGGTGTCAGAAGGAAACAAAAGGGCCTCTCTGTTTACCTGAGACCAGTGCCTCAATGGTCTCTGACACGGATCGCTCCATACCGCCGAGGGTGAATCTCAGCGTACAGGTGTAGTAGTGGTTGTTTTTGCGTTCCACTCCGTCGATCTTTAGTCTGGCTGTGTCCAGGTAGGTGTACCTGTCTGTCCTGTCCATTATGCGCTCACATCCCTAGAGAGCGAGAGGCAACAAAGAGGCCAGAGCTTACAGAACGGTCGCATGTAAAAACCCGATGGTGGGCGTTCACGTGGTGAACGCAATGTGAACTCACTCGGTACCACGTGACGTGGGAGGAGACGTTGTAGCTGTCCAGTTTGCTGATGTAGTCCTTCAGAGGGCAGCTCAGGATATCCGTCACCATGTTGGTCAGCGATTGGAGTGCTTTCCTCGGCCGGCCGCACTCCCCGGGTAGTGGCGGCTCCACCACCAGCTTGGTGGCCTGCCTGAAGCACCTCGACGGGGTTCTGTTGAGGATGGAGAAGACAGTTAGCGGCAGCAGGTCTTTTTCCCTCGGAAGAAGGTAAACACAGAGACCCTGCTAGTAGACTGGACACACTAACGTACCTCACTATGCTCACATAGTCCCCCGAGTCCTCTATCTTCAGGTCCAGGAACCACAGAGTCGCCCCGCTCACCAGGACGTGGCCTCTCTGGTTGCTCATCTCTCGGCCCCCCGGGTCGTACCAGCTGATGTTGTAAGGGACGCTCGTGAAGTTGAAGACTTCTGGAGACACCAAGGTGCTGTTCAGCATGGCCGCATCCCCGGGGACCGAGAAGACCCTCTCGAACTGGAGGTCGTAGTTTTTGCAGTTCTCTGAAACACAACCAAACCGCTCATTTAAAAATGATTCCACTTTATTTGTGATGCCTAAAGTGTGTCAAGCCTTTTTTAAATTGGTAACAGGCAGCTGCAGAGGGAGTACTGACATGGAGCTGGTCCTTACGTTGGAATTAATGAAAAGAATTGTGCCGATTTAACTTTCTAAAATCACTTACAGAAAAAGGCCCAGCATTTTTTGTCTTCTGCTTCCTGTTGATATAATTTTTTTCTGATATATTCATATTATGTTCCATTTTAACTGCACCTTTTAGCACAGTCCCTGCAGCTACACTAGTGGCCACATGGGGGCGGTTAAGCACTTCTGTTAAGACCGCAGGCCGAGGATACGTTTACCTTTGGCAAAAAAAACTGTAAATACCAAAAGAAGTATATCAAATGTGTGAAGCAAAGCTGTAGTTTCTGCCTCACCGCGTTCGAATCCCGCACAAATCCCGGAGAGGCCAAGTAGAAACACAAGGCTTCGCAGTGCTGATGGCTGAGTCATGGCTGAAAAACACACATTACAGAGATAAACACACAAGGAGCCGCCTGGAAGTGCTCCTGGAGGCGATTAACCGGAAGATTCAAGTCACACCGAGAAGTCACAGAAGGCTTCCAAATGCAGCGAGGCTCACCAAAGAACACAGCTGTCCTTCCCCTTTAAGAGCAACTCCTTCCTGCCTAGTATTTCCACACTCTCCCATGGATGACACATCCAGGATGCACTCACACCAAACCCCGCTTTACGCTGGGAGCTAGAAGGAGGAACGGCATTCCTGAAGGCCGCTTCATGCAAGCCAACGTTCCTCCTCAGACGGACGATTTTCTGAACACTTCCTCAGATGTCCTCTGACTTCTTTTAGTACGCCACCACTACGCCCTTTTGCTGTCACATACTATGACAACATATATTTGTTATGTAATGATCATATTCAGGAAGAAAGTGCCACGAAGTTGAACTGATCCAACTGAAAAAACAGGTTTCCAGATAGAATCACATTTGGATTGCTTCTATGAACGAGCAGGAGTAACATGTAACATGTTACCTAACTTTTTGGGAACTGCTGAATTGAGTCTAGGAAAGAATCCAAGTATTTAGTTAGGATTGATAAATATCTTGTAGTACTTGGTTAGCTTTAACAAAATCTTTCTTCTTTCTTTTGAGTCGGCCCCCTCTTGTCTCCACACTTCCTTTTCCTCCTTCAGTCATGTCAATAACATATGAGATGCTCTTGTGGGGCATCTACCAATTACGGCACATTATTTCTGCTGGGTTTTGATGTGAAACTTACACGTTGGTTTCGATGACATCTCATTGCTTCAGAGACATGAACCACGTGCTTGTGTTGTGTGGTCGTGTTCTAACAGTGTGAGGCCGTCATATAGCAGTTGATACCATCTAATGCCACCACACCACCCAGCCACACAGTGCATGTTGGTGACATCCTACACACCTCACAGAGCCATTGTTACTAGCTCAACTGGTCTCGCGTTCTGTGGTCAAATATTCGTCTTCATCTCGTTCAGGGAAATGTTTGTAAAAATGATGCAAAAGACAACAAGAATATTTTTGCATTCGCAAGGGAGGGTGTAAACATAAAATCATGCAGATACATTATATTAAATTAGGGGTGCAACTAACGATTATTTTGATAATCAATTGGTCGATTATCTTTTCGATTTATCAATGAATCGGATTTAAAAAAACGCATTAAAAACCGACGTTGCTCTTCATTAGGCAGCAGGATTGATTTTTACACCTCATCGCTGAGTGCCCCAAAAACATGGAAAAGAGCAATACAGGAGGAACAACGAGAGACCACCGAGATGCACCAACACAACTTGTGCCCAAGAGAGGAGCCTAGGTTTGCCACCCATCCCTTAAAATACAGAACTATAACCCCTATTATTTCTATTTGAGAAAAGCGCATCCCGTTTTGGATATAGGGACAGGGTTTGTTCCATATTTTCCGAGTTGTCCCCGATGTAGCATCCCATGCAAAGAATCCCACCCGAATGAAAAAATGTCTGTTCATGGCTCCTTTTTTAACTGCTCGCTGGCCAGTGGTGAGCGAGCGACTAACAACAATTTCATTTGTCACAATAGTAAGACATTAGAATCGGAATGTAAAAAAATATATCCTAAATTTGAAAAAAAATGCAAGGGACACTGAGCGGGCTATGCATCGAACTTAGTCAAGTTTGAGAAAATGTGTCCAGCAGAAAGGCGCATTGCGGTACCCGGGTAGGTTACGAAAATGAACACTTTATAACATGGTGGGTTCACTGCTTCTCGTCACCGGTCCGTGACCACTCTGTGTGCGAACAACTTAAATGTTGGTGACATTCATTTATAGTAAAATGAATTTTGCAGCACCAAAAATTATTGCACTCAATTTTAGAGAGTGTGCGATAAGTCAATTTATCGCATATTGTGACAGGCCTTGGAACAACCACACTAATCAGATTCTGTTGGGATTCATTCCCACACATATAATGCACATAACTTAAGGTTGTGAGGTTCCTTCAGACTCCAACATCCACCTTGAAGATATCATGTTTGTCTCTCAGGATGACTGGTTGGACAATGGTTTGATTATTCATTAATGTGGATCAGCAGTTTTGGGGAGTAACAGAATACAGTATTTAAAATCCAAATCTTGAGTAACTATTCCATTTAAGTTACAATTTAAATGGATGGTGTTCTGAATACAGTTACATTGTTGAAATCAGTGGATTACATTACGGTACTTTCAAATTTATTTACTCTGTAAAAAAGGGTTGTCAAACTCATTTCAGGTCCGGGCCTGATACTGCCCACTTAGAACCAACGCGGGCCGGACTAGTACAATAATATGAAGGTGAGGCGCTGACGATCCGACCAGCAAACGGTACAGGCGACGGTACGGATGGCTGGCGGCGCGGCGGTCACCCGGTGGGTCGTCCGCGCTCCATGGAAACAAATACAAATTCTCATTACTTTTGGGTGATTAAATGTGATGAAACGCATTGTTTTGGTGTAGAAACAGTGAGAAGCTGCTGCTCCGTGTCTCCCTTTTGGAGAAAGCTGCTGTATTCTTTTTTCCTCTGAGTGAACCGGGCTGAAGCTTCTGGGTGATGTGAATCTAGCGTTAGGTGTTGGAGCAGAGGCTCTGCAGGGGGTGCTGTGTTTGACATGTGGTCCGTGATCCCAGTTGTGTAACGTCTGTTTGCGGCACAGCGGAGGCCAAGGTCCAGCCGGAGACCAGGACGAGCACACCTCATGTCCTCAGGGTCCTTTTCTCCCTCTCATTTAAAAGATTCTATTTAATCAACTATGTTTATCGAACATGGTTGCTGCCCAGTATGGAACCTTCAGTTCAACGAGTAACAAGTAGAGATGAGCGAGTACAGCATTATCTGTATCTGTATCTGTTGAACCATATGAATTATCTGTATCCGTATCTGTACTTGGATTGGGCGGGGCCTAACATGAAAGTGGGCGGGGCTTAACCCGGAAGTATGAAGGCTTTAACCCGTAAGTTGTCGGGTTGTCTTGAAATGGGCTGGGCTTTAACCGTTATGCTCTTTTTTAAGCATGCAATTGACCCTTCGCAGGGAGCTTGATTAACAGGTGATATGATCAATGATACATGAACTTGAAAAACAGTACTGTACTGACGCATTTCTGCGGTTAAAACAGCATTCCTTAATTCTTATGTTCTTTTATGTTCATCACTCATTATTCTGTATCACTGATGATCATAAGAGAGAAAGGGGAAGTGTGTGTGTGGCTTAATTTGTAATAGTAATATTTAGTTATTTAACACAACTAGTGCTTGAAGAGAGCCAGCAGACGGTAAAAAAAACTCTGATGACCGGCAGAGAGAGAGGGAGAGAGAGAGAGAGAGAGGGAGAGGGAGAGAGAGTAGGTCAGTGCGTGAAGTAAAAAAAAAAACTGGTTAGAGCCGACGAAAAAAAAAAAATCTCCGACAGGCAGAGACGCAACGCGAGTCGCATTCTTAAGCACCACGTCTTAACAAGCCCCACGTTTACCTGAACTCTACTAGTTAAGAACAACAAACCGAAGTAAAGCCGAAGAAATCCCTTTAAATTTATCGGGAAAGACCCGCGAACCTGCTGACTGAGGGAGCGAGAGAGGAGTTCTGTGTATGAGTGAGCCGAGCGGGACACAGCAACACAATAAACAGTATGTGTGTATGGGAGGGGCGCTGTGACTACCAGCCAATCACAGAACGCAGACACAGACAGCTATCCAAAATGAGGACTTTTATTCAATCCAAGCACAGATATTGACTCGTATTACTCGTATAATACTCATACTCGGCAAAAGTTCTTTATCCGCTCATCTCTAGTAACAAGGTTATTTATGTGTTTATATAATTCACTAGTTGCAATAAATGTGGGCCATTTTATTCTTTTTTGGAAATAATCGATCTATTGTTTTGTTGTGTGACTTTGTTTGTCCCTGTGGACTCTGGGACGATCTGAGACCTGATGTGAGACAAAGCCCCTGCCCCCATCCTTCATGAATCAGGGTCCAGAGGAAGTCTTGGAGAGACGGAGAATCGCTGAGTAAAGCAACAAATAAAAAGAGGAATTGATCCCAGAGTGCTGGAATAGAAACCCACATGGGAATCAGTCAGGTCACAACCAGTACGGCTCCAGCTCTGTAGAACCCCAACGGGCCCCGGGGCCTCGGGTTCTTTCCCTGAGGTAGTTCATTTATAGCCGCGTGTACAGTGCATTGTGGGAAATGTTGTGCTCAGAGAGGTCCAGTTGGGGGCTGGCTGGGCTCTGCTGAAACGTTGCCGTGGGTTACTGTCTCCCAGCGTTGTTTCACGCCGAGGACTGTGAGAGGCCCCCACGTTTATCACTCAAGAACAACCTGGTTTATTCACCTCAGCTACAGTGAAGGACATTAGATCAGGTGCAACAGCAGCGTGCACTACCAACATGCACTACCAACGTTGAGGCATTTGTGCATGAGATGGAAAAGACTTCAAAGGAACTCACACAGTAAATAGATATTCGAATAAATGTTCCACACACACTGATGATGTGAAGTATGTTCTTTTTCACAAATGATGGATTTGGCTCAGTGGAATCTATCAACTGCTTCTTTAAGCTTTGTTTAGTGGAGGCAGCAGTGCGTGCGGGTTCTTTTGTGGTCACGGTTACGATATCCAGTTAGTGGGCTGAGCGTTTCCCAGAGATCGATCAGATATTTGTTGTTAGTATCATAGTAATAAGATTACAGTAAGAAAAAACAACAGAAGACTTACCTCACAGAGGCACTGGATCGACGCTCTGGAGGAAGGACGAGGGACACAGTGGAGCTACCGGAGGAAACCCGCCCCCCTCTGAGTGTGGAGTCCCACCTCCAGGGGGAGGAGAGACACTCCTGAAGGAGACAGTCTATTTACAGGCAGAATGACACCTTTCTGTAAATATCGAAGTATGAAAATCAGTTTGTGTTAGACTTCGGTGGGCCTCAAACCCACAAAAGGAATGGGATTTTTCAACAGTGAACAAGGTAATAGCAATACATTGAATGTCGTATATAGGTTCATTTTGTATTGATAATAATTAGCATTTTGCTTTATCTTCAGGTAAAAACAGACCTCAGGAACCAACTTCAAGGAGAACACCTGGCAGCTTGCCTTAGGATCTGCATCAATGGACCATCTCCTGAGGCCTTCCCTTATAATAGGGCATTAGAATCTTTTTTTAGCAAGCCCCGCAAAATCTGTTGATCTGACAGAAGTCTTTGCACATGTAGGCTGTAAGAAGTAGTATAGGGTGTGAAATGTGTACTAGTGTCAATTGTGTATAGTTCTATGTATTGATGTGGGTTTTCGTGCCACGTGTTTTGTAGTTACTCCAATAAAGTTCTGCTCTACAAATGAATAATGAATGAATAATTCCAGTTCAGCAGTCAGTCGTCGTTCTCCCTACTGTAGCTGATCAAAATGAATCTGACTATTTCGATAAATAATAAATCTTACGTTTCTCTGACTGCTTGTTTTCAAATAATCTGCTTCTTTCATTCTAAACCCACTGCCCGGCCAGTGTCTTGCAGGGATGCATTCTGGGATGTTTATTCCCATTGTCAGGGGGGTATGGATACATGTGTGTTAAAGGTTACCATTGCTCCTCCACACATGACACAAACACAACTTTCCCCCTGAGGACATTGAGTCAAAATGGGAACAACGTGGTCGTAAAACGGTTTAAATAAACTCGTTTGACCCTCCAAAGTCCACGGACACATCGATCCCGACCGGGACGACGTCATAGCCGGTAAACGTGATTCGACAACCAGAGGGCAAAGGGTTCAAGGCGCAGAACTCACCCCCGAAAGAGCGACCTAACCAAAGGACGGCGGACTCCTGGAGCCCCGCGGGGGACACTTCCTCTTTTTGGGGGGACTCTTCGGCTCCTGTCGCAACTTCCCCCCTGGGATGTGTCGAAAGGAGCGTTGAGCAATGACTGGGAGGAGTGAGCCCTGCCCCCCCCTCGCTGGGAGAACTAGTTCACTCGGATGTGTGTTCTTGTGACCCTCCCCAGCACCCAGTGGTCCCACTCAGACTAGTGCACAGCTGTGCACCGCTCCTTTTACGTGCTCATAGAGACCTCTGGTGGCGGAACTGGGAACCAATTTCACAATCAGAATATCTGCAAATAAACTGAGCAACATGAGCTAAACACCTTTAAATATGTCATTTAATGATGACTTCTATGCACTGCATTGATGATTTACTCAATCTTTATTTTGTTTAGTCAATAGAACCCCAGTGAGAATGGTACATTCAACCAAGCAAAGACATTTAGTACATTTAGAAGATCACACATTCAGGTACAGTGCACTGTCAAATCTGATGAAATCTAACAGCCATAAACCCTTTTATGAAAGTATGAATGTTCAGCTTTCAGGTATTTGTTGAACTAGTTGCTGTGGTGTTCAACTAGTCAAAAGTAATATAAACGTATAAGATGACAAGAAGTCAGAGCTCATTCACACTCCACAGGAAGTCTCATCAAACTCTTTGGTTTCGTTTGTGATGTGTTTTTGGGGGTTAAGCCATTTTAGTATGAAATGCATTTGGTCGTAAAATATAGTGGGGGAAAAGTATTCAAAAATGTCATGGAAAAAAAGTTCATTATTTAAGGTAAATAAATGTTTCATATAAAACTTCAAGAAAGATTTGGTTGAAAGATTTAACTTAAAAAAAAAGTCAAACATATTTAGTCAAAAAACGCTTTGGAAAAAAATTACGCATACAAAGTTTGACAGTCAGAGTCATCTGACCTTTTATTCCTCCTTTTTTCCTTTGCACTCTCACTCAGTTCCTCACCTCCTACTCATAAAGCTGGAAAGCACCTTGACTACATCTTCACTAGAAACTGCTCTACCACTAACCTCACTGTAACTCCACTACACATCTCTGATTACTTCTTCATCTCATACTCTCTTCCGCTCTCTCTAACTAATGACCCTCTCTGTCCTCTTGCATGGCGACGGGACAGAAAGTCCCCTCCGGCTCCGTGGCTGTCGGAACCTGTGCGTGCCGTGAGAGCCACTCTGCGAGCATCGGAAAGGAAAACAACCTAATGACCTGCATGCCTTTCAGTCTCTTCTCTCCTCTTTTTCTGCCTCAATCTCTGATGCCAAAAGCTCTTTCTACCAATCCAGAATCGAGTCCTCATTTTCTAAACCCCAAAAACTCTTTGCTATCTTCACCAACCTCCTCGAACCCCCCAGTCCTCCTCCACCCTTCTTCCAAGAGCTATTTTACTAAAAGAATAGCTGACATACGCTCCTCTTTCTCTATCCCACCACCTTCCACCTGTGTCCCACCTCCTTCCACCTCTATCGCCCTCGCTTCCCTCTTTTACTCTGTCTCCTAAATAAGTTCTTACCTTAGTAACCTCTGCCCATCCCACCACCTGCTCTCTTGACCCCATTCCATCCCATCTCTTCTTCCCTTTCTCTCCAAAACTATTTAACCATCCCTCCTCCTATCTCCATCGTAACAACTTCCTTGACCCCCACCAGTCAAGGTTTCAAGGCTTTAAGGTGGGCCATTCCACAGAGACTGCTTTCCTTGCTGGCAACTCCACACTGCTAGAGCCGCCTCTCTCTCCTCTGTCCTCATCCTTCTAGACCTTTCTGCTGCATTTGACACAGTAAACCACCAGATCCTTATCTCCTCCCTTCAGGAACTTGGTGTCACAGACTCTGCTCTCTCCTTTCTCTCGTCCTACCTTGATGGCTTGGAGAGAATCTGTGTCGTAACCATGTCCTCTTACTACTGGAGTTCCTCAGGGCTCCGTTCTGGGTCCCCTCATCTTATCTATCTACACCAACTCTCTCGGCTATGTCATTCACTCTCACATGGCTTCTACCACAGCTATGCCGATGACATGACAACTTATTCTCTCCTTCCCTCACTCGGACACTCAGGTGAAGGCACGGATCTCTGCCTGTCTGACTGACATCTCTCAGGGGATGGAACACTTTAACTTACCTTGTGCTGAGGCTTAGAGACAGCGTACCTGGGCCTTGCTCTGACCTTCTTGATGCTGAGTTTTTCCATCTTCACATCAATTCAAACCGCTCCCCTCACGCCTTCATTCAGTTTCCCACTCGACAGGAGAAGAAAAAAGTACCTGTAGTTTTGTCGTATAGGTGAACCGGAATGATAAAGCTTAAAGTAGAGCATCTGCTCAGAATGTAGGCCAGCAGACTGTGAAGAAACCCAACCTTGAAAGCATTCCTAATAGCATTAAAGCAGGGAATCAAAACGATTCGGGGGATGATTGTCATTTTGATTCAGTTCTTGAATTGTTTTGAATAAAATATTTATTGTCATTCTTCATTTATCTATTTGTCATTTATATTTGAGATCTTTTCATTTGCAGATCTTATTTTTTCATGTTTCAAACCTTTTGGCCGTGACCTTATTAAGGGGGCGTGGCATCAAGTGAGGCGAGACAAAGCGCCAACTTTCAGGTTCAATTTTATTTTTCAAATGATCAAAATTTTGTCCTGGATTTGGGCCCATCGAGGTCCAGAAAGGGACTTTCCTCCCTAGGAACACCATACACAAAGACCTTACAACCCCTCATACGCTCTACTCAAGAAACTGACTTTTGTTTACTGCCTCAATGCAACAACCAAAAGGCCGATTCATTAAAATCTTTGTGGAATTCCTATATCATCTCAACATTTTGAGACTTGCGGTTCAGTGATAAAATCATTCAACTCTCTCTCTCCATATTTGAATCAAACAGAGTTTTCGTATTGATCCTATTACATGATTAAAAAGATTATTCAAATACACTAAAAATGTACCCCTTTTAACACCTTTTATATCTTTTTACTTGGATAATTTCCATCCCTGTTATTACAAAATGATAAAAAAGTATAAAAAAGATCATTTCCACGGCAGATAGAAAGGAACTTGATCCATTGCAGCTGTGAGGTAAAAGAAAGACGGAGAAATGTGTAGTTTATGGGATGTTCCATTTATTGACAGAGTAGACAACCGGTCGATTACACTCATTGGAAACGTTTTCACACTTTGTGTTGACATGTGTCTTTTTTCCATGATTAGAATATACATTTCTGTCACACATGTTGCTCTCCTGTCTTTCACTTTTCACATTTTCTTTGCTATGGCTCAATAACTGCATGATGAATTAATTGCATTGATTTAAAATCAATTTCAGTTTGCTTACTATTCAGCAGGAGGTACTTTCTTTATGTTACACATATTTACACGTTCCGTCATACGTACAAGTTAAAGTCAGTCTCCTCTGTGTCCATTTAGCCCCGATGATCACACGTGACCTGCTGTCTCAGCAAAGCGTCCTGTGATGCTACTTGAAGGGCTTTCACATGAAGAGAAGCTTTCTAATGGCGTCCCTCTGCTGCGAGGCTCAAAGTGTCTCCGTCAACCTTCCCACTCTAGCGACGCGCTAAGGTGGCGGAGCCGACCGCTGGCCAGCTGAGAAGACTGAGCTGAGATTTGTCCCTCAAAGAGCCCACGCGCTACATTAAGATATCATTCAAACAGATTGAGCCCAGCCTCCTAGCAGCGGTGTGAACACAACCTGTAGAGCCAAAACCTTGTTTTTGTACCCAGCAGTAAATGTGGTTTACGACACCAAGCTGAAAGCAGCTCGTCTCCGGTCCAGACTCATCACAAGCTCAGCAGGGCTGTTTTTTCAGGGTACGTCCCTCTCATCCCCCTCACCGGCATGCGATACCTCATCTCCTTCCAGAACCGTGAGGAGGGGGACAGGGACGCGGCGGGGCCACCCGTCTCTTCGTCCTCGCTCGTCCTCGCGTTCGGGTTCTTCCACCAGCGCACGGCGCCCTGCTTCTTCCTCAGGTGACGCACCGACTCGGGGAAGAGAGCCAGCTGAGCCGGGGAGATCGGTTCCAGTTCCACCAGAATCACCTGAGGGAAGGAGCCGGTTAGAATCCCACTTCCTGTTCTGAGCATGTGGCCGAATAACTAAAGGCATTTGAGTTTTATCTGTCTCTCGGCCATCTGGAAATCAGTATTATTGTCATATGCAGTTTTTCTTCGTGATTTCCTTCATTCTTGCTACTGGATTCCATAATTGTCACCTTGAGAGACCTCTCCAGCAGCGCTCTGTGCATCGCCGTCACACACTCCAGCTGCTGCCTGGTGTCTGAGTAGACGTCCTCACTCTGAGAGACATTGTTGTTGTTGTTATTGCTGCCCGTGCTGCTGGCGTGTCTCTTGTCGGTGAAAGTGGCGGCGGTGTAGATCAGGAGGAGACGGCGACTGGCTTGTATGTTCTCCTCTACGGAGTCCACGACCGCTGTAGGGAGGAAAGACGAGAGCTTTGCTGGGTTCCCAGAGAAGGAGATTCCCCCCCTTTCTCCCTAAGGGTGTAGCTAATTTAAGTGAATCACATCATATATCAATAGAGAATACACCTGCAGCTGCTCCATTTCAAAAAGATAAAACAGCTTTATAGATTTCAGTTTTTGAGTGGCCTGCACTTGTTTATAGCATATTGCCGTGACCTTTTCTACCGACGCATTTGTAGGTCACTCAAGGCCTCTCCGGGCCAGTATGGAGGAGCGGAGACTGTGTCAAAAAAATGACTTGTCTCATCTTTTATTTTTATTATTATTATTATTGCGGGCTCCCCCCTAAAAAGAGAAAAGTCTGAAATATAACAAATTCTACTAGCTCCTTCCTCAAAGTTTTAAACCTAGAGGAAACAGTAATGTCTAGTGTGTGTCTGGAGATATTCAGGCGGGGTATCCTCTCATAACCACGAGTCTGGCATCGTGTGAAGGCCAGTATGCTACAAAGCAGGCCGCGACCCGTAGTGGACTTACCGGCCCCGGGCATGCAGTCCCGGCCCGCGATGAAGAGTTTGTATCCGCAGGCCATCTCCAGCACTTGGGGCAGCGTGCAGAGGGCAAAGGCCTCCACCTGTTTGCTGAATCCGAGGGCGCAGTGCTGAGGGTACGCCACGTAGGCATCGTACGACTTCCCATCACAATCTGATGCAGGTTGAACAGAGTAAGAAGAGCTCTTTGAGGATATTTTTGGGCGGGTTCAGTCTGCACGGTGCAAGGACCGAACTCTTTTTTTTAATGATTTTTCTAACTCTGATTGTGTCACTCTGCACAAAATACATGTTTGAGTATGTTTCCACAGCGGAGCAGTACTTTCATACATGGGTACAAATCAAGGCCACAGAGAGCGAAAGCTGCTTCGGGTTGAGAGGGTTGACGTCAGATTTCGAGGTTTTGATGCTGTTCCAATGTGAGCAAACAGTCGTGCATGTCGAAAGGTTTCTCTGTCGCACCAACGAGCAGCAGAAGGCATTTCACCAGCGCTGTGGTGGGTTAGTTTCCTTTTGTCTGCGCTTGCTGTTGACACATGTGGTTGTGTGGGGGCGGATCTTAGGTGATGTGTGTGTCTCAGCATAATTATTTTTTTATTTCAGTAAGCCTGTACTTGGTGATGAAAAAATGCTTAGTTTAGTGTTACCTGTGTTTGTGTAGAGGATTGGAAAGGTTCTCCTGAACCACAGCACGATGTCCAGCTTAAAAACGTAGTAGGTGACAATGCTGACAATGAAGAGCACCATCACTCCACCCAGCGCCGATCCAATGGGGACTATTATGTTGGGATCTGTCACATCACACAATCAGAAATCCCTGCATCTTTAGGCTGAACTGGGATGCACAGTCGATACATCTCTGCATTTATTAAGGTGTACTGTTGTCTTGCTGTTATTTCAAGAACCCGCTCTAAATGGCGCCAACTAGTGTTAAAACTAAAGATGTTTTACAGACATCAGAAAACTACTGTTTTTTGAAAGAGTGATGGCCGATTGACCTTTGTCCACCGCTTTGCTAAGTAAAGTGGTCACAGGCTTTATTGAGGAGGAAACTAAATGACACAGAGGGATGCTTGTGTGATTCCTGCCTCATGAGCATTCTCAACTTTTACCTGCTGGTAGCAGAGTGAAATAGCTCGTGGCAATGCCCCTGGAACTTTGTACAACACAGGTGTAGTTGATGTTGAAGTCCTCCTCCATCAGCTTGGGGATCATCAGCATCCGCTCCAACCACACCCCGGTAATGGGCCTCTCCTGGTTCCACGTCCTGGTGAGGACCGAAGGACCGAGATACATTAGTTTTTATACCGTTTACCTCGATTGTGTAATCGAACAACTACATCTGTTGTTATCTCTGCACCTGTGGAAGTAAAGTCTTGGTTGAGGTGAAGGTGGAGGCAAGACTGCTCACCGTTTTTTGCAGATGTAGATCCGGTCAATGCTGGTTTTGAAAATATATGAAAAGTCGCCTTTCCTCCAAAAAACGTCAACATCGGGCTTCCCGACACACGGCACAAACACCAGGCACCGCTTGCTGAAATTGGAGCCTGACCACAAAACCATCCAACAATCACACAAAACCATAATCGTTCCCACCCAAACCTAATTGTATCTCAAGTCTAATCAAGGAGCTTTGCTTTGGTTTATAATTAGTGGAGAATGTATTTAGAAGCCACAGAGCCTCAGATTAATCATCTAATTCACATAGGTCAAACTAACCCCAACCCCGCCGTTGGAGTGTGGACGACTTTGCCGTACCGTTAACCGGTTGGATCGTCTAAGACAATCGTCTCGTCAGTGCGAATGTCGGCTCCTATTTTGGTTAATTGCCCTAAAAGACAGGCGGGGGCAGCCACTCACCAAACGGGGCCTTGATGATCTCATTGGTGGGTTCGTGGACTTGTGGAGGCATAGAGTACTTTTCTGAAAAGACAAGACATACAGCTGCTGAGCTTGTGCTGCCGGTGTCAGAAGGAAACAAAAGAGCCTCTCTGTTTACCTGAGACCAGCGCCTCGATGGTCTCTGACACGGATCGCTCCATGCCGCCGAGGGTGAATCTCAGCGTACAGGTGTAGTTTTGGTTGTTGTTGCGTTCCACTCCGTCGATCTTTAGTCTGGCTGTGTCCAGGTAGGTGTACCTGTCTGTCCTGTCCATTATGCGCTCACATCCCTAGAGAGGGAGAGGCAACAAGGAGGCCAGATCTTCACGCATGTGAAAACCCAATGGTGGGCAGTTGAGTGGTGAACGCAACTTGAACTCACTCGGTACCACGTGACGTGGGAGGAGACGTTGTAACTGTCCAGTTTGCTGATGTAGTCCTTCAGAGGGCAGCTCAGGATATTCGTCACCTTGTTGGTCAGCTTTTGGAGTGCTTTCCTCGGCCGGCCGCATTCCCTGGTTACTGGCGGATCCACCTCCAGCTTGGTGGCCTGCCTGAAGCACCTCGACAGGGTTCTGTTGAGGATGGAGAAGACAGTTAGTGGCAGCAGGTCTTTTCCCCTCGGAAGAAGGTAAACACAGAGACCCTGCTAGTAGACTGGACACACTAACGTACCTCACTATGCTCACATAGTCCCCCGAGTCCTCTATCTTCAGGTCCAGGAACCACAGAGTCGCCCCGCTCACCAGGACGTGGCCGCTCTGGTTGCTCATCTCTCGGCCCCCCGGGTCGTACCAGCTGATGTTGTAAGGGACGCTGGTGAAGTTGAAGACTTCTGGAGACACCAAGGTGCTGTTCAGCATGGCCGCATCCCCGGGGACCGAGAAGACCCTCTCGAACTGGAGGTCGTAGTTTTTGCAGTTCTCTAAAACACAACCAAACCGCTCATTTAAAAATGATTCCACTTTATTTGTGATGCCTAAAGTGTGTCAAGCCTTTTTTAAATTGGTAACAGGCAGCTGCAGAGGGAGTACTGACATGGAGCTGGTCCTTACGTTTGAATTAATGAAAAGAATTGTGCCGATTTAACTTTCTAAAATAACTTACAGAAAAAGGCCCTGCAGCTTTGAGTCTTCTGCTTCCTGTTGATGTACATTTTTTCTTTCTGATATATTCATATTAATTGGTAATGTCCCATTTTACCTGCACCTTTTAGCACAGTCCCTGCAGATACAATAGTGGCCACATGTGGCGGTTAAGCACTTCTGTTAAGACCGCAGGAAATACTAAAAGAAGTATATCAAAGCGGTAGTTTCTGCCTCACCGCGTTCGAATACCGCACAAATCCTGGAGAGGCCGAGCAGAAACAGAAGGCTTCGGAGTGATGATGGCTGAGTCATGGCTGAAAAACACACATTACAGAGATAAACACACAAGGAGCCGCCTGGAAGTGCTCCTGGAGGCGATTGACCGGAAGATTCCAGTCACACCAAGAAGTCACAGTAAGCCGGGAGCCAGAAGGAGAAACGGCATTCTTGAAGGCCGCTTCATGCAAGCCAACATTCCTCCTCAGACGGACAATTTTCTGAACAGTTCCTCGGGTATCCTCTGACTTCTTTTAGTACGCCACCACTACGCCCTTTTCCTCCTTCAGTCATGTCAATAACATATGAGATGCTCTTGTGGGGCATCTACCAATTTCAGCACATTATATCTGCTGAGTTTTGATATAAAACGTACACGTCGGTTTCATGACATCTCATTGCTTAAGATTCGTGAACCACACGCACATGTTGTGTGGTCACAGATCAGCTTCCTTATAGGGCTGCAACAACTATTAAAAGTCTTGGCAACGAATTTCATTATCGATTCGTTGTTTCATGTGGAGCACAAATAAATATATAAATAAAAGAGGCGAGCCAACGCAGAGGAAAGAGCACCGAGCAGTGCCAGCAGTTGTTGTGAGTCACATGACGCAGGCAAAGACGTCTGTTCGAGTGAACTCGTCCAAGGTGTGCGAGCATTTCACATTGAATAAACAAAAAAATGTGAGTCAATGGCAAAATATGCAAAGTCAACGTAACGTGCCACGAGAGCACCACGTTGTCCCATTTGGTGGGTTGTACGGTAGTTGATGATATGCCTGTAAAGGGAGACACAGGGTTTTCCATTAAACTAAGAAGCCTCTAATGCATTTATTTACAAATGCCGTTAAATTCATTTGATAGCACTTGGTTATTTTTTAGCTGTAAACATTTACTTAACGTGCACTACAAGGATGGTAATAATTTAATAAATAAGCTTGAAATGAACACGTGTGTTTGTGACTGTAGTATAATTTAGTAGGGTTCTGATGTTAAAACATATCCTGTTCAATTTTCTTATTTGTATTATTTTTTCAATGTGAATTTGCGGTTATAGTTTAGAATAAAGGGTTGGAAATTAAAGCTTTTTAATGCTATTTTTTTCCCGATTCATTGACTAATCAAAAAAATAATTTACCGATTAATTGATTTTCAAAATGTTTGTTAGTTGCAGCTAGGGCTGCTAACGAATATTGTATATTTGAATATATATTCCATATATATATATATATATATATATATATATATATATATATATATATATATATATATATATACATATATTCAACATATTTACATTCAACCGTAAAAAACACAACAGCTGCAGCATCGTCTGCTTTGCGAGGGGGTATAAACTTAAATTAAGGTTAATAGTGTTTGTTTAAATTCTGCCATATTTGGGACAAGAATCGCAACCTTAAATTGCATGCACAAAACTCGTGATCAGCACACGGCATTTTTTTACTGTGGTAAATTTAAACCACTATGCATGGAGAGAGAGAGAGGTCTGCAATAGTAATACCAATAAAACCAAATTAAGAACGATCTTCATCAGATAGCAGCTGATTCCGTCTCCACCCACATGCACCATACTGGGACTCATCTCCACACAGTGCATTTTGGTGCCAATCCTACACACTTCACAGAGCCATTGTTACTATGTGATATGTTTGATACCCCTGGTGTACATACATGAACACATATTGGCTTGTCGCCTACTTGCTTCGTGGTTGTTGTGCCGTTAGGAGCTTTCTGAGAACGGAAGACCTCTTAGAACCCAGCAGCCACAGAGCGTTTGAAAGCAGCCTGTGCTCTCAGGCCTCGCTGCAGACATGAGACTGAAACTAGCTGCAGTGAGCGGGTGGGGGGCGGAGTGCTGTGGTTTCTCTCCTTTTCTCACTCGCAGCTGAAAACAGTGAGAAGCTGCTGCTCCGTGTCTCCCTTTTGGAGAAAGCTGCTGTATTCTTTTTTCCTCTGAGTGAACCGGGCTGAAGCTTCTGGGTGATGTGAATCTAGCGTTAGGTGTTGGAGCAGAGGCTCTGCAGGGGGTGCTGTGTCTGACATGTGGTCCGTGGTCCCAGTTGTGTAACATCTGTTTGCGGCACAGCGGAGGCCAAGGTTCAGCCGGAGACCAGGACGAGCACACCTCATGTCCTCAGGGTCCTTTTCTCCCTCTCATTTAAAAGATTCTATTTAATCTAACTATGTTTATCGAACATGGTTGCTGCCCAGTATGGAACCTTCAGTTCAACGAGTAACAAGGTTATTCATAATTCACTATTTGCAGTAAATGTGGGCCATTTTATTCTTTTTTGGAAATAATCGATTTATTGTTTTGTTGTGTGACTTTGTTTGTCCCTGTGGACTCTGGGACGATCTGAGACCTGACGTGAGACAAAGCCCCCGCCCCCATCCTTCATGAATCAGGATCCAGATGAAGTCTTGGAGAGACGGAGAATCGCTGAGTAAAGCAACAAATAAAAAGAGGAATTGATCCCAGAGTGCTGGAATAGAAACCCACATGGGAATCAGTCAGGTCACAACCAGTACGGTTCCAGCTCTGTAGAACCCCAACGGGCCCCGGGGCCTCGGGGTCTGTCCCTGAGGTAGTTCATTCGGAGCCGCGTGTACAGTGCATAGTGGGAAATGTTGTGCTCAGAGAGGTCCAGTTGGGGGCTGTTTGGGCTCTGAAACGTTGCCGTGGGTTACCGTCTCCCAGCGTTGTTTCACGCCGAGGACGCCCACCCCCTTGGAGGCCCCCACGTTTATCACTCAGGAACAACCTGGTTTATTCCCCTCAGCTACAGTACATTAGATCAGGTGCACTACCAACGTGCATTACCAACGTTGAGGCATTTGTGAATGAGATGGAAAAGACTTCAAAGGAACTCACACAGTAAATAGATATTCGAATAAATGTTCCACACACACTGATAATGTGAAGTATCTTCTTTTTCACAAATGATGGATTTGGCTCAGTAGAATCTATCAACTGCTTCTTTAAGCTTTGTTTAGTGGAGGCAGCAGTGCGTGCGTGTTCTTTTGTGGTCACGGTTACGATATCCAGTTAGTGGGCTGAGCGTTTCCCAGAGATCGATCAGATATTTGTTGTTAGTATCATAGTAATAAGATTACAGTAAGAAAAAAGAACAGAAGACTTACCTCACAGAGGCACCGGATCGACGCTCTGGAGGAAGGACGAGGGACACAGTGGAGCTACCGGAGGAAACTCGCCCCCCTCTGAGTGTGGAGTCCCACCTCCAGGGGGAGGAGAGACACCCCTGAAGGAGACAGTGGATTTACAGGCAGAATGACACCTTTCTGTAAATATAGAAGTATGAAAATCAGGGTTTTGTTAGACTTTGGTGGGCCTCAAACCCACAAAAGGGGTGTTTGGGGGGGTTATGCACTTAGAAGTTAACTGCATCAATAACGAAGCAGAAACAATAGGCTAGATAATAGATAAAATATGCAACAAAGAATGGGAATTCATTTTGAAATGTTTTAGCAACTTTAAAATCTACATTTGAGTGAATGTTTTTTCAGCCAAATCAAATCAGTTTACAAGTTATTCAAACTTTAGTTTCTCTGTAACACAATCAAGAAAATAAGCCTTTTTCTCAGGTTACAACAGAGAATTTGTTCTTTTCATATTCTTAATTCTAGAAAAAATATATCAATTTTTTTGTGTGAATAATAAAGGACTCCCCTCCATATGTCCTTTACAAAATATTTTGAAGTCAAAGATTGAAATGCCATAACTCTAAATTAATCTCCAGACATCAGATACAGTTAAAGGTGTTATTACGATGTTAAAGGTTGTATAGCGGCTTTCCTTCGTTGTCATTCATTTCTAAGCCGCTATTGAGCTGCAAGCACATTGAATTCCTTTTCTTGACGCCAATGACAGCAGATCTTACGTTTGTTTTGTTTGGAGTTTATTTACGCATTAAAAACGTTGACTAAATACACAAAATAAAACATTCCGTCACACGGTAGAAAAACTGTGCAAAAGTGCCTAATGAGCGCATCTTGGGAATCACCTGTTGGAAACATGACGTCAATATAAGCAGGAAAATAAAGGGGGCGTCACGCCAACATATATCCAATATAATACGTCCTCAACATAAGAACTCACACCCGAAAGAGCGACGTAATCAAAGGGCGGCGGCACCCAGTGGTCCCACTCAGACCAGTGCACAGCTGTGCACCGCTCCTTCTACGCGCTCATAGAGACCTCTGGTGGCGGAACTGGGAACCAATTTCACAATCAGAATATCTGCAAATAAACTGAGCAACATGAGCTAAACACCTTTAAGTATGTCACTTAATGATGACTTCTATGCACTGAATTGATGATTTACTCAATCTTTATTTTGTTTAGCCAATAGAACCCCAGTGAGAATGGTACATTCAACCAAGCAAAGACATTTAGTACATTTAGAAGATCACACATTCAGGTACAGTGTCAAATCTGATGAAAACTAACAGCCATAAACCCTTTTATGAAAGTATGAATGTTCAGATTTCGGTATTTTTTTAACTAGTTGCCGTGGTGTTCAACTGGTCGAAAGAAATATAAACGTACAAGATGTATGACAAGAAGTCAGAGCTCATTCACACTCCACAGGAAGTCTCATCAAATGCTTTGGTTTTGTTTCGGGGCTGAAGGTCCAACCTACAACAGTACAGCCGGTGAGGGGGTGGTGCTGACAGTACGCCAAAGTTGGCAGTGCCCTCCCCCATCGGCGACAGGTGAACAACAAAACTAGAACAATGAGCAACTTGACAATGTGACCAAACCCTTCGTTGTGAGGTCTCGAATGAACGCAGTGATTTAATGTCTGTGCAGATAGCAGACGAAAGCAGGGCACCCGGTGGGTGCTAATGGGTGAAAAACCCCTACCCTCACCCGGTGGGTGCTACCTTGATGTCCTTGAATGTAAAACTTGCACCTCAGTTACTGCAGATCCTTTGAATTACCCCCATCAGTAAACTAGTCTCCTTCAGCTCAATCTCCAGCAGGGACCAGTCCACCTTGGACAGACCCAGATCCTCCAGGAGAGACCAGTCCACCAGGGACAGACCCAGATCCTCCAGTAGAGACCAGTCCACTTTGGACGGACCCAGATCCTACAGTGCTGCCTCCTGCACGTTGGACGTTGGAGGGCTCGTTGAATGGATGTATGGCGGCATAGAGCTGTGTCCCTCCAGAATGCATGCAGTCCCCTCAGATATTCGTCTGAGGGAGGGACGGAAAACGTAGAAGAAGGCACTTGCCAGCAGGGACTCTGGCGGCTGCGTGTCCAACTGCAGGCGTGCCAGCGTCGTGTGGATGACAGACCCCATGCAGCCATTGACTGCTCCTTCCGACACACTCTGCGCTGGTTGTTAGCGTCCAACCAGTGAGCTTGAGTGGGAGCACTCTGCTATTGTGGAGCCCGGCCGCAGTGTTTACCAGTGTTTACCAAACAACTGAATTTAATCTGTATTATATGGGGGGGGGAACGCCCCAGCTGTAAATGCCACAATACAGATAAACCTAGTTTAGTTTATGACCTAGCCAACTAATAACGCATCAGTCAGTCTTAGGCTAGAACATCTTGCTAACTGTGAAAGGTTTGCTCAAACAATGTGGCCCTGTAATTGTTATGACAATAACATTATGATCTAACCAACGTTAAGTTAACATCCTCCAGTTAGCTGATGGCGCTAACGCGAGACAGAATATAATACAGTGTGAAGCACTGCCTCTGGCGGTCACTAAGGATGAAATAGAACTGAAATTGATGTGAATAATCATTATCGAACAAATTTTCATTTATAGTCCGTCTCCTGAGAGTATGCAGGGTCTGGAAATGTGGAAATGCACCAAATAAATAGCAACAATACATACAATAAAATAAATTAAAGCGCCATGGCAACAGCACACGTTTGATTAATCGACAGACAAACCAAAGTCGAATTAAGATGTGGGGTGAGAGAGAGTTATTTTATATTCATCTAGCTAAAAACGAGGACATTTTATTGTTATTATATATTATTATATTTGAATACATCTTTGTATATTTAATTGTATTTATTGTTTTTTTCTTTTTACATACCCTTAAAATGTAACTTTAAAATGCTTCTCACAACTGCAATTAGGAAAGGATGCTTTTCTTGCGCTCTCTAAACATGCACTATTATTATAATAAGTCCCTGTCCCTGTTTGAGAGAGAAGGGGCGGAGAATAGAGAGAGAGAGGGAGGGAGAGAAAGAGAGCGGGACAGAGAGAGAGAGAGAGACAGAGGGAAAGAAAGAGAGAGAGAGGGAGAGAGAGAGAGAGGCAGAGAGAGAGAGGGAGAGAAGGAGAGAGGCAGAGAGAGAGAGGCAGAGAGAGAGAGAGAGAGAGAGGGAGGGAGGGAGAGTTAGCCTTGAGCAGCCAGGGTCGGCAGTCGGTCGGTATGTAGCGGCGGCGGAGCGACTGCTCGGGATTTACAAAGACGGGAGGACAAAACGCTCCTTGGACATAAAATACATCACCGGCGGGAATTAAAGGACAGGACAAAGCAGATGACACGCGCACCGCGCGCCTGAAGGACACCGACTGAACACGCCGTTATCTCGCTGATTTTTTTTACCGTTTTTCCACTAAAAATGGCGAACGAGTCGCCGGCCAAAAGTCTGGTGGATATAGACCTGGCATCCCTGCGGGTGAGTCTCTGTGTGTTTCTGTTTGTTGTTTTTAACACGGAGGAAATAAATAGTAATGGAACACTGAGCTGTTGTTGTTGACACAAACCCCGCGGTGCCCTTTTCTTTGTCTAATATCCAAGAGGCCGACCAACCGGGCGCTGCCGGCTGTCACATCGAACGAACCCGACCAGAACGATACAATCAGTTCATATACTCGTTGTGTGCTGTTTTTAAATCGATATTCATTGCCTGGTTTTATTTTGTGTTTTGTTGAACACAGGATCCTGCTGGGATATTCGAGTTGGTGGAAGTGGTCGGAAATGGAACCTATGGACAAGTCTACAAGGTTGGTGTGATCCTCCTGTATGTGTGTGTGTGTGTGTGTGGCGGGCGGGCGGAAACTGGAGCATAAACATGCATTTATGTACCCCCCCCCCCCCCCCCCCGTGGGGCCCATGCGGTCTGGACTGGATTATCTCTGATGGCCTTCCCATCCATTCATTATATCCTCTCTTTGCATCTTTTTTGGTCCCATTGACATCCCTCGTCTTCCTCCTCCTCTTCCTCATCCACACCCCACTGACGGATCCGTGCTCGCGGTGCAGCGGTGCCGTTTTGCGCCATCGGATGGGCGATGTTTCTTTGCGCATTTGTGCACACGCACACACGCACACGCACAGTCCACATTGCCTTGCAGGCCTCTGTGCTGCATTAATGGTGAAACAGTGGTAAAAGGCCTCGGATGGAGACCCGGCGCTCGTGCTCCTCCCGTCTGAGATCCCCAGGAGCTCCTTCCTAGAAGGTGCAGGAGTTGTTGTTGTCCTCCAGACCTGGTTGATGCTTGTGCGTGTTTTGTTTTAAATGTTGCTTGTAGAAGTCCAGTGATTTTCCTCAACTGGAGGTTTATTGAAAGGACATATTTCTATGGGGGTTTCTTGCACAAATGCAATCTGTATTTGTCTGTAGCTCAGTTACTTTCAAACAAGGCAGAGAAAAATAAATGAAGTCTTGACATTTAACTCAAGGTACTGATTAGCTGTCTCTTTGTGGCTCTTAACTAGAGTATGGTGAATTATAACGTTATTACAATGTATTAAACATCCTCTTGTAAAATACAGTTTTTACTGATAAACTTGAATCCAGTTGTTGTGAAGGGAGACATTTTCACAGCAGCATTAAGTAAATATTCTTTTTTAAGGGTAAATTGATTTGGGAACATTCATATGTTCGTATTACGGACTTTGTTGGCGACGTTGTTAGCTTGTACCGCTAACCAGCCCAACCTGCGGTGTCCATGGGGGTAAAGAGGGATTCTGCCCCTGGGATGGTGTGACCAAGGGGATCTATACCCAACACCGTTACAAACATATTCATACCGAATGAAACGTGGCCAAAGCAACTTCTCGACTTCTCAGTTCTGAGTGAACGTTTAGCCAAAGAAGGGGACGAGCGTTTGTGGAAGGCTCGGATGCACCGATGGACCTCAGCGTTTGGGGTTTGGGTCCTACAGTGAATTCAGTGAATCAACACCGAAAGAACCGAGTTCTCCTCCTCACCTGTCTGACCTGTGTGTGCGTGTGTGTGTGTGTGTGTGTGCGTGTGTGTGTGGTCCTCTGCGCTCGGCGAATAGCTTCACAGAGACAGGCTCGTTGCAGCTGTGCGCAGCAACAACAGCTGTTGGGAAGGATGAACGTGAGATGAGGAAGAGGAGGTCGTAGACAAAAGAGGAAGTAGAAAGCCTTTAAATCATCGACATGGTACAATAAACTGTACGTACTTGTGGGGACAATAAGACAGACTTGTCATTCAATAGCGGAGAGCTGCAATAAACAATTCTTTTTTTAGATTTATTGTTGATGAAATGTCAGAAATAAGTGCAAAATGTGTGAGACAACGTCTCAAAAAGCAGGAAATCTCCATATTTAAAGCTTTCTGAGAACAATGACAGTAAGCGCAGCTTGTTTTCTGTTGTCTGCTATATGACAGCTTTCATATGCTGTGATCGTGGATTCATCAGTTTGACTTGGAGCAGCAGCACAGGAGAGTTTCAATGGATCTTAAAGTCTTTCTTCTATTGGCCCAATTCTCCTCTAAAAAAGTGAGAGAAAGGTCATTTCCATTAAACAGTGGGGCGGGGGGGCGACACATTAAACTGCAGCTAAACTAGTGTTTTCAGCCTCGTGGGGCCAGGAATCCCCCCCCGCCCCCCCTGAGGAAATGGTTTCTCAAACCACAGCTGTGATTGTTTGAGCCAACTTGTTCCCGTGTGTCTGATGGTCGGATTGGAGTCAGAAGTCCCGCTAGGAGCTTTCTCCTCAACATCTGGGGCTGAAGTCACACAGATGTTCTGTCAGTGAGTGGCCCTGATGCTCTGTTAAGTAACACGTATTGATCCCCCACAGCTACTGGAACAGCCTGCAGTCACATTTAAATTGCTCTTATTATTTTACCAATATAATGGTAAAATAGCCACAGCTGTCAGAAGGGGTGGGCTCATGCCCCCCCGGCTCTCCCACCTTCCGGCTATTCACACTGGAATGTTGGTCGGGTCGCCTGCGACCTTTTCCGCAGCACAGGAAGTAAAGCTGCAGCTTTTCTCTCCCTCTCTCTTTGCAGTTAGCGTTAGCCGCGCGACCTTTCCATGGCGGAAGCTCCGGTGCTGATAGCAGCGACGGGAACTTGCCGGTGTCACGATTTGGAGAAGTCGCGCTGCCTTTGTTGTTCTCGAGCTTGAAGAAGGGATGCTGAGCGTTTCAGGGTGAAAGGTCAGCGCAGAGCCTCACTGCAAGAAGGTCCTGGGTTCAAATCCCCCAGCACCTTCCTCTGTGGAGTATGTTCTCCCTTCGTGGGTTCTCTAGCTTCCTCCAGTGTGTGTGTCCTGTGAGTGACAGTGGACCAGTCCAGGGTCCAGTCCAGGTTGGTCTCGTCCCTCCCCCGATGCTAGCTGGGATCGACCCTCTAAGGATGAGGTAAAGAAGAGAACATCTAGAGGGTCTGCAGTCTATGTCTGGTTGTTTTCAGCACTCAGAAGATGAAACACACCGCTCATCTTTATTGGATAATTGAGAATCCTATTCATGGATGTTTAGTGCTTCCTCGGGTTTACAACTTCAAGGGAGTCTTTTCACTCGCGTCACCCGTAGCAACCAGCAGATACGCCGATAAGCGATGAGGCGCTATGAGAAGGTCATTCTAAAACAATTTTCAGTTTGACACACAAGAGGCGTTCGTCACGCTGCTGCTAATGAGTCCGTTAGCTTCCAGTGGCTAAGCTACGGCTAGGCTACGCCTTCAAATAGGACCTCAGGCCGTATCTGGGTCATGTTCTTTGATGCTGTGGACGGATGCAGAGACTCTGCTACTGACGATGATGATTTGCTTTTGTTTCACATTGGCACCATAAGAAATCCCAGTTCAAAGGAATACTTCACCCATAAAAGGACCGTCTGTACGTGAAACATTTAGCCAGAGTTGACATTTGAAGTAAATGAATTAGTGAGTTTACTGCTGGGTCCGATCATCTCTCCTGAACATTCCACACTGAGGTTTGAGGAGCAGAAGGTTCAGGAGGCTCTCAGAGAAGAAAAGAGGAAACAGAGACATGAGAAACAGAGGCACATGAGTCACTGGGAAAAGAGTAAAAATATATGAAAGATAACGAGTGACTGCTAAGATTCTCGTGTTTTTTTCTGTGACGTCGGTGATTCATCCGTCCCGAGGACTGACCCTCTTGTCTCATGTCTTTGTTATTTTAAACCCATTATAACACACTGTTGTTGGACTTTCCTTGTCGTCACATCATATTTATGTTCAAAATTAGTTTAGTTTTAGCCTCTTAGACCTTTAATTATATCACATTGTAACGATGACCCTCAACTCAGAACTTGAAAAATTCCATTTGTCATAGAACAAATTAATTTGGCGTCTGAAAGAGCCTTTAAATCTTCAGGTCTCTTGTGGATCCGAGCGGCTGGAAGCAGAAGCCCGGCTGGACTCTGGGCCCGAAGAGGCCGTTGTGCGACAGCGATTTGTAGTTTGTGAGGTTCGCTGTGTCTCCTGTCCTGGACAGACGGCCCTTTGTGCTGCGCTTCGTTTTGGAAAGCTTTCGTTTTTTTTACTGCAGCTTTGTGTCAACGCACCGTTAAGCGTTGGCTTCACAGCGTTTCTTCACAGACAGAGATGGTTGTTTTAGTGTTGGTTTTGCTGGATATTCCCTGTGTGGTAAATTAATCATACTTCAAAAACTGCTGACGAGCCACAAAACTGTAAATACTCTGCAGCCATGTGACCAGAACTAATGTCCAGATGGAGAAGAAAGGGAAAGGAAAACGGATCATCCAGTGAAATAAGAAAAAGATCCGATCTATTGGATGTGATAGAGCTGCCAGCGCCTCACGGTCCTTATTCAAGAGGTTGGTTACCAAATGTCAAATCAATCTGTCCACTCGATAAGGACGCACCTCAAATGAGAGGCTCACACCATCCCAGAAGATAGCGAGGTTACTCCTCTGGGGACCATGAACAAACTTGATCTAAATCCAGCCAACGTGTTGTTAACGTGGCTAAAAAGACAAAATGTGGAGGATTTCCATTTCCACAGTGAGAACATCTCCTGGTGTGAACTCAGGCTGCAGCTCAGTTAGCAATGAGGACATCCACTGTGATGTTTTCCACATCTTTGATCATTTCCTCCGTCAGGGAGGTGGAGGATAATGTGATTCAAGCAGGGATGGATGTCTCTCCCTCATGTGTCCTTGTTTTTATGGAAGCAACATTACTAAAGATGTGTGAATAATCCACAAGAATCCATTTGGGCTCTGTCTAAATGCTGGACCGGCACGACTCAATAAGACCAACGGACCGCCGGATAAAGGCACAACTCAGCAGCATCCCTCGTTTGGGCTTATTAACCCCCCCCCCCCACACACACACACATTACAGTGTCTGGTCCAGACTCCTAATGACAGTTGTTGTTCTGTCTGAGCTTCTTTGGTTTAAATGGTGTATTCTTTGTGTGTGTGTGAGGGGGGGGGGGGGGGGGGGGGATTACTGTATGTGTGGCCATCTGGAGAAGGAAAACAAAGATGCTACAGGGGGGGTTGGGGTCGATTAGAGAGGAGATTGATGGGCTTAGGGAGAAGTTTCAGTTAAACTATGAAACTATGATACTATTTCTTTGACAAACTGTGTGTGTGTCTCCGTGTGCGTGTGTGTGTGTGTGTGTGTGTGTGTGTGTGTGTGTATGTGTGTGTGCGCTTTGAAGCGGAATGCTTGAGGTCACAATATTGCACATAAAATGGAAAATGTGATGGAAGACATTTCACAAGAGACATTAATTGTTTGTCCAGATATTAATTCACTAACTCCTCAAAGAACATCTTCAATGTGAAGTTTCTCTGCTGCAGTCTAAATAAACGTTATTAACGAAAAGAAGAAAAAAGTTGAAAGAAGCTGGAACCACCTGGTGTTTAATAGACGTCATGGAGCAAACATGAATTGTGTGGTAGTACATTTCTGCTTTGTTGGTTGTAGTTTGGTTTTATTTATTATACAAACACACACAGACACACAGTACTGTTGCCGTAGTGATAACACATCTCGTCCGGGTCATTAGCTTTTTGTTTTTAATCAGCTTCAAAAGCCGGTGAGTCGGTCTGAGCCGGTCACCTGACCGCCACCCCCGCCGCCTGATTGGACCTCGGCAGTGAGTCCCGGCCAGCTGACTGGCAGCCGGCGCTCTGATTGGCTGTGGAGAATCTGAATCTGAAAGCACTTCCTCCTGTAGCCGGGCAGACTGCAAACACTCCTGGGGGTTTGAAGGGAGGGGGAGAATGTAACATGAATGAAGAAATAAAAACTTGGGTCACATCTGGAGCTGCTCATGCAGGGCAGGAGAATCATCTGGTTTGTCCTTCTCCTGGAGACAGAAGGAGACACAATGGATGTGTGTGTGTGTGTGTAAGCTGCTGGCTCAGTGACACAAATAGAAGCTCCTGTTATCCATCAATAAGAATCATCTGTGTGCACAACTGTTGATCCATGACTAGCTAACTCTCTCTCACACACACACACACACACACACACACACACACACACACACACACACACACACACACACACAGAGCGACAACAACCAGGACGAGACTGGACATGTTCCTGCTGCTCGACCTGTGTGTGTGTGTGTGTGTGTGTGTGTGTGTGTGTGTGTGTGTGTGTGTGTGTGGTTACCAGCAGACAAAAGCATCTGTGAGAGTCTGACAACAGTATAAACAGTAAAATAAAAGATTTTCAGTAATAACACAAAGGCTCGTTGCTTAGTGCTCTTCTTCCTCACTTTGCTTTAATGTAGTATTAATAACATTCTGTTTTTTATGTATTACCTGATTGAACCTGTGAAGCATGCTGGGATATCAATGTATCGATATATTTTGTATTTGTAGCTGTGTTTTACGTGGATTCTACTCATTGGTTCTTGTCTTTGGAGCCTTTGTGTGAGGGCTGAAGGTTGAGAATATTGATTCAGAGGTCACAGATGTCAGCCCACCTGAGTGCACACCTGCAGAAAGGGGGGGGGGGGTATTGTTGTAACACGGAGCCGTCCTCTCCTCCTCCATCAATCCATAATCTACTAAATGAAGACTTGAAACCAGAGACTGAGACCATGTCTGCAATGTTTACTGAGGGAGATTATTGAAGCTGAACATCTATCCAAACCTACCTGCACCTGCTGCTGGGAGCACAACAGATGTCTCATTTCAGTCGTCTCCTGCTTAAAATGTTGAGAGCCTTTGAGGCGACTGTGGGCTATTGGCGCTGCCGCGGGTCGGTGTTGGCCGAAGGAAAAAAGGTGGAGCTGCATCCACTATTAGCACGTTTTGAACAATGCAATGAAAACATTCAGCATTGTCCGGATTGTCCGGGAAGAGGTTACTAAGGTAAGAACTAAGGAGACGGGGTGAAAGAGGGAAGAGAGGGCGATGCAGGTGGAAAGAGGAGCGTATGTCAGCTATTCTTTTGGTAAAATAGCTCTTGGAACATCAGCTATGGTGCTCCTGATGCTGATGAGCGACACGATGGAGGTCGAAGGCGTCGTCGTTTTGAGCCACAGACAAATAATGTTTACAGAAAAGTCCAGTTTGAATCAAAACATGAGGGATCATTTTCAATGGCACATATGGACTCTAAAACAGCAGATTCTCTGGATTATTACAGGCGATCAGCTGTGTCAATTGTTCATGATTCTTCCAGATTGCGCATAAAGATCATTATCTTCAATAATGACGGGTAGGCTATAAAGGAACTCTCCTATGGTCACATGACCTCACGAAAAAACTCAAATAGCTAAACTCAACACGGCCATCTTTGCGGCTCAGGCTTTTTTTTTTACAAGGAAAGCTCAGCTCCTAAAGAGTCCTCTGAGGAAACCTGGTGGTCTCCTGGTGTTTGGCTCCACCTCGGACCATCCCAGAGGGCTGGAAGGTGGAAACTTCTCTCTCTCTCACACTAACAGAGACACCGTGTCATCCCGTGTTCCGGCGGAAGTTTCCGGTTCCTCGCCCTCCTTTTTTTGGCCGTGTGTTTAAATGTCGCCGTCTTAATCAAGTGCACCTCACCCTTCTCCCGGTCTCTTTCATTACTGGATGTGGAACCTCCTTCAGACCTCGCTCCTCGCAGACGTGGCGTGGGCCCTATATTTACCAGAGACACTCCCCCCTCAGAACCCCCTCATTACCCCTCCCCGTGCCTTTTTGAAGAGGTGATAAAAGAATGCCGTGTAGGAGGCTCCGGTGGTTTGGACCTGGCCCCACGAGGGTGTAGTTAGCAGCCCACTGGAAAAAAACACCTCATCGTCAGATTGTACCGACAAACGCGGCGGCGTCTTCTCGTCCGTTCTTGAAATAGAGGCGAGAGGTTGAACGTGGCCCAGGCGCCCTCCTTTCTGCAGCAGTACTTGAACGCACCACCAATGGGCAAAGGGACCCCAGAGGAGCATGTTTATACCAGGAAAAAATAAATAGCTGGGTTGGGGAATAATATTAATAAATATAAAAATAAAGTTGTAGATTAATGAGGCAAATGCTTGGTTATTGATGTGATAGGAAATAGAAAATAACCCATTTAAAGCAGCAGTGTATCTTCCAAGTATTGATGTTTACACTCACCGGCCACTTTATTAGGTACCCCATGCTAGTAACGGGTTGGACCCCCTTTTGCCTTCAGAACTGCCTCAATTCTTCGTGGCATAGATTCAACAAGGTGCTGGAAGCATTCCTCAGGGAGTTTGGTCCATATTGACATGATGGCATCACACAGTTGCCGCAGATTTGTCGGCTGCACATCCATGATGCGAATCTCCAGTTCCACCACATCCCAAAGATGCTCTATTGGATTGAGATCTGGTGATTGTGGAGCCCATTTGAGTACAGCGAACTCATTGTCATGTTCAAGAAACCAGTCTGAGATGATTCCAGCTTTATGACATGGCGCATTATCCTGCTGAAAGTAGCCATCAGAAGTTGGGTACATTGTGGTCATAAAGGGATGGACATGGTCAGCAACAATACTCAGGTAGGCTGTGGCGTTGCAACGATGCTCAATTGGTACCAAGGGGCCCAAAGAGTGCCAAGAAAATATTCCCCACACCATGACACCACCACCACCAGCCTGAACCGTTGATACAAGGCAGGATGGATCCATGCTTTCATGTTGTAGATGCCAAATTCTGACCCTACCATCCGAATGTCGCAGCAGAAATCGAGACTCATCAGACCAGGCAACGTTTTTCCAATCTTCTATTGTCTAATTTCGATGAGCTTGTGCAAATTGTAGCCTCAGTTTCCTGTTCTTAGCTGAAAGGAGTGGCACCCGGTGTGGTCTTCTGCTGCTGTAGCCCATCTGCCTCAAAGTTCGACGTACTGTGCGTTCAGAGATGCTCTTATGCCCACCTTGGTTTAACGGGTGGTTATTTGAGTCACTGTTGCCCTTCTATCAGCTCGAACCAGTCTGGCCATTCTCCTCTGACCTCTGGCATCAACAAGGCATTTCCGCCCACAGAACTGCCGCTCACTGGATGTTTTTTCTTTTTCGGACCATTCTCTGTAAACCCTAGAGATGGTTGTGCGTGAAAATCCCAGTAGATTAGCAGTTTCTGAAATACTCAGACCAGCCCTTCTGGCACCAACAATCATGCCACGTTCAAAGTCACTCAAATCACCTTTCTTCCCCATACTGATGCTCGGTTTGAACTGCAGGAGATTGTCTTGACAATGTCTACATGCCTAAATGCACTGAGTTGCCGCCATGTGATTGGCTGCTTAGAAATTAAGTGTTAACAAGCAGTTGGATAGGTGTACCTAATAAAGTGGCCGGTGAGTGTATATAATGTTGAGATTCAAGTATTTTGAGAAATCCTACAGAAAAGTGTCATTTGGTCAGGAAAGAAATTACTGTATTTTTCTCTCTAACATTACTAATACATTTTTGGACAATAATCGATTCTTTATTCCCTGTTGATTTCATGAGTTCAATATAATAAAAGATGTTTTTTTCTGAATGAATTGATAAGAGAAACAATCAACCTTGAATTGAACTGGATATTTCTGACGCAGCAGGTCTTGAAGGCAGCATATCCTTCTGCCACTAAGAGCACAACAGCATCATTTTATATCTCACTACATTGCTCCTCATAACAATCTATCAGGACTAAGTGTTGGATTTATGGTGTAAAGCGTCTTTATTTTTAAAGAGTTAGGGGGGGTTAGCTTTGTCGTTCGCGCCCCCCACTCAAACGGGTGCAGGGGGCCGGAAAAACGTCTGCGGCTAACAAACTAATTCATTTAGAACTTCAGCCCAGCTCTAATTAAGCGCGCCATTGGTTTCAGGTTGAATGTAAGCAGCTTGTGGCCCCCGTGGAGCCCCCCCCCTCCCGGCCTCGCTTCAACAACGCCCCGACTCATCATCTGCTTCCCCCAACATGTGTTCAAGGAAACACGAGGCTGCCCACACTGGGATTGATTTAAATCCCCAACTACGCCAAAGAAATTAATAGTTTAAGCCGCTGACGCCCACCCGGAGCCCCCCAGGTAGAAGGCGGATGTGCTGATGGAGAGTCAGAATCTGCCGAGACCTGTTTCACTCGTTAGCATTACTATTAGTGAGTCACCATGGATCAGATTGTTCTCAGTTTTAACAGTTTTAATCTCTAAATAACGATCAGTTTGGGCGTCTCTCGGAAAAACTCCTGTTTACAAGCAGGATGTCCACGGCCCCGGCCTCTGGTCTGAGGTGGAGGCGGTGGGTGGAGGTTTCTCTAAGCCGGAGATAAGGCCGAGCGCTTGGGTCACGTTGGGAGCCGCTGAGGGCAGCGAGCCAACCTGAGGGATGAAGAGCAGATGCTCTGCAGCAGAGTCTCGACACGGCGCTCTATTTATAGGACGCCATGTTTCCTCCCTCCCTCCATTGTTCAAGAGATTCGTGTAGAAGGGGATCACAAGTGAACACTGAAAGTAGCTCAAATCACTTAGCTTAGCACGTTAGCCTGCTATATCAAAGCAAAGTACGGATCAACTTCAAACCTGAAGCCGCATCTAAAATCAAAGCATTAGCAAAGTCGATTGGGTGCATCCTCCTGGGAACATGACCTTCGGCAGGTCTTCAGCCAATCAATCAATCGGCTGGAAGCGGTGAAGCTGACTCATCCAAAGATGCACAAATATGTCCTTCTCTCTTCTGAGGGGAAATGGGAACTGCTCCACAAATGTTGAAACTGCTCCACTGTCCACTGTCCTCTGAACCCATGAGACGTTCCTGGTTGTCCTCTCCCCTTTCTACTGCTTTTGAGGACCTTCTAGCGAGCAGCATCAAGTGATATCCCATGAAAACATTGTCCTATCTCTTCATCTGGCTCCGTCCCCGATCCCTCCCAGCAGGCCTCTCGAACAGGATTTCTCTAATAGCTTTCTACTCCCTGATTCATATCTCTGCAAAAACCCGCCGGTCAGCCTGGATCAGCGCTAATGAGCCGCTGAGGGAGAATAATGAGCTTCCAGCTCCGCCGGGTCTTCTTCTTTCTGGACGAGGGAGGACGGCGTGCGGGGGGGGGGCGGGGTCAGTAGCAACCGCGAAGGACCTCCGACAGCTAATTCCGGCGATGTAATCGGCCGCGTCTTACGAGTGCGGATCGGTTTGTGGAGTGCCGTCTCCTTTGACTCCTTTGTCCTTTCCGGACGCGAGTTGCTTTTGCTCACGCCGACGACGTCCAACGCGATGTCGAAGTCAAAGGGACGAGGGGGGGGGGGCGCGAGTCAAAGTCAGTTTTTCGAGCGTAGGTTTTGGTCGACGGCCCTCACGTTAGCGATGCGTTCAAGTACAACGTTACGGCCTAAACAGTCGCCCTTTCTCCTCTGATTTGAATGAATCTTTTTTTTTAAGAGGCCGGTTCGTCTTTTAGCTGCTCTCTGATTTCCCAGCTGCCCTGGCGGGCGTTCTGAGACGCCCTGATGTCGTGGTTATGTTGGCCCGGTTATGAGCAATATCCATGTCCAGTGGGGGGGGGGGCATTACGTGACGGAAAGTTGCCTCGGTGCCCAGAATGTAACCCCTTTACTACTAGCTGATCGAATTACAGCAGCTATGCAAGGCGGCGTCTCTCTAAGGATCCTCGACCGTGCAGATATAATTTCTAACGCTGTTTTTCGGGGTGTTGAGCAGATTAGCTCTGTTTTTGTCTGCTAAATGCTAATAGTGACAGTTTGGAGAGGATCTTTTTTTGTGCAGCTGCAGGCGAAAACGAACCCTGAGAAACAAACCTTTCATTTCTCTAAGATCACCATCTCTGAGATGGCTACAACTCTTTGTTCCTATTAGGAAGTCAAATGTAGACCAATCCTGGCAGATTTCAGAAGCAGAGCTTATTGATCGCTCCCCTGCACCACAGCGATCAATGGAGCTTTATTAGTGACCCCCCCGCCTCTGTGTTCTTGGCCTACTTACACAGAGCTTCCTGTTTGAAAGGAGCTCAGCAGCCACCGAAAACCGAGCCACAGAGCAACGTCTCTGCATCCGTCCTCCACCCAAACGGAGCCTCCAGCCACCTGTTAAATGGGGACTTAAAAAGAAAAACCATCTTTTCACAGCTCAGCCGACCGGAAAACCGTCACTGAAAGAGTGATAGTGTTTAATATTGAACTTGGGGTTTAAAAAGTGTCGATTTGAACTGTTAACTGTAAATAACACAAAGCCTCACCGACAAACTTCAAACCCTTGAAGCTTTACTTGAAGATATTTATAGCACCGCTGTCGTCTCTTTAAAGGGATGCCGGCGGTGGTCTTCTCCTCAGGGATCACTGCTGAGCACCTCGTCTTCATATCAAACACAAAATGAGCTATTTTAAGGTTTCTCTGGGGAATAACAGTTAATCATTCATTGCATTGTATAAGTTATAGTTTAGTATTTAATGAGCAGAAAATAGACAGCAACCCTCCCACCACCTGCAGACGGACCCTCGGTTAGCGGTTAGCAGTTAGCTGTAACATGAATTGACAGCAAACTCCCCGTTTCTGGGGTTCCTCTGGTTCCTCTAGGTTGGAGGACAAAACTAAAATAAGAATTTTTCTTCCTCATTTTGGCCAATTCACATTTGATCCAATCAGCAAGTTGTGCACGTGATTGTGTTTGTTGTTGTTGATGATGATGTTAAACAGGAAGTAGTTTCTGATCGCTCGCCTGGAAGTATAATATACTTATATATACGTGTGTGTGTGTCAAAGCACCCTGGAGGTGTGGAAACTCATTATTACGACGATGATTAGCAGCATCTTCATCAGGACACGCGTCACTGGCTTCGATCAATGAACACTTGTTAGTGAGACTGTGTGTGTGTGTGTGTGTGTGTGTGTGTCAGAGCTTGCACCTGGCTCCTTGTCTGTGCCCCAAAGACCAGAGGGGTGCAATAAAGAACGCCTTGTCCATGACACACACAGAAAGTGTGTGTGTGTGTGTGTGTGTGCGTTGGTCCACACACACACACACCGCGACTCCCCTCTCTTGGCATTTCCTTGGGGGGGAAGTCGCGGTGCTCAGCCTTCTTCCCTCGTCATCGTTCTATTTGTCTTTCATCTCCGTCCTCCTGCTCATCATCACTTCCTGTGTGTGTTGTCTCTCTTTTAGCTCCTTGTTTGGTCTCCACCTCTTTCCACCATGTTTCCAGCTGCTCTGATCGATTTGCTTCCAGAGAAAAGTTCTCGAGTTCTTTCATCTTTAGGACTCAAACAGTCGGCAATACACAAAGATATCGATCTAAAAGTTAAAAAAACAACAAAAGGTATAATCTTCCTCAGTCGGCGCATTACAGGATCATTCTGTTTATTTGTCTCCTTTCAACATGTCACAATAAGACTGAGTGCAGATCAGTATCTGCGTTCCTCTTTAATGAGAAACCCAGACCTCTCCCCCGCCCCCCTTTTAGAGGTGAAGCCCTGGGGTCAGAGGTCATACTAGCTGGAGGATCACTGGGGTACGTTGTGAACTCTGGGGTCAGGCCCTGGTGGACCTTGTTTAACCGGGATGGGACCCGATCGGACTGACCGGGCCGTGACCCCCAAGAAACGATGCCAGAACCAACTCAACATTTTGTGTCCTAAACTGAACAGACTAATTTCCTGCTCAGGGTTGTTTAGAAATGTGTGTGTGTGTGTGTCTGAACAAAGGAAGCAGAGAAGAGGATGATGTCATTGTGTTGACGGTCGGGGGGGGTTCTATAATTATTTCAGTCTGTGTTCTGAGGTCACCTTTCTCACTCAGACACACACGCACACAAACACTCACCGCGTTTAAACCCGTTCAGCGTTTCACTCCATCGGAGTAGGTTTCCGATGCGTCCGACCCGCTCTGCACCAGAGAGGAACATCACCCCCCCTCTCCTCTGTTTCCCTCTGCAGGGCCGGCACGTCAAGACGGGACAGCTGGCCGCCATCAAGGTCATGGACGTCACAGAGGTCAGTAAACTGCGAGGGGCCCGGTCCACAGCTGGGGGGGCAGCTGGTGCCGGCGCTGCGGTTCGATGAAGGTTCTACTGTTCTTAGTGGAGCCGTCGTCATGTGACGCGTCCGTGGTTTTTGGAGGATGTATGCTGGATGCTGATTGTAGCCGAGCATCATCCCCAGACACCATGAACTCGCATCGAAATACCTGTAGGACGGACACAGCATGTCACTCAGGAGCTCCCAATCAGGCTTTTTATCTGAGATGATGTTCCTGAGGGTTCACAGTTTAAAGTTAACACACTCCTCGCCCTCTCACGAGGAAACAAACCTGATGAACTGAACACTGCAAGAAATACACTTGAATGTCTACACAATCATAACATGATAACAGATGCTCGGTGTTTAAATAGAAGCTACAGTAAGACTCAAGAGGACATGTGTATACTAGAGGCATTAATGGCTTCTCTTGCAGTGAGAACACAGTATTTATAGAATGTTATATAACTTTGCTCCACTTTAACACTGTCACGTATGTGTCTTCGTCCCTTAGCGTGATGCAGGGTCATCCCCCTCCTCTGTGAAGCTTCTCCTGCTGCATGAACCGTCGTATTTTATTATAAGGAGGCTGAAGAACAGGGGGAAGAATTATGGATTAATCAAATTAAAAACAAAAATAGAATTCAATAATCACACAGAAAACTCAAATGTGATGTAATCGGTTAGCATATTAGCATTGAGTCTCAGAAGGAGAAGAGTTTCCCCCTCAGCTGTCGGGGGGGTTGTTTTTCGTCCCACGAGAGGAGGCGGAGCTTTAGGCACACAGATGGTTTATTAGGAGGAATAATGTTTTCATTTCAAGCTGCTAACGACTACAGGAATAAAGGACCCAGGAGAAAACCTGCTGTCACTCACACCATATTCCACTTCCTGTTTACTAGTCCCTCCCCCTCAATGGCGAGTCCCTCTCCCCCTCTGTGATAGGACGAAGAGGAGGAGATCAAGCTGGAAATCAACATGCTGAAGAAGTACTCCCACCACAGAAACATCGCCACCTACTACGGCGCCTTCATCAAGAAGAGTCCGCCGGGCCACGACGACCAGCTGTGGGTCAGTTCCATTTGTACCGCTGGGGGGGGGGGGCATGGGTTAACAGCTGCTCAATGATGCTCCCGACCACTCGAAAGCTCCCCTCGTAATGATAGTGAAAGAATATTAATTTTGTTTTTGCATTAGCTCCTAACTGTAACATTTACATAGCGATTGATTTATGTCCCAATAGATGGTCCAATATTTTGATTAATTTAACAGACAGATTTGTTTCTGTTGTGTCAATTCTATGGAAAACAATAGAATTAAATTTCCTACAATAAAAGAGAAGCAGAAAGAGAGAAGAGAAGATAACAACAATAAATCATTGAAAACAATGAAGGAGGAATAATCAAAGGGAAGGGGGCAGAGATTTTTACATGGAGCTGCATGATCAGCTGCTTTTATGATCTCAGAGGAGAAAGATCCTCAACAACAATGTTTGTTTCTCATGTTCTCATGGGTGAGGCCAGGGCTTCATGAGTTTAAAGCTGCATTCTGTGTAGTGACCAGCAGGGGGCGACTCCTCTGGTCCCATAGACGTCTATGAGGAAATGACTCTACTTCTCTCTTGATTTATTCCCTCAGTAAACATTGTAAACATGAGTTTATGGTCTCAGTCTCTAGTTTAAACTCTTCTTCATTTCAGCATGATGTTCATTTAGAGAATGATGGTCCATTTAGAGTCACACCATGAAGGGGGGGATGCATTAGGGCGGGGCTACACAGTGATTTAAAGGGCTCTACCAGAGATGTTTAAGGCCCAATCAGCGTCCAACACACCAGTGAGTGCTGTCACCGTGACAACTTCCACTTCCTATGCAGTCTGGGGGAACGACTCTCTTGTAGAGCCTCAAGTGGTCGTTCCGAGGAACTACAGTTGGTAGTTGGGGGTCGGTGTTGCACTAAAATAATGTGTGTGTGTGTGTCTCAGCTGGTGATGGAGTTCTGCGGCGCTGGGTCCATCACGGATCTAGTGAAGAACACCAAAGGCAACACGCTGAAGGAGGACTGGATCGCCTACATCTCCAGAGAGATCCTCCGGGTCGGTTCCTCGTCTCGCTTCCAACGTGGACAGTTTTACAGGAAGACATAAAAGCAGAAAGGTCTCTCACGCTTCCTGTTGTCCTCCCCGCAGGGACTGGCTCACCTGCACGCCCATCACGTCATCCACCGAGACATCAAGGGACAGAACGTGCTGCTGACTGAGAACGCTGAGGTCAAGCTGGGTATGTCTTTTTTGGATCCGCTGTGGTCGGGGGGGGGGGGGGCTTAATCTGCACGGAGGCTCCGGATGAACAACAGCGGTTTAATTCTCTCCGGATCCCCCCGTGAGAGTGAGAGGAAGCTGCTTTCTGATCCAACTTTTCTGAAATAAATGAAATCCATAATAATAAATAAATAAAATATATTTTTTAAATGAATTGGTTGAGGTGTGAACACAAAATGAATGACCCGTAACTCTTCCTGTTCCCTCTCCTGCTCCTCGGATACTTTATGGAGACATCTGTGGTCATGAAGGTCATGAAACATATTAACTGACGGCCACTTCCTGTTTCTCTCCCCAGTGGACTTTGGCGTGAGCGCCCAGCTGGACCGGACGGTGGGGCGGAGGAACACCTTCATCGGGACGCCGTACTGGATGGCCCCCGAGGTCATCGCCTGCGACGAGAACCCGGACGCCACCTACGACTACCGGGTCAGTGACCTCAATCTATCAATCACAGGGGTCACTGCATCACGTGTATCTGAAGCTAAAGATCGCCAGGGCAGTACCTCGCTCATACTCTCTATATGCGACATGAGCGCTGGTGGAATCAAGAATTTTCATTCCAGAATCCTTTTTTTTTTAAACAGTATTTTTCTAAAAAAAAAGGTTCCAAGAAGTTGCTGCTGATGGATGGAAATACCACATCCAAAGTTTAATTGAAAGCTTTATCAAAGGAGCTAACAAAGTACCAGTTTAATGATAATGTTATGTGAACTATTCACTTATCTAAATAATCATTATTGTTCCTTAAGTCACTGACGTATGTGAGTGTCCTTGTCTTCTGTCCCTCAGAGTGACCTCTGGTCCTGTGGAATCACGGCCATTGAGATGGCAGAGGGAGCTCCCCGTAAGTTTGGCTTCTTCAAACACTGATACGACGTGTCATTTATTCTCTAGTTTGTAGTTCACCTCACGAGGAGAGTTTTAATTATTATTATTATTATTATTATTGTTACTACGACACAGAGACAAACGCTGCTCACCCTGGTTATTCTTCTTAGGACAGGATGTCCCTGACGTGTGTCTTTGTGTCCCTCAGCTCTGTGCGACATGCATCCAATGAGAGCCCTCTTCCTCATCCCCAGGAACCCCCCCCCTCGACTCAAGTCCAAAAAGTGGTGGGGCTTATAGTTTCTATGGAAAGCATCTCCGCCTTTAAGCCACCCGAAGCCTTTCCTCTCGACTCCAACGCTCCGCCGTCTCTGTCTCGCTTTCAACAGGTCCAAGAAGTTCTTCAGCTTCATCGAGGGCTGCCTGGTGAAGAACTACACCCAGCGCCCCCCCACCGAGCAGCTGCTGAAGCACCCGTACATCCGGGACCAGCCCAACGAGAGGCAGGTCCGCATCCAGCTCAAAGACCACATCGACCGCACCAAGAAGAAGAGGGGCGAGAAGGGTGAGCGCAAGGACGCATTCACCCGTTCACATTCACACATATTTACATATATGCATTCACCCGTTCACATTCACACATATTTACATATACGCATTCACCCGTTCACATTCACACATATTTACATATATGCATTCACCCGTTCACATTCACACATATTTACATATACGCATTCACCCGTTCACATTCACACATATTTACATATACGCATTCACCCGTTCACATTCGCACATATTTACATATATGCATTCACCCGTTCACATTCACACATATTTACATATACGCATTCACCCGTTCACATTCGCACATATTTACATATACGCATTCACCCGTTCACATTCACACATATTTACATATACGCATTCACCCGTTCACATTCACACATATTTACATATACGCATTCACCCGTTCACATTCGCACATATTTACATATATGCATTCACCCGTTCACATTCACACATATTTACATATATGCATTCACCCGTTCACATTCACACATATTTACATATACGCATTCACCCGTTCACATTCACACATATTTACATATACGCATTCACCCGTTCACATTCACACATATTTACATATACGCATTCACCCGTTCACATTCGCACATATTTACATATATGCATTCACCCGTTCACATTCACACATATTTACATATATGCATTCACCCGTTCACATTCACACATATTTACATATACGCATTCACACGTTCACATTCACACATATTTACATATACGCATTCACACGTTCACATTCAAACATACATACTGTATATACGTGTTAATGTTCACACATTTAACATATACATATATACATTCATACATTCACACGTTCACCCATATATACATTTGCACGTTCACACATTCATACATTTAGATATTTTATATACAGATACCTTCTCAAAGCGCTTGAATGAGTTCCTGATATCACTTCTTCTCAGATGAGACGGAGTACGAGTACAGCGGCAGTGAGGAAGAGGAGGAGGAAGCCTCTGAGCAGGAAGGAGAGCCGAGGTCAGTGCTCATCCTCCCTGTGTGTGTGTTTGTGTGTGTGTGTGTGTGTTTGTTTGTTTGCTTGCGTGCGCCTGAAGCTCAATACGGAATCACGTTTCTTCGTGTGAGAAAGTCTCTCATAACTCCTTCCCCTTGCAGCTCCATCGTCAACGTGCCGGGCGAGTCGACGCTGCGCCGCGACTTCATCCGGCTGCAGCAGGAGAACAAGGAGCGCTCGGAGGCGCTGCGCCGCCAGCAGCTCCTGCAGGAGCAGCAGCTCCGCGAGCAGGAGGAGTACAAGAGGCAGCTGCTGGCCGAGAGGCAGAAGCGCATCGAGCAGCAGAAGGAGCAGCGGCGGCGGCTGGAGGAGGTGACGCCGCGCAATGCATTGTGGGAATGGTCCGGCCCTCTGTCTCTTTCCCCAGAACCATATCTAAAGTGTATGTTGATGCGTATTTATGGAGTTCCAGGGTGACGGAAAGTTTAATTCAAACAATGAGCAGCAAACCAAACCGACTTCAGCTTCTCTTTGGCCCCGGAAGGCCACCGTAGTTCTTCAAAATGATTTTTATTCTTTCTCCGCCGCAGCAACAACGGCGTGAGCGCGAGATGAGACGCCAGCAGGAGCGCGAGCAGCGCCGGCGCGAGCAGGAGGAGAAGAGGCGGGTGGAGGAGATGGAGCGGCGCCGCAAAGAGGAGGAGGAGCGGCGGAGAGCGGAGGAGGAGAAGAGGAGGGCCGACAGGGAGCAGGTAGAGTGTTCCTTGTGTTTAGGATGAACAAACAGACCCAGCGGTGTTTCATTATTATTCACTTTATCTTTAAGGATGAAGATCTTACATCAGTTATATAAAAGTTTGATTCCAGAAATATTTTACCTACTTTCTTCCTCTAATCACTGGACCCTGTAATCCTGCTTATTCTTAAGTATCTGCACCACTTCCTCTCCATGAGGAAGCTCAGCTGTGTTCCTGTTGTTGAAGGGGGGGGGGGCGGCTGTGTTTGGACAGGAGTACATCCGCCGTCAGCTGGAGGAGGAGCAGAGGCACCTCGAGATTCTGCAGCAGCAGCTGCTCCACGAGCAGGCCATGCTGCTGGTGAGTGGCTCCGCCTCCTTTCTCCTCCTTGTTGGCATCAGAGGTCGTTCCTTTGTTTCCTTCTCCCAGCTCGTTAAACTTTACAATGAGGCAACTTGTTTACCTGGGGACGTTTATGACCCCGGGGGGGTCGAAGCTACAGGTTACAGCTACAGGTTTCTTTCCCGTTGTCACGGCAACGACGTCATCCAGCTGGAGGAGAGGGCATCCCCTGCTTAAATGCTAGGTGTTTTCACACACACATATATATATATCTAAATGTATTTATATATAAATGTATTTATAGTGCAGGGGATGCCAACATAACGGAAGGAAGTGAGTCTCACATCCTCACGTTAGCTTGTTGAACTGAGCTCTTATTGTGAAAAGACAAGTTTCCTCCTGCTTTAATTACTGGACTCTGTTAAAGGTAATAATAATGTTCAATAATGATCTCATAAGGAGACACTTTGTACTCCACATCACATCATTATTTGAAATTTTAAAAGCAGGAATCTTCCCTTCCACACAAAAACCCACCTTTTTGACTAAACTTACTTAATTCAGATGTTTTACAGTAAATCTCAGATGAAATGAATAACAAATCTGAGATGTAAGCAGATGTTAAGACCCTCTGCTCTGATCGTTTCCATCGCGATGCTCTCTGAGAGCTCTGCACAATGAGCTCAGTGTTCTAAACATAAAAAACAACTAAGCATGAAATAGTTGTGCCCCCCCCACTCCCCTCTGTACTCAGGAGTACAAATGGCGGGAGCTTGAGGAGCAGCGGCAAGCCCAGAAGCTCCAGATTCAGCTTCAGCAGGAGCAGGCCCACCTGCTGCTCCTCCAGAACCAGAACCAGGGTAGTAACAGACCCGAACCCCCCCAGAGCGCTCCCCGGGACGTAAAGGCCGACCCTCAAGGAGCTGACCTCACAGGCTCCGCCCCAGCCTCCGCCTCTGAGCCAATCAGAGAGGTGAACCCCCTCACGGCCGACGTGCCGTAGAATGCTTCCTGCGCTTGTGTGCTTTCACTCCGGCTGCTCAACACAGGCTAATTAGTCTGAGTCTAACTCTAGGTCTGAGTCTGATAAGTCTGAGTCTAACTCTAAGTCTGAGTCTGATAAGTCTGAGTCTAACTCTAAGTCTGAGTCTGATAAGTCTGAGTCTAACTCTAAGTCTGAGTCTGATAAGTCTGAGTCTGATAAGTCTGAGTCTAACTCTGAGTCTGAGTCTGATAAGTCTGAGTCTAACTCTGAGTCTGATAAGTCTGAGTCTGATAAGTCTGAGTCTAACTCTGAGTCTGAGTCTGATAAGTCTGAGTCTAACTCTGAGTCTGATAAGTCTGAGTCTGATAAGTCTGAGTCTAACTCTGAGTCTGAGTCTGATAAGTCTGAGTCTAACTCTAAGTCTGATCACTGTTTTTTATTGGTTCATGCAAAACCTTACATGAACAATTCCTCCTCCTCCTCCTCCTTGTCTTTCCCTCATCGAATTAATTTTTGAACCTTTCAACGAGGAGCTCAGTGAGAGCTCAGTCCACCCGGTGTGCGTCCTAACCGCTTCACGTGACCTCTGCATGACCTCTGTGCTCCGGTTCTGGGGTTCCTCCAGCGGGGCTTTGGGGAACATTGTGACTGATAACAGGAAGTGCTTTGTTGCACGGGGACAAACCCTAACCCGGATGAAACTAACAAGCCCTCGGCTCCCCTGATGGCCTCCACGTTCAGCTTTGACCCACTCTAACGGCGCCCGTCTGCCCCCCCCTCCCTTGTAGGCGGACGAGCGGTACCGGAAGAACATCCAGGGTTCTCCTCAGGCGGCGCCCACCAAACCGCAGCTGCCACCAGTGCCGCCGCGCTCCGAGTCCTCCTCCCACCCCAATGGGAACCCGGCCTCCGAGGTGGCGCCCGCAGTGCACCGGCCTGTGGAACCGCAGGTAACCCCCCCTCCACCTCCTACACACCTCTTTCCCTTCCACAGCTCAGCCCCCGCCCCCCCTGGTCGCAGCTCATGCCTGTTTGCAGAGTCTCAAATTAACCACTCGCGTCACGTGACGGCTGACTTCCTGTCCGCGCTTTGATCCGACAAACAGCTCATCTCTCCCGTCCGTCTTTGCAGTAGTGGCCGTTGTCATGGTGACGTCACACATTGGTCTCTCATGTCACAAGGCCTTGACTTCGGCAGTTTAACCGTCGCTGCGCTGTTTTTGTTTTTTCAACCAGCAGCTGACATAATAGGGGGAGGAACTAGGTACAGCCAGTCCATGTAGAGTCTAATTAGAGTAAGTAGGGCGGATGATGTCATGGGTCACAGAGAGGGGAGGAGCTCTGGATGTGTCCCTGTGTTCGCCTTTAACACCTTCTTATTTCAGTCTTCATCTCCCTTTCAGGGGTTTATCCAATGTTTGGTGTGAAAGGCTTCTATCATATGTGAGATGTTTGATTTCCTTCTTCTTTCAGGGCTGTCATCAATTATATTTTCCATTTCACTTTATAGGTCTTAATTAGAAGCTTTGGAATTAAAAAAAACGATGACGACCCGGATTTCGTCTTCCTCTCTTGTGATTAACCCTTTGATTGACAGGTGGTCCTCCCACTCGTCACAGCCAACAGGAGCACTTTATCCAAATGTGTCATTATGACAGACTCACTGTGTGTGTGTGTGTGTGTGTGTGTGTGTGTGTGTGTGCGCTGTTGATTCACCCAGACGTGCGTCCGGGGGACTCGTCTGTGATGATCCGCTCCACTGAAGCCTGTTTTGAGTGTGTCGCACAGATTAAATTACACCAGAGACTTCTGTTTTCGGGGGGGTGTCACTCATGTTAGATTAAAATAATCCCTGTTTGTGCGTCTTAAAGCAAAAGGATGAAGCTGTATTATACGTGGTTAGTTATTAATATATAACTAATATAACAGTAGTCAAGATATTCAAATATGACTTTAATGAGTTTTGACTCCTCCCATTGGACCAACAGAAACATTCTTGGGGGGGGGGAGGGGGGAACCTTCATCTCAGAGGTCGAAGAGCTCTCCACCTCTTCCTTCCACACAGGAAGTGAGATCTGCTGCGCTGAGGCTCTTCTCTCGGGTCTCATGTTGTTTCCGTTGGGTTAAGATGCCTCCTGCTGAGCTTTCTGGGATCTTGTTTTTTATAAAAGAGGAGACATCTCGACACAAACCCTTCTGACCTGCACGCCTCTGTCAGATTAATGTGAGGGCTCAACCCGTAATATCTGAGAGAGGTTAGACGCATCGTGCTCCTTCTTAAGATAAATAAACTGTCATCTTGACGTTTTCAACCATATCAAACTCTTAAGGAGCGCCCATCATCCAATGCCCATGTACGACGGTGTCTTTACTCAGCAGCACTTTCAAACCCATCAATGTGTGAGCTGCTCACTGTCTTTATCACAAAAGGTTCCCGTAAGGACCACGTCAAGGTCCCCAGTGTTGTCGAGGCGGGGCTCGCCTCATCACCACGGCAACGCCACACACGGCAGCCATGCCGTGCACCGCCCCGTCGCCAGGTAAACAGACATTACCCCCCCCCCCCTTCTGATATGTGTGATGATGAAAAATATAATATGCAGTTTGGTCAATTATTCATCTTCATTATACAAAAATGAAAACAGTTTTGTAGCTATGAATAATACATCTAGAATAAGATCTATCATTTAGTGCGGTGGGAATTTGTGTTTGAAAAATATATAAAAGAAGAGAAAGCAGTGTTTGCATAAAATAGCAAGTAAAATGCAAATGAAGGCGAGTTGGCTGAAGTTCCACGGGGCCCAGAATGCTGCCTTGTGGGACTCCGCTGCTTCTGTATTTAGGGGAGAATCAGGACTAAAAAAACATCAAGTCATTTGCAGGCTTCAGGGGGGGAAGTCTCTGAAGTCTCATTAAAAAGAAAAAGAACAGCTTTGACACGACGAACAGGCACATTGTTTGGATCAAACACACACACACACACACTCACACCCAGTGTCTGTACAACCAGTGCACTCGGTGACTTCCCTGTCTGTCTCTATGGCTCTCAGTGTGTGTGGGTGTGTGTGTGTGTGTGTGGGGGGGGGGGGGTTATGTAATATTGCTATAGCTGTCTAACCTTGTGATACCTCATTACTTTGTGTGCGTCTGTGTGTGTGTGTCAGTTTTCTATTTCCACACTGTTAAAACTTCTCATGAGATACTCGTGAGAAGCATCTTACTTAATCTCACGACTCACAGTCTGTTTTCCACTCATTCAGCACATTGGTGAGACACTGAAATGATAACACAATGATCCATATATTTATTCATATTTATACGCATGTGCACAGGACAAAGAGCCAGTACTTTGTTGACCCGCTGTTTGTTGGCTCTGCAGCGCGGCCGAGCCTCGGCTGCTGTGGGAGCGAGTGGAGAAACTGGTTCCCAGGCCCACCAGTAACAGCGGAGGCTCCAGTTCCTCCAGCAACTCCAGCAACTCCGGCTCCGGGGAGCGCTTCAGGGCCCGCTGTGAGTCCACGCGCACCGTCTGCCAGGGGGGCGGAGCCTCTGTTTAGAGTAAACTGATCTTTTCACCTCCACCTCCCTTCAGCCGCCTCCAAATCCGAGGGCTCGCCCCTCCAACGGCCCGAGAGCGCTGGGAAAAAGCCCGAGGAGAGGCGGGACCTGGTCCGGCCGAACAGACCAGCGGTGAGAGTCGACTCAAAGCCCGACTAGCCGCTCGTGTAGCTCGCTAGTTGGGGTGGATCTAGAACTAGAGAGTGTGTGTGTGTGTCCTTCTCCCCGCTGTGAATGATGGCGGCGGACTCTGTGGCGCTCGCTGGCCGAAGGGTTTTCTGCACTTTACCGCTTCGGCCATCTTGACTCCCGCTCCCTGTGACCTCAGAGACTCTCTCCTCTTTCCATCCAGCACTTTGTCTCATTATTCAAGTCCATCACTAACCTTTGGGGATCTCTCGCCGCTTTGCCGCTCTAACGTTGGCTTCTCATTGGCTGGCGTGCGTCTTTAACCACTTCCTCTCCCACAGCTTTCCGTTTCCTGTCGACTGAGCGCCTTGACTAACAGCTCGTGGGTAGAAGAGAGAACCGACGGTCCAGCGGAGGGAGACACGTGTCAACCAATCAGATCCAATGACGCCGTTCTTCGTCTTTTTCTTCTCTCGCCTTTGACCTTTAGGACCTGACGGCTTTGGCCAAGGAGCTGCGAGCCGTGGATGACGTCCGCCCCCCCAACAAGGTGACGGATTACTCCTCCTCCAGCGACGACTCGGACACCACCGACGAAGACGACGACGAAGAGGTCGACCAGGAGGCCGGGGAGGAGTCGACCTCCGGCCCCGAGGACTCCAGAGCCGTGTACGTGTCAGGTTCATTATGGGGGGGGCATAGAGGTTATTAAAGAGAACTCTAATGTGACCTTTGATCCCGCAGCTCCTCCCGTCTGAGTAACGGAGAGACGGAGTCGGTGAAAACCATGATCGTGCACGACGAGGGCGAGAGCGACGCCGGCTCCACGCCGTGCAAAGACAGCACGCTGATCGTCAGACAGGTACCAACAACAAAAACAACAACAACAACAACCTCCAACCGTCCTGCTGCATTTTGGCTTCATTCTCCCCGAGTGTTTTTTTTCCCCATTTGTCCCGTTGTTCATTTGTTGGCCGCTCCGTGTCCCTGAGGATAGACCTTCCCTTTAGTTCAGGGCCCACTGAAGACCAGCAGCTAATCCTCAGTAACAGAGGCTTCATCGTACGCTTCAGATGCATTGACATGATCTTTGAGGATGATGTTGCGCTAACGAGAGCTTTCCTTCCGCCTGTAGAGTAGCCGCTGTGGTCTGTCCTTGGCTCCGGCTAACAGCCCCCCCTCCCCAGGACAGACCCGTAGCTCAGTTAGACCCTCAGCCGTCTGCCCCTCTTTCTACTTCCAGAGTGCAGGTGACAGCAGAAAGCGTCCGGGCCGGGGCCCGGGCCAAGCTCCGCCCCCCCCCGGCCCGGGGCTCAGCCACCACGCCCCCAGCCCCCACCATCATCACCACCACCACCACCATCATCACCCCACACAGCACTCGGAGAGGAACGGCCGAATCCACCACCTCCCAGACCTGATCCAGCAGAGCCACCATTCCTCCCCCCCCTCCTCCTCCGCATCCACCTCCCCTTCCTCCCCCAGCCTCGCCAGCCCCTCCTCCATGTCCCCCCAGAGCCCCCTGGAAACGCTCAGCCTCCTCATAGAGGTATGTTGCCCCGGCCCCCGACACGGGACCCTTCTGAGAGCGTCACACATGGAGTAGTGTTAGAGACCAGCAGGGGGGGGTCCGGGTCCTCGTGTCCCAGTAGTTCACAGCTTCCTCAACAGCAGCAGACTCATTTTTAAAGGTGGGGAACTTTTAACTGGTCCTCAATGTAACCCTGGTCCAGTCGGTTTAGTCCCGATCCACCGGGTCGGAACCGCATGACATCATGCGGCTTCACCAGAACCTCCATCCTCTCCAAAGACCCCAGACGTAGTGCTGGGCCCCCGGGAGAACCGGGACTAGGACTGAGAGGGTCAGGCTGTGAGGGGCTGCTGCTTTAAAGGGACACTGAGGGGTTGAGACACTAAACCTTTAACACAAACAAAAGGTTCCTCCCAGTAACTAGAGGGTTCTGCTCGCTCTGTGGTGGTTTGTGCTGTTCTGACGTGATGGGGAGGCACTCGGCGCCCCCTGCTGGTCTGGTGGCCTCGGTCCATTCTCTGTGGAGACGTCTGCTCTGGTTCTGTTTGTGCGTCTTAGAGGTGATTCACAAGTTCCACATGTTGAGTTTATTGAAAATACATTAAGGCCTCATTGGATGAACTTTTAGGATAAACTGTAGTATCGTCACAGCAGACGTTCACTGCCCCCCCCCCTCACACACACACACACACACCTACATCTCATTTTTACTCCCTCATGTGGCCCCTTCCCAGTCGTATTCTCACATTCTCCAGTCAGTCAGTCGTAGCCGACGGAAAGTACGGCTCCCGTGAATCGTTTCCCCTTTGTTCTTTTTGTCGACGTTTTGGCCTCCATCTTTATGCTTTCCCCTCCACTTTTTTGCCTGTATTTATGCTTTCACCTCCACCTTTTTGCCTCAGTATTGATGGTTTCGCTCCACCTTTATGTCTCCATCATCATGCTTTCCCCTCCACCTTTTTGACTCCATCTTCATGCTTTCCGCTCCACCTTTTTGCCTCAGTCTTCATGCTTTCCGCTCCACCTTTTTGACTCAGTCTTCATGCTTTCCCCTCCACCTTTTTGCCTGCGTCTTCATGCTTTCCGCTCCACCTTCTTGCCTCTGGTCATGACTGTGCATGCTCCTCCCTCTGAGGATCCTGGTTGGATGTTTCGAGGAGCTCACGTGGTTCCTTCTCGCCGTAGAGCCAGTCTAGTAACAACATGCAGAAGCACAAGTCCTCCTCCTCTTTCACGCCGTTCATCGACCCCCGCCTCCTGCAGGTGTCTCCGTCCGCCGGCGCCCTCAACAACATTGGTAGGTTGCCCCGCCCCCTTCTCTATTACAACCCCCGCCCCTCCTGCTTCATGTGACCTCTGACCTCTCAGGCTACGGGAACGACGCCCGGCTGGCCGAGGCGCTGAGGGCCGACCCGTCCCGGAAGGGCTCCGTGGTCAACGTGAACCCGGTGAACACGCGGCCGCAGAGCGACACGCCGGAGATCCGCAAGTACAAGAAGAGGTTCAACTCTGAGATCCTGTGCGCCGCGCTGTGGGGTCAGAGCCTTCCTCCTCCTCCTCCTCCTCCTCACCGCAGGGGACACACATCTATACAAAAGCATCTATATCCAATAATAATTATTTTGAAATGATTTATTTACAGTTTCTCACCGTAAATAAATAATCAGTGTAAAGGTTCTGTTGAATAAAGTTGAAACTGTATATTAATTTAATTATTGGAACAAACATTCCAAGAAATATTATATATACTTATTCATATTCAACACACTTCATTTTACTTTTTTTCTTAAAGATATATTAATTTATGGTCATTTATAGCAGCAACGTTAGTATGCTACGTATTAATATCAGTAATATGTGTGTGATTAATTGTGATTAAATATTTTAATTGTTTGACAGCAATAATATGTATATAAAATATGTCTATGTATGTATTCAGGGTGCAAATAAATAAACCTATTGTGTTTGGTTAAGAACTGTTACGTTCTTAACCACCGAGTGGCAGAAAGGTCCTGATGGTGTGTGTGTGTGTGTGTGTGTGTGTACGTGTGTGTGTGTGTGAGCAGGCGTGAACCTCTTGGTGGGGACGGAGAGCGGTCTGATGCTGTTGGATCGCAGCGGTCAGGGGAAGGTTTATCCTCTGATCAGCCGACGGCGCTTCCAGCAGATGGACGTCTTGGAGGGACTCAACGTCCTGGTCACTATATCGGGTATGCACACACACGCACACACACACACACACACACACTTAACCTGCTTCATTCGGAGAGTTTGGAGAAGTGCCTCCACGTTCTTACTTCTCCTTCTCACACACACACACACACACACACACACACATGCTGTCAGCATGTCACAACAGATGTCTGGGAGTGACGCACGGTGTGTAAATCACAGCCATGTGTGTGACCTGTCCGCATGCTGACAGCCTTCTGGAGAAGTAGAATGCGCATCATGGAAAGTTATGTTTGAGAAGCAGAAATATTGGGTGATGTCTGTTTATTAACATCTCACAGCCAAATATGATTATACAACACTACGACTTTTTCTCTTGTTCTGTACGTGTTACGATCTGTTAATTTGTGTGAAATAGTTTGTCTCAGAATAAAACAAGGATACAAAAATATATTCTCAACAAAACACATTTTAAGCCTCAAAGAGACTGGAGATGCGAATCGAAGCTCCTCAGTCCGACGCCATGCAGAGAATCACGCGGTAATGCGTCGCACTGATGCTTTGACCTTTCTGTTCCAGGTAAGAAGAACAAGCTGCGCGTGTACTACCTGTCCTGGCTGAGGAACAAGATCCTGCACAACGACCCCGAGGTGGAGAAGAAGCAGGGCTGGACCACGGTGGGAGACCTGGAGGGCTGCGTCCACTACAACGTCGGTAGGCCCCGCCCCCTGCACGCCATCATACTATATTCACATCGCCACCTCTCAGAGTTCGATAACTCCAGCAGCGCAGCTCCAGAGCCCCTGCGTTGCCGTGGAGACGTGATGCGCCGGGGAAGCCCTCGGTGAAGTAACACAGCGGTCAGAGACGACCTCTCCCAAATGCAGAATGTCCCGGTCGTGGCGGTTGAACACGGGCACTTCCTGTTGGAAACCCCTCTACGCTGCATCCGCTATCACCTACTTCCTGTCGGCCGGTTCCGAGCGAGCCGATTGGTCCGGTGGAGTCTCTTGTTTGAGCAGTCGTGGAAAGTACAGTTCAGGGCTTTCCACGAGTGGTCAACAGAGAGATTAAAGTCCTTCAACACGCGGAACATGAATGTAAATAACTGAATAAATGCAGTGAAGATGCACAAGTGGTGTTTGGAGAATTAAAGATGATTTGGCCAAAGGAAAGAGTTCCATGAGAATACAATCACATACGTAATATCTAACAGAACTAACTCTGCGTTCCACATGATTATGCAAATTACAGATTGTCCTAAATAATAATGAAGTTTTATTGAACAAACCTCCCAATGATTTGTTTCAAAAATAAAAAACTCTGAGCTTCAGAGTTCAGATGTTTTATAGGTAGTCATTTGTTGAATTAGCAGCATTAGGTCTTATTTACTTTAATCAAAAACATCTTAACAGGTCAAGTTCCATGTTGACATAGGAGCCTCCTTTGATAACAACTTCACAATTCCTGCATCCAATGAACTCGTGAGTTCTTTGGTTCTGCAGGAGGCCGTAACACCTCCCAGAGCACCTGCTTGCATGTGAACTGCCTCCCACCCACACAGGTCGTGTGATGGTGGTTGCGTGATGATGCTCCAGAGGTTCTCAGTAGGGTTAAGGTCAGAGGAAGATGGGGGCCACACCATGGGTTTGGCTCCTTTTCTCCCAGAGGTGTTCTTTGCAGCATGAATATCACTTTGCTACAGAAGGCCTGGTTCTTCTTTTTGCACCACGGAGGAAAGTGGTCAGAAACCACATGCTTTGCAGAGGGGCCTTCCAGCTCGCTCCCCATGATTCCAACCCGAAACATGACTCCAGCACCTCCTTGTTGACGTCTCTGCCTTGTTGGGACATGGTGGCCACTCACCAACCATCCATCAGGACCATCAAGGGTTTGAGAGACTTTGAAAGTCTTCTTTAGTCCTGAGCCCACTGCAACCTTCTTTGCTTGTGAGCTTGGTTTAGGGGCCGAATAACAGGTTTAAGGACACTTGCAAACCTCTTGAGCATCCTACATCTTTAAGTTCTCCAGAGGCTTCTTTTCAATTCTACACATTCGTTTGGCAGAAATCGTCCTCATTTAGCTCTTGTCTGAACGAACCCTCTTGTGCTGTGAATTGGTGACAAATTTCTTCACCGTCCGATGATCACGCGCAATTCTTGGAACGTTGTGATACCTTGACGAAGGTCGTTGCGGCAGAGAGATCCTGTTTCTTCCCCATTTTGCCTGTCACATGTAGCTTGCTTAATATTGTGGAACGTCTTTAGTAGTTTTCCTCTGATTGGGCTGACCTGGTGACTAATGATCACAGGTGTCGATTGATTTCAATCCTCCAAATAGCCCTGAGACACCACATGAATGTTTATGACCTTTAAATCAAATTTTCACAACAATGTGGAACGCGTTCGAAAATGCTCCGAGCAGCAAAGAGCACAGAAATAAAGCAGCTGAAAACTCCTTTGTTTGTTCCCCAGTGAAATATGAGCGGATCAAGTTCTTGGTTCTGGCTCTGAAGCACTCGGTGGAGGTCTACGCCTGGGCCCCGAAGCCCTACCACAAGTTCATGGCCTTCAAGGTGAGTCGACCCACTGGCTTCGTTGGCTTCGTTAGCTTCGTTAGCCGTTAGCTTCTTTAGCTTCGTTAGCCGTTAGCTCATCACATCGTTTCTCCCGCTCAGTCTTTCGGCGACCTGGTGCACAAGCCGCTGCTGGTTGACTTGACCGTGGAGGAGGGCCAGAGGTTAAAGGTCATCTACGGCTCGGCCTCGGGCTTCCACGCCGTGGACGTGGACTCCGGGGCCGTCTACGACATCTACTTGCCGACACACGTAAGGACGCCTTTTAAGTATTAAGTGCACTGTTTAGTCATCATGTGGTCCTTGTGGAGGGACACGTCCAGCCCCTCCATGTTCCACAGTGAGGGACACGTCCAGCCCCTCCATGTTCCACAGTGAGGGACACGTCCAGCCCCTCCATGTTCCACAGTGAGGGACACGTCCAGCCCCTCCATGTTCCACAGTGAGGGACACGTCCAGCCCCTCCATGTTCCACAGTGAGGGACACGTCCAGCCCCTCCATGTTCCACAGTGAGGGACACGTCCAGCCCCTCCATGTTCCACAGTGAGGGACACGTCCAGCCCCTCCATGTTCCACAGTGAGGGACACGTCCAGCCCCTCCATGTTCCACAGTGAGGGACACGTCCAGCCCCTCCATGTTCCACAGTGAGGGACACGTCCAGCCCCTCCATGTTCCACAGTGAGGGACACGTCCAGCCCCTCCATGTTCCACAGTGAGGGACACGTCCAGCCCCTCCATGTTCCACAGTGAGGGACACGTCCAGCCCCTCCATGTTCCACAGTGAGGGACACGTCCAGCCCCTCCATGTTCCACAGTGAGGGACACGTCCAGCCCCTCCATGTTCCACAGTGAGGGACACGTCCAGCCCCTCCATGTTCCACAGTGAGGGACACGTCCAGCCCCTCCATGTTCCACAGTGAGGGACACGTCCAGCCCCTCCATGTTCCACAGTGAGGGACACGTCCAGCCCCTCCATGTTCCACAGTGAGGGACACGTCCAGCCCCTCCATGTTCCACAGTGAGGGACACGTCCAGCCCCTCCATGTTCCACAGTGAGGGACACGTCCAGCCCCTCCATGTTCCACAGGGAGGGACACGTCCAGCGACAGGCCCTGAGAGCAGGATTACCAGCGTTATCTCAAATGGGGAGGGGGGGGGGGGCTAAGGAGCCACGTGTCATGTGTGTGGAGGTCTTCTCTGTCATCCAGACCTTTGTGTCATGTCCCCGCCCCCCCCCCCCCCCCAAACAGATCCAGACGCACATCCAGTCCCACGCCATCATCATCCTGCCCAACACCGACGGCATCGAGCTGCTGGTGTGCTACGAGGACGAGGGCGTCTACGTCAACACGTACGGACGCATCACCAAGGACGTGGTGCTGCAGTGGGGGGAGATGCCCACCTCAGTGGGTGAGTCGGGGGACAGTTGATGCGTAGCTTTGAGGTTCATGTTTGTGATGAGTCATTAGCCACCACATGCTAACGCGGCTATCTGCTCTTCACTGGGTGTCTGCAGCCTACATCCGCTCCAACCAGATCATGGGATGGGGGGAGAAGGCCATCGAGATCCGCTCAGTGGAGACCGGCCACCTGGACGGCGTCTTCATGCACAAGAGGGCCCAGAGACTCAAGTTCCTCTGTGAGAGGAACGACAAGGTGAGGGGCCCCCTGCTGGACGGAGAAAAGAGCGTCGTAATGTGTCTTTGTCTCATGAAGAGATCAACGAATGCCTCTTTGTTCAAATCAGCAGATCCTTAACCAGAGCACCTGATCGTGTCTCCCCCCCCCCACCTGTGTATCCCCCCCTACCTGTGTCTCCTCCCCAGGTGTTCTTTGCCTCCGTCCGGTCTGGAGGCTCCAGCCAGGTGTACTTCATGACTCTGGGCCGAAGCAACCTGCTCAGCTGGTAGAGGTCCTCGCCCTGCCCCCCCCCCCCTCATCGCCCTCCAACCCTTCGCCAACACTGGATGTCAGACGCCCCCAAGAGTCAGAGAGACCTCACTGACGTTGTCATTCAGTCTGGACCTCCCCCCCCCCGACATACACGAGGGGATGATTAATTAATATATAAATAAAGTAGAAATATATCAAATGTGAGTTTAAGAAGGGGGGGTACTTTAGTAGTAAGGGAGCCCCCCCCCCCCCCTTGCTACGGCAGTCTGTTGTGTTAATACTGCAGTATTGTGTGTATTTGTACTTTAGTTTGACCTGCTGGTTGGAGGTTGAGGTCTAAACTCCCAGTGCAGGAGAGTATGGGGGGGGGGGGGGGGTCAGATGGAGGTCTGATGGATGTGACTCAACAGGTGGAGGTGTGTGTGTGTGTGTGTGTCGTATTGTGTTGTTTCGACAGGTGCTTTAAAAAAATAACATAAATAAACAAAGGGGGGGGGCTGAGGCAGGGGGTGTTTCTTTTGTTATTTCTATTATTATACCTTAAAGTGTAACTGTGGAGTAAAACATGCACCTCCACCCTGTGTGAGTGTGTGTGTGTGTCTAAAAAAGGAGGCGACACGGGTGTGTACCATAAAAAGATCCCTGAATCTTCCAGATGGGGTCATGTTTCTGCCCCCCCCCCCCACCCCCCCCCCCGACATGGCCGCCTGAGCTGAACTGCTGTGAATAGTAGATATAATAGCTGATGAATTGGAGAAGGTTCGGAGTGTGTGTGTGTGCGTGGGTGTGTGTGCGTGTGCCTATGTGTGTGTGTGTGTGTGTGTGCGTGCGTGCGTGTGTGTGTGTGTGCGCATTAACTTTACAGAATGTAGAGTGGTCCGACGCATGAGACCATCTTTTTCCTCGTCACGACTTATCAGCCCCTTTAGCGTTTTTTCTTTTTTTGGGGGGGGGGTTGTGAGGACGGGAATCCAACGTTACCATGACAAGCCGTTCAGCGAAGAGTCTGGAGTTCTACTTCCTGCCGATGTGCACGTTGTCCGTGCATGTGAAAGACTGAGCATCATCCGCCTCCTTCAGGACTCTGACTTCCGTTTCCACGGCAACCCTTAAAGACAACGGCAGGTCACGACCCCCCCGCCACCCTCCCAGTAGTTAAGAACCACTTTGTTTTGGAGGAGGAAGAAGTGGCTTGAAGCTTTGCGTGGTTTCTGTTGTAGTTTCTGTAAGTCGACGTGTTGCTCCGCCCGCCTCAGGTGGAGGAAATGTTTACACCGGCCATGTTTTAATGCATCCATTCGATTCATGTTCAACGCACATTTCTTGTTTCTTAGCCCATCATTGGATATGCTTTAGTTTTTTCTTTGCCCCCCCCTCCCCCCCCTTCACTAAATGACCTCCTTTAAGGAACAATGAAGAACACGCGTGTGCTTCTTTCAGGTATTCACATAGGTCTGCTCCTCTCCATGTGACAGGAAGTCCTGCAAGCTTTATTTTTTGTTGTTTTTTTTTTCTTTGAATAAAGTTTTAAAAAGTACTTTCAAAAGAACCTCGTGTCCTCTTGTCTCTGAAAGTTCCCCAAAAACCCTGTCGTGTGTTGAAAGGAGCGTTGTTGTGACACGCGTTGGCCAATCAGAGCGTGCTAACCTCCTGATGGTTTCCTCATGTCTCCTGGACATCGGGTCCTCTGCTCCTCACCGGTTTAATGTTCTAACGTTTCCTGTGAGAACCTTTAACCGCTGAAGAAATCACACTTTTATCATGTTAAGAAGCGTTAATGCTTTGATTTTCTAAATGTTTTTTCCAGTTAACAGGTTTTATTTGACATAAACCCAGTTGTAATTTGAACGAAGTGATCAGAAGTTTTTTGATGAAACGTTTCATTGGCACAAATGGTCCCAGAGCTGATGGTCCTGGTACCATGTGACCTGCTGGTAAAGGTCCACTGGGCACACGGGAGGAATTTCCCCAAAACACGCAACGTCCACCGTGAACGCGAATGTTTTGTTTGAGCTGGTGACCTTTGACCTGCAGGTGTTTGCTCACTCTGATCCACCCCTCAATAACACAAGTGGGTTATATTTTATTTTATTACCTTTCTTAAGTTAAGGCCAAAGTGTCGTTCATTTCCGTCCTTCCAATTTGTGTAATTAAAAAAGAACAGGTTTCACCAAAGGAGCCGGTTAGCTCGCCATGCTACGGTGCGTTAGCATGGCGGGCCTGTTAGCTCGCCATGCTAACGCACCGTAGCAACACGTGGACCATCCAGTCAGGGAGAGCGAGCCGCATCATGCAAATGATCCTCAATCACCTCAACCGAAGGGTGAGCATGTGGGGCAAAGGTCATGTGACCATGGTGTCAAAAAGTGTAAAATCATCTCATCACAAGCTGATTGATGTGAACAGGTTATTAGATATTAATATGATATAAAATGTAGAACCGCTGCTGGGAGGAGAGCACGAGGTCAGGTGATCAACACACATAATACACACGTTATTTCATTATTCAGCGTCCTTTGCTCTTGTGTGGACACACTGTGTGCGTGTGTGTGAGTACGTGTTGAGTCACTGACGTGGTAGCAGTGGTTGGAGCAGTGCGACACGCGGCGTCACATTGGGAAACCTGAGAAGTTTCCACGTGAGAGCGGGAACGTTGAAAAGAGAGCGTGCTCCACGCCATCGGCCACATCGGCCACATCTGCCACATCTGCCTTGCTCACCTGCACACTGTGAGTATTCTGTACTACATATAATACATGTGTGTGTTGTTAAATGCCATTGAGTTATTCTTATTTATTTACATTTATATTTATATTCTTTTCATGCATTATTGTACTTTGTAATTTTATTATTTATTTTACACTGTTGCATAGATTTAGAATTGATTAAATTACACTCAGAACAAAAATAATAATTTCAAATATTTTTTGACAAAGAAAATGTAGATTTCAGAACAATCAGTTTATAATTCCAAATAATTCATATGAATTTATACATTTCCTCTGTGTAAGTACTTCTAATAAAATAAATCAAGCCGGTAAAATAATATTATAAGATTAATTGATTAATCATCAAAAAGAAACTCTGCTTCAATGATTTCATTTTCATTTTCATTTCATTTAATTCACACGTGGTGGATTCATTTATCAATGAGGACACACAGGACCGTGTGTGGACTGTGTGTGTGTGTGTGTGTGTGTGTGTGTGTGTGTATGTGTGTGTCTGTGTGTGTCTGTGTGTGTCTCTGTGTGTCTGTGTGTGTGTGTGTATGTGTGTGTCTCTGTGTGTCTGTGTGTGTGTATGTGTGTGCGTGTGTGTCTGTGTGTGTGTGTGTGTGTGTGTGTGTGTCTCTGTGTGTCTGTATGTGTGTGTGTGTGTGTGTGTGTGTGTGTGTATGTGTGTGTCTCTGTGTGTCTGTGTGTGTCTGTGTGTGTGTGTGTGTGTGTGTCTGTGTGTGTGTATGTGTGTGCGTGTGTGTCTGTGTGTGTGTGTGTGTGTGTGTGTGTGTGTGTCTCTGTGTGTCTGTATGTGTGTGTGTGTGTGTGTGCGTGTGTGTGCGTGTGTGTCTGTGTGTGTGTGTCTCTGTGTGTCTGTATGTGTGTGTGTGTGTGTGTGTGTGTGTGTGTGTGTGTGTGTGTGTGTCTCTGTGTGTCTGTATGTGTGTGTGTGTGTGTGTGCGTGTGTGTGCGTGTGTGTCTGTGTGTGTGTAGCTCGTTGTCATCACAAACGAGGTCACAGAAGCAGAAGTGAAAACGATTTGGTTTCTATTGAAATCTGTGATGGCGAGTGGAAAGTTTTCTGACCGATGGTTCATCAAATCCATCCCATAAACATCCCAGAATGATTTCATGCAAAACCGTGTCAAAAAAACGTTACATTTGTGGCAACACAAAAAATAGTTTAATATCTTGTTTGTGTCCCTCCAAGGAAAATCAGTATATTATCACACACACACACACAGACACACACACAGACACACACACTCCCCCCATCGGTCTCAGAGAGCAGAAGGACTTCCCATCGGGCCTCACACCTTCTGCCTGTCCACCTCCACGCCGTCATGGAGGTCCTGGTGCTCCTTGGGTTCCTGCTGGCTGCGCTCCTCCTCCCACCTGCTGGTGGAGCAGCGACTCGGGAGGCTCCGCCCACTGCAGGTGAGCATTCTCGTTGCCCATTAGACACAAAATAAAGGATAGCACACCTTTTATTGTGGCGGGGTTAAAGCTAAGTAAATATAAAAGCCCCCCCCCCCCCCCCAGACGGCTGCTACCTGGCGAGTCCCGAGGTCAACCTGCTGAGAAAGGAGGGCGAGCCTGTGGTCCTCTCCTTCCCCTTCTTCGAGAGCGAGCTGGAGAGACTCCACGTCGCCCCCCCGGGGGCAAGGTGCCTCATCACCGGGGGCAACGGGACGGAGGGCGGGACCTATCAGGGCGAAGGCCGAGTCCAGCAGCGGCAAAACCAGCTGTGGTTCCTCCCGGCCCGAGCCGAGGATTCTGGGGAGTATCTGTGCACGTACAGGTAACGCAGCGCTTATTATTAGTGTAGTAGCAGTAGTAGTACTTTACCTGTGTAGTAGCATTAGTACTTTACCTGCATACCTGTGTAGTAGCATTAGTACTTTACCTGCATACCTGTGTAGTAGCATTAGTACTTTACCTGCATACCTGTGTAGTAGCAGTAGTACTTTACCTGCATACCTGTGTAGTAGCAGTAGTACTTTACCTGCATACCTGTGTAGTAGCAGTAGTACTTTCCCTGCATACCTGTGTAGTAGCAGTAGTACTTTCCCTGCATACCTGTGTAGTAGCAGTAGTACTTTCCCTGCATACCTGTGTAGTAGCAGTAGTACTTTACCTGCATACCTGTGTAGTAGCAGTAGTACTTTACCTGCATACCTGTGTAGTAGCAGTAGTACTTTACCTGCATACCTGTGTAGTAGCAGTAGGACTTTACCTGCATACCTGTGTAGTAGCAGTAGTACTTTACCTGCATACCTGTGTAGTAGCAGTAGTACTTTACCTGCATACCTGTGTAGTAGCAGTAGTAGTACTTGGATGCAGATAAAGACTCTGGCCCCGCCCTCTTCCTCAGGAACGCGAGCTGCTGTGTGCGCGCGAGCATCCGGCTGCAGGTGCACCGGAACCGTTCCGTGGAGAGCTTCTTCCCGGTGCCCGCGGTGGTGGGGGAGCACCTGAGGCTCCCGTGTCCCTCCACGAAGGACTTCCTCAACACGCAGGGACTCGTCAAGTGGCACAAAGTGAGAAAGTGCGACCCCCCCCCCCCCCTCCTCTCCCCCCTCCTCCCCCCGTGACTGACGCGGCGTGTTGCCTCCCGACAGGACTCCGCCCCCCTCCGGTCGGGCCGAGCGGGCAACTTCCTGCAGGACGGGGGCCGCCTGCTCATCCCCGCGGTGAGGCGGGCGCACGGGGGCGTGTACACGTGCCGGCGGCGCGTGCTCATCGACCAGCGGCCCTTCGAAGTCACCCGCACCGTGGTGCTGACCGTGGAGGGTGAGGGACCAACAACAACAACACAACAACACAACAACAATCACATGCAGCGATCAACTGGACCAAACACCTCGATCACGAGCGCGTGCTGCCGCCTGCTGGTCGGAGACGAGCAGCACACCAACAACTATAACCATTAAAATACAATTCATAATGGCCATAAGAAGATAACGATTACTATAAATTAATACAAATATTAAAATACTATTATTAACATCATTATGATCCATTTAATTATTATAATCTTAATTATCATCAGGATTTAAATCAACTCATTTTCATCACCGTCATTCTTTATTATGATTTTATTATGATTTTTTTTTATTATGATGATGTTTTTATTTTCATTATTATTATTGTTATCAAATAAGTTTGTCCGGATGCATTTTCATCGTCTACATTTGTGTGTATGTGTGAAGGCGTAGACCCCGTCACCACCTCCACCTCCACCACCTCCACCTCCACCTCCTCCACCTCCACCTCCACCTCCTCCACGTCCTCCTCCACGTCCTCCTCCACCCCGCCCACCACCTCCACCTCCTCCTCCACCCCGCCCACCACCTCCGGCTCCTCCACCTCCTCCTCCAGCAGCAGCTTGCACAGTGAGTTCATTTCCTCCTCTTTAGAATAAAAAGGATTATTGCTGAATTATTGAAACGTAAATAAATAAATAGATTAAACGTATTTAATCTTCTCGCTGCAGTGGTCGGACCTCCTGTGATTCTGTCGCCACAGAACGGCACCGTCTTTGAAAGCGTGCATGGTGAGCGCTGACCTCAATAATAAACACTCAGCCCCTACACATCAGACGTGGCCCTCTCTGACCTCTGACCTCTGACCCCCTCAGGCTCAGCCCTGCTGCTCTCTTGCACGGTGCTCACAGACTGCCGGGCGACCGAGGAGACGGCGGTCACGTGGCTGGTCAACAAGCGGCCGGTGGAGTCCTCGTACCTGGAGGGGCGGGCCCAGCAGCTGGGACGCAGGTAAACGCTGTTCTCGGCCAGATGTTTGATGCGATGAACAAGAGACGGACAACGAGAAACTCATTCCTCCAAATCGTGCTTCCTGGCTGCCTGTTTCCAGGGTAACCGCTGCGCCCGACGGCTGCCGCATTGAGCTGAGGCTGGTCGTCGTGGCGATGACAGAAGAAGACGTGCAGGCGGAGCTGAGGTGCGTCGCTCAGAACCCGGGAGGCCGACAGGAAGTGGTGTCCCGGCTTCAGCTGGAGGGTGAGTCGTCGCTGTCCTATTTCAGTAAAGCTGGGGTTTGGTCTCACTGAACAAGCCACTCACCTGCGCCCCCCCCCCCCCCCCACCCCCACCCCCCACAGACCCCACCTTCACCTGGCTGGTGGTGTCGGCGGTGGCCGTCTCTTGCTTCCTGACCGTGGTGTCCGTCTTCCTCTTCGTCCTCCTCCGGCCCCCAGGGAAGAGGAACATGGACTACTTCCTGGCTCGGCAGAGCAGCTTCTAGAAGACCGAGTCCCTCTTCTTCTTCTTCTTCTTGATGTGTGCGACGTGCGTTTAATGTAAAAACTAAACTCAAAACAAGCTGAAACATCTGGAGGCTTTTTTAGTCCAGTCAGTGTCACTGAGGTTTGGTTCTTTTCATGCGTCCTGTTTACGTTTCTCTGGACTAGTTCAACAAATACCTCAAAACTCAACGTTTACCTTCATAATGATGTCCTACGTCGCTTGTACTAAACGCTGGACACTAGTCAAGTGCATGTGAGTGTCTGTGCTTGGTGGAATTTCAAATAATATCTATAAAATAACAGGTGCTTTACTTTAAGTATTAAATGCTCTAAAATATAACCATGAATTGTTGACTTTGTGATTCTTGCATTCAATTACAGTCGAATAAATGTGTGATGACGAATAGAATAAAAATATTAAGGAAATGTCAAGTTTAGTTATGCGTTCATGACCTTTTTGACATATTTTGAGTAGTAGTTTGTAGTAGTTTTGTGTATCTGTGTACTTGCTACTTGTTGAACTGAGTTTGCAGATGAACACCAGGCACCATGTTATCATTCTCTTTATTTGCAATACAAAATAGGTTGAATCTCCGCTTACAAATATACCAGGACCCCCCCCCCCCCCCCCCCATCATGTTTTTAAATGCTACATAACGGTGGTTCAGTTCCAACCGAGAGGCCGTGGTTTCCGCCATAGATGGAATTTAAAAAGTGGACTAAGTGATCAGGACTCGTGAAGACGAGTTAGTGAACAGGAAGTGACCATATTTGGACTGAAGAGGACGTAGAGACGTTAAAGGCCACGGCAAAATACCTGAAAGTGTCCACATGGTACCGTTAATCTCGCCATGGTGTCGAGTAGTTTCATCACTGTGGAACAGGTTTCAGACTCCTGTCGCTGCGTTCTGGTGAAACACGGATTACAAAGCCAACGTTTCAGAGGAGAGACACAAACACATTGTTCCTTGAAGGAAAAGGCCTCAGAGTTCCATCAGTCCACAGGAGAAACAACTCCGTCCCACAGATATGCTACAGCGGGACATCAGAGGGGACAGCGTCGTCTTCCATCTCCTCAGGGGACTCCAGGTGCTTTCCATGCCCCCCCCTCGTCTCTCCCCCCCCCACCGCCGGGAAGCAGAGCGCTGTGGCGTCCACACTTTGACGCCTCCCTGTTTCTTTCCTTCATATTTCAGGAGGATCTTCTTCCTTTGACGGCATAAACGAAGAAATACTGCTCAGTAGAAGTAGGAACGATGAGGCGAGGAGGCGCAGGTGGAGCGGTGGGGGGTAAATGTCCACACGGGAGAACCAGTCAGTCTCAAAGGATTTGCTGGACTTCATGGAAGCCAGGACGGTCCAGGTCTGTGTGCCCCCCCCCCCCTTCCCTCCCCAAGCAGGCGGGCGATCACCGCGGCCTCCTCCTGGTGACGAAGATGAGGACCCTGCGGATGGCGATGAGGCGGTCCTTGAGGGAGGTCATGGCTAGGATGGTAAGCTGGGCTCGGTTCTCCAGCGGGAGGACGGCGAGCAGCCACCAGCACCAGGCCGGGCCGCTGGGACTGGCCTGCAGGGGGGGGGGGGGGGGGGGCGGAGAACCTGGTCAACACTCAAGCTCATAAACATAATCATCAGAATAATGGCCCCATTTAGTTTTTTGGTCGTTGCTCAACTCAAAATGACAGAAGCTGTGCCCACCTGGGGGTCCGAGTCTTTGCTGGGGAGCTGACCGAAGTGGCTGAGGATCTGGCTCTTCATGTTGTCCTTCAGCGAGGTGAACCAGTTGTTGGCCTGCTCGTACACGGCGTTGTGCAGCTTCAGAAGCTCCGCCAGCTCCTCCCCCTCCGCCTGATTGGACACAGGTTGGAAATTAGAGCTTTTCTTTTAGAAGTTGCATAATATTATATAGTGGACGCAGTGATGGTGACCTGGACCATGTTTAGACTGAGGAGGACGTAGAGACGCCGTATATGTCTATTAGAACCCTGTCAATCAGCGTTAGGCCCCGCCCTAAAGCATCCTCTGCTTTATGGTCTGTTTGACTCTAAATGGACCATCATTCACTAAATGAACATCATGCTGCATTGAAGAAGACTTGAAACTAGAGACTGAGACCATAAACTCATGTTTACAATGTTTACTGAGGGAATAAATCAAGAGAGAAGTAGAGTCATTTCCTCATAGACGTCTATGGGAGCAGAGGAGAAAGAACTGTTCTCCTCTGTACAGCAGCAGATCCAAAGAGATGAAGACGCCCACCTTCTTGTCCTCCAGGTACTCGATCTTGGCGGTGTTGTAGCCATCCCTCTGTCCGTGGCTGAGGACCTTGAACCTCGACACGCCGATGGTGTCGACCACCGAGCGACCGTCGGGAAAGAACTTCACGTCTCGCACCTGAAACAGCCGTTTGGATGTTATCTGACTATACACTACACACACACACACACACACACACGCACACACACACACCTCCAGCATGCAGCCGTAGTCGGCGAAGCCCTTGAGCTCGTCGGCGATGCACATGCCGAACTGCTTGGTGCCGGTCTCCATGGAGCGGCGGATCATGAGCCGGTACCGGGGCTCGAACACGTGCAGCGGGCAGGTGATGGTGGGGAACGCCATGGTGCAGATGAAGATGGGAACCTCCTGGTTCAAGCTGCAGCACACGGGAGAGAGCGTGTGTTGAGACGGACATTTTGTGTGGCCGTGTGTTCAGAACATTCTGTGTGTGTTACTTACTTGGACAGCTCCTTCATCTCCTCTTTGTGGATCTTCTTTCGCTCCGCCAGCTCGTCTCCTAGGTAACGCTGCAGCACCTCCTCCATCAGCAGGGTCTTGCTGTAGCCCCTAGTGGCCAGATACTGCAATGACAACACACACACACAGACAAACACACCCCATAAGTATGCTAACAGACACACACACACTGGACCATCTAATCCAAGATAATCATTCAAAACACAATCAATCAATCGATTGATCTAATGCTGATTATATTGTGTGATTAAAGTGGAAGGTTTGACACAGTTCAGCACATTGTTGTTATTATTGTTGTTTTGCTGCACCTCGGACAGGTTCTCCTTGCACAGAGGGCAGTTGGAGTTGTGGTCCAGGCAGCGCTCCAGACACTTGAGGCAGAAGGTGTGTCCACAGGGCGTGGCCACCGGCTCGTAGAACAACCTGAGACCAGCAGAACCGCGTCAATGAGCTCACGACACAGACTTTAGTTTATTGAGGGGACTCGTTGCTACAGAGAGAGAACCGGACTAGAACCGGTTCTGTGTGCTCACCTCATGCAGAGGGAACACTCCATGTCTCCGCTGTCCAGCAGCCCGGCAGGAAACGACCTTCCTCCAAACGGCGAGGCCGCCTCCACGCCGCTCTCCTCGTCTGCACCGGAACAAATGTCAGAAAATCAGCACTGACGCCAATCAGAGATCAGAATCCAAAGGAAGGCTTCCCTACCGGGTCGGAGCAGCTTGGAGGGGGGGTTGAAGGCCACCACGGGTCCGTCTCCGCTGCGTTTCCGCTTGAGGCCTCCGGGGGGCGCCGGCAGGGCGGCCAGGACGGAGGCCAGGCTCTTGGTGCTGCTCTCACCGGCGCCGAGCTCCGATCTACACGGAGACGGCGAGGGGAGTCGGTACAAGGACTCGTCCTGCGTCTCGCTGACCTCAGAGTCCTGGAGGGACGGAGGGACAGACAGAGACAGTCAGACAATTACTGAAGTGGTGAAAGTCTCTTTGTCTCCGAGGTCCTGCTCCTCAAAGGAAACACATGACTCGCATTCACCTGTGAGGAGGCGGAGCCGGGTTTCTGCGTGAGCGGCCTCAGGCTCCTCAGCAGGGCGGGGGGCTTGATGAGGCTGGCGCCCAGCCCCCCCTGCAGCGGGTGCAGCGGGGGGGGCACCTCCTCGCTCTCGAAGACGGAGGAGAAGACCTCGCTGAGGACCTGCAGGAGGGGAACCACACACAAGGTCAACATACGTGCACATCTTATCCTCGCACAGACGTGGGTCGAGGGGGGGGGGGGTCACCTTCTGAGCCTGCAGCTTCACTTCGGTCCAGTCGGGCTTCAGCGCCACACACAACAGGAACTCCTGCAAGGCCTCGTCCTTCTGCCCCGCCCCGCTCAGCGCCGAGGCCTTCACACAGTGAGCCTGAAGCAACCGGGGGGGGGTTATTACTGGTTCTCAAAGCCCCTCATAAATCACATACTTAACTTTCACCTCCCGATCAAACACACGTTGTCTAATGATGTCTCTGGATTATTAATATTTACACATAACATTAGAGCATCTTCAGTCCAAGTACAGAGCAACAGAAAGTATAATAAATAACAGTATATACACAGATTAAAAATGCGTTAAATAAACATCTGGAGTCTCCTCACCTTGGACCACAGAGGTTTCATCCGACACAGGCTGCTGCCGTCCTGCACGGCCTGACTGAAGTTCCTCATCTCCATGTGCAAGGCCGCCCGCTGGCACAGCAGTCTGCCTGAGGAGGGCACTGTGGAGCACACACACACACATTGCATGTTATTTAGCTGACGCTTTTATCCAAAGCGACATACATTGCATTATAACCCACGCATTACATTTTTTTGCCTGGGGAGCAATTAGGGGTTAGGTGTCTCGCTCAGGGACACTTCGACATGGCACATGGAGCAGCGCACTGCACTACTCCGTGCGCCACCATCGCCCACAACACACACACGTCAGCACATTGACCTCCAGGGGACCTCTTAGATCTATCAGAAGTAGGGCAACAATGTAACAAGTAGCTGAAGCTTGTGTGTGTGTGTGAGTGTGTGTGCACACATATATGACTCTGTTATACAACAGACGGTGTTCCACTTTAATAACCTTCTACCCAATGGATCCGCTCACCAGATACTGGCTTTGAAAAGGACGAGTTTTCGATCACATGGTTTAGAAGTATGTGAACCCTTGTTAACAGTAATACTAACAGTTAATAAAATGTCTCCAAAGGGCTGGAACTTTCTGGACCACCCCCCCCCCCCCCCTTTAGCCTTTCAATCAGCCTTCACGCAAGACTGCAAGAATAAACATCTGTATCATTACGTGACGCCATCAAATAAGACTTCTATTCTACTCTGTGAGCAAGCTTCAACCGGATTTAGTCAAACAAATTGGCCGGACCGGCATTTGTCCGAGGGGGGGGGGGTTGGTGAACAAGGTCCCGGGGGGGTTTCCGAGGAGCAGTTCTCAAAGTGTCTCTAGCAGCCGCCATCTTGTCAGTATGGACACCTGCTGCTGAAGTGGTGAAAGTCTATATTCTGTATTCCAGTCCGCTGGCTTATTATTAACTACTTATTTATTGTATTTAATGATTACAGCTGAGCAATAATCTTAATCATAATCAACCTGGTCAGGACTTCTTTTTGTGGAACGTCTCTTATTGGGCTTCTCGTTAGTTTAGGGGTTAATCCAGATGTTGTGTTATTGGAATCTGTTGGTTGGATTACACAGCTTGATATTCACGACATTGATGTTTTCATATTGCTCATCCCAATAAATAAGACACGATAAAACCGTTTAAATGGGTCCTACTCGAGGGGACACATCAAACCTCAATAAAAGTTAAGACTTGTCATGTCCCAAAATCCACCGGCCTTGTTTGGCAACTGTAAACATTGTAAACATGAGTTTGTGATCTCAATCTGTAGTTTCAAGTCTCCATCGAAACGTTGAAATTCAGTTAATAAGTGATAAATAAGTTGTAAAACGGCTTATTCGATGAAATTGTACTTTTTTGCTTCTTGTTCTAAATAAAAGCATCAGCTGAGTGACGATGTGATGTAATGGATTGTTTATTATGTGACTTATATGCAGGACGGAGGAGGAAAAAAAGCTGCTTCCCATTACAGTACAATAACTGCTGTTTAATAATGCAGCTCCGGTTACAGTTGTTATCCAACACTTCACAAAGCAGCTTATGAAAGGGTAGGGGGGGGTTGGGGGGGGGCAGCATCCCCTCACTCACAGCGGCTCTACGCACACCAGCAGACCAGGGCCCGAATGCGCCACTGCGGAGGATCAGATGTGCGCCGCTTAGGTAACAGAGTCCGGTGCGTCACACAGTCCCTGACCTTAGAAAACACGAGACGCCCCCTACCGGCGACACCGGGAGCTACAGCGGAAAGTAGGTCACCTGCGACACAACCACAGCCAGCATACAAGAAGGTAAATAAACATGCGTTTGTGGGTGCGCCTCCTCTTACCCAGATCCACGGCGGCGTTGTACTTCTCCAAAGCCTCCGAGAGGTTCTGGTTCTTCCGCAGCAGCTCGCCCTCCACCCAGAACTTCCGGGCTTGGCTCTCGGCGGAGAACAGCTTGGCCAGCAGGCCGCTGAGGACCACGTCCACCCGGTGGCCGTTCGGCACCGCGTCCTTCCCCCCCAGCCGCTGCTCGCAGTGCGCGCACTCCTCCACGGACGCGTCCTCCACGCAGCTCTTGCAGAAGGTGTGTCCGCACTCCACGGTGGTGGGCTCGTGGAGGAGGCGTCTGCAGAGACGACAGGAGAACAGGTCCAGGGCCTCGTCGTCCGCACATTCATCGTCACTGTCCACCCCGTCCGCCCCCCCGCTGCTGCTGCGTGTCCCGTGCGCGTTTGACAGGCCCAGCTCCTTCTCGCGCAGAGTCCGTGCCATGGTTTCCACCAGGACGGGTAGCTCCTCCGGGCGCAGTTTGCCCAGGCTGGCTGCCGTGCAGAACGAGTCCAGCGCCTCGGAGATCCGCCCGGCTCGGGTCAGAGATTCGGCCTTCCTCAGACACAAGCTCCGGTCCGGCTGCTGGAGGTCCGAGAGCATGGAGCCGTAGATCTCCACGGCCAAGTTAAAGTCCCCGGCCCGGTTGGCCTCCTCTGCCACCTCCAGCATTTCGCTGCAGACCCCTGGCTGGTGGGCGAGCAGCTCGCCCCGGTGAGACCTCACCTCGGTCTCCATCTTCTTCTTCTTCTTCTTCTTTCTCACGGGAAACCTCTAGATACGTAAATGGCGACTGAGCTCACTGAAAGTACTTCTCTCGCTGCCGGCCATTTTTAAAAGTTCTCCCCGCGCCACACGTCCCGAAGCCCGGTTAAACGTAACGTCACGTCTTAACATCGCAGCTGCGAGTCAAAGTCCCACAAACAGCCGCGCCTCGGCCCCTCCGCCTCGGATGAAGCCGGGCTCTCTGGAAGTGGACGCTGCGGGTTAATTACCCCTGGGACGCGGTATAAATGTAGCGCGGGCCATGTTTAGGCTTTAAGCGGGTTAACGGGCCGTCGGGGTCGAGGACGCGTCTGACGTCCCAAAACAAGCCGTCCTCGCGCCGCTCTCACGCCGCGTCGTCTTTTACGTAAGCGCCAGCTAACGCTACCGCGGGCTCACGTTGGAGTTAGCTAACACAAAGCGGCCCTCCGAAACCGGACGTGACACCAAACCAAACCGGGTTGTTGTGTGGAATCCGGCGGTTGTTCCTCCTCTGTCAGCGAGCCGGACCGACGGCGACACAGCGGGCTGCGGGGCTCTCCATCTTGGTCCACGTCCAGATAGCTTCGGCGGCTGGAAGGTTCCTCCTGCGGCTCTTCGGATGCGGCGTTCCCATTCGCTGGAGCCAGCGCGAAGGGGGCGTCACGTGACGCGTCCTGCGGGTTCCCATTGGCCAGCTAACTCGCCCGCTTGCGTAATGCACAGATATTGCGTAAGTTCCCAAAAGGCGACATAGGTGGATTGAAGCATTGATCGGTTATTAATTTTTAATAAATGCGTCACACGTGATGTCACAATGAAACGTCATTTAAAAAAATGTTGTGTTTGAGTCGAATTATCACAGTTTTACTGTGAGTCCCCGGATGTAGGATTGATACAATGTTTTTATGTAATCCATTTATGTAATGAGTGTTTTTCATGCTTTTATAATATTGATATCTTATGTTTCAGAGCCATTTGCCAAACACTGAATAGAAAATAAGTAGCCTGGTTTCAGACTTACACAGCCACTTATATAAAGGATTCAAATAATTATAACAAATAAAAACATTGTTTATAAAGTGCTTTTACAGACATTGCAGCGTTTAAGTAAGGCAATAGAAACAGCAATGTGTCCAGTGTCCAGCAAAATAAATTTAAACATTGCAATAACCAATTTAAACATTGATTACAGTCCAATAGATACAGTAACAAAAAATAAATAATCATTTGTATAATAAATAAAAAGCATCTTGGTGACACATCTTGTGTTTTAACTCGCAGACATGAGACCATTTACCTACACAAAAGAAATGCAGCGGCAGAGGACTTGTTTAAACAGGACGTTCATTCCTGTTGAAGACTGATTTAAAAACTGCTTCAAAAGCTTCACTAATTCTGACGTAATCCAAGTGGAAACGTCTCCTCAAACCAAGATTCACAATCCAAAAGGGAAGTTATAATATACTTTAAATTCCTCCTCTCAATCTGATGATTGAGGACAAACAGTGACTCACATGAATCTTTTTATTTTTTAGTTTGATACAGTCAGCTTGAGCAGTTGTTACAGCTTGAATAAAACTCTGAGACCGTATTGACGAATGGAATGAATGTTTAGAAGTTCAGAAGGTGCCATTTGCGAACAAAAGTCAGACCCGTGTGAGTTATTTCATGGCTCGCTAAACTTGAACCTCATTTAGCACCGTGTTACCAAATCGGAGTCTCACTTCGAACGCACATTGAGACCAATTTGTCCAGCTCGTAAAATATTAGGTATGTAATATTATGGTCGCACAAAGGTTGTATAAATGCGTGTGCGGTGTGTGTCTGTGAGTGTGATGGATGAGGCCTCACAGGATGATGTAACCTGCAGGTGGGGGGAGGGGGGGGGGGGCGCTCATGTAAAGGCCTTGTGCAACGACAGGGAACTTTATGACCCACATTTGAAACGTCTCTTCTTTCAGCTTTGTGTCAGAACACGAGGGGACGGCGATGAATCATTTGTGTTCCACCGCGCAGCCGAGAACATCATAATACATTTTATTATTTTCTCCTTGTGGAAACATGTGGATGTTTGTATTTATGTAAAATCAGGTTACTGTCCTTAGATTTGTTCGTTTTTTACATTCAAGAGGGTCGTTTGGTGATACAATTCTTTCATTTATTTATCAGTGTTTTTATTTTACTATTTTGTATGTACTGTATTTCCACCTTTACTTTCTTATTATTTTTACAGAATTATTATTTCCTTCCTGCCCTGCAGCCAGGCGAGCTCGCAGAAACGGCCTCCGCCCGAAGCTCCACCTTCCACTTCACCTCTTAATTTGCGGTAATTGGAGGCCTCCACTGCTTCCTGCGCCGGACTCTAATCCTCTGGATTACGCCAACAGAGACTCCTGTAGAGCATCTAGGGTGTCTCTCTCACACACACACACACACACACACACACACACACTATCATCTGGAGAAGTCCCTCAAACCGAGGTGACATGTGATGTCATTTCGGGCTGTTTTTACAAGTGAAACCTTTGACATTTGCTCATTAATACGGTCACATGACCCGGTTTCTTTCATAGGAGTCAACGTTGGCGTGATGGTAAACACACTCACGTCTTCTTCCATTTGACCTGAATGTTTTCACGCTGTTAAAATAAATCTTCTCTAACGGCTTTGGCCTAAAACCACTCAGGTGTTTGGAGAATGGCTTTTTCTAAAAGGCCAATGTCAAGTCTTATTTCTTTCCTCTTCACAGAGATGACGAACCTGGATCCATTTCCAGATGAAGATGCGGTGACTTTAACACAATGAACTAACTAAACAAATAAGAAATAAACAAATAACTGGAGCTCACTAACCAGGCTCAGTGATAAAGCTGCATTCTGTGTAGTGACCAGCAGGGGGCGCCTCCTCTGCAGGGTGAACTTTGCCCTCTAATTTCATCCGATACCGTGAGAACACACACCCAGTATGTGTGTGGTCGGAGGGAGTGAATAACAGGAGCTGCAATTCACGAATGCTCCTCTGGTCTCTGGTTTCTGCTGATGTGTATTCCTCAAACACCTGATTTGTGTCCTCCTCTCCTCCTGTTGGTCGTCACATGTTCTTCTAACTTTATTCCACGTTCCTCTTAACCTTTGCGTCTATTTGCACAGGTGAGATTCATTCCTTCATTGTTCATCTTCATCTGTTCCATCAGGTCAACGATCTGCAGGATGATAATCAGCTCATTTCCACGAGGTGGCAGTCTGACCTCCTGCTGCACAGCGCTCTGATCTGCTCAGGTAATATACATGTATTTATCTATAGGTATATTTATGTCATGTTTCTCTTCCACTACATATTGTTTTTACGTATGTATTTCTTTTTGATATTCTTTTCATTACTTTTTTTTAAAGCACTATATTCATAATTCACTCTCCCTTTACATGAATTAAAATGTTTCCTCATGGCGGGATGGATGCATCGCGTCCTAAACGCTACCTCAGTTATAACTTGTAATAGTGCTAAAAGTCTGAAGCCTTGATCATTGTTGCTGCTCCCCAGCTGACTCCCTCTCTGACGAGCTCTTCTCTCTAATTGGGCCGTAAAGAGAAAGGTTGCTGCGTCCCGCCGTGAGTCAGCGCGTGAGCACACGAGGCGCCGTGGCGCCCGCAGATGGGCGCCGCGTGGGCGCCGAAGCAGCCACGGTGACAGACGGCACCAATCAGCAGCTGCCTGAGAGGGACTCTAACGAGGCCTTTGAGGCAGGTGCACATGGTACTTTATACATGTACTTTATTCACGTACTTTATACACATACTTTATCGAGTATTTCTACTGTATTCTGCCCTACAGAGTACTTCACTGTGCACAGTACAAACATTGTTATACCTTTATACTTACTATTCAATGTTGTGTTTTCATCTGTTGTTCAGACTCTGTGAAAGAAGTACAAATACACGAGGCAATATGACGAGGAGCGAATAAAAACTACATTCATCGATAATAAACACAATACAACTGTGGAAACAGATAATACGAATAAATAAGGGCAAAAGCAACAGAAACAGGGTGAAATAAATGAAATGGATCTTTTACAGATGTGTTGTCCCCATAAGACGACGCTGTGAACTGTACATTTATATTGTAGAAGGAATCCATAGTGGTTTTTATTACACGCTGCAGCCCATCGACCGCTCTTAAAGGTGAGGACGGCTGAGTTATGGCGTTAATAAGAGGAAGAGCCGTGATGAAGACTTAAGGCCACGCTTTGATTAACAAAAGGGAGGAGACTAATGTGTGTTTACATGGTCTTCCTGCAGCATCCATTTGACCTCAGAAGGATGGATGTCAGGATGCTCTCATCCTTTATTTCATCACGTTGTGCTTCTCGTTCCATTTCCCTCGTTTTCACAAAGCTTCCAAACATCCTGAGGATATTTGTTGAATAACTTCCCCCTGCTGTTGAAGAAGTTATTCACTAAACCCGTTTGGGGACCGGGTCTACGGGAGCTACAGCGAAACCACAGAACCAAAGCAAAGGGACCCGGTAGATCCTCCGTAACCAAAGAGACAAAGATGCAGAAGCTTCTCGGCGTGCGATGCAGGAGAACATGGCGTTCACCTCCTCCATCAAAGTGCACGCAGACAATGAAGCAGCTGCTCAATCAGCCCAGAAGGGCCGCGCTGGAACCGCATCGACCGCGGGGCGCTTTCCCATCATGCTCTATGGCCCCCGTGCGCCTCCCACAGGCAGCAGCCTGTTTCAGCCTGTTCACGTCCAGGCTGAACGCGAGGACAGAGACACAGGCCCCCGCCGCAGGTCCACTCCCCCCACGTCATGTACAGCATGATGTTCACATCGTCTAGATCAAGGGTGTCAAACATAAGGTCCGCGATCCGGATCTGGCCTGCCAGAGGGTCCGCGTTCGGCCCGCCCGATGAATTTGTCACAGAAAGACATAAATTTCATTTCTTTAAAAGTAGTTGCTGTTCCTAAGAAGTCTAAGAAGAAGTTTAATCATCTTTACTTTAATAATAATAGAGTTTCAGTACAAACATTCATTTATTGAACAATCCAAGAAGAATCACTGAAATAAGTGACATGTTGTTACGTTATTCCTTTAACACCAATGTGACTCACTGTGTTGTCATGCGTCCTTGTGTCCTTTAGTGGAAAAGGAGTCATGTGATTCTACTTAGTGTTATTTCTCCACATTAAACATTTACAGCATCATCATCATCATCATCACCATCATCATTAGGGTGAACCTCGTCCTTATTAACTACCTGACATCATTCCCAGCTAATTATGGGCTGGGAGGGAGAGAGAGAGAGAGAGAAAGGGGAGTGGGGGGGGCCTCTGGGGGTGCGTTGGATTTGAACCAGCGGCTGGTTGTGATTGGTCCCGTCAGCCCGTAAAAAGGGGATGGAGTTGTTTTTCGAGGCGTTCCCGTGGTTCAGAAGTCATTGAGTCACAGAGAGCACGAGGACAGAAGCATGTCTCGCACCGTGAGCCGACTCCTGCTCCTGTCTTCATTCTGGCTGCTTGGATGCTGGAGCACAACAGGTGAGAGACACCACATTTCAATTCATATAACATATTAAGAACTCTACTTATTATTAAGACATTGAATTGTTTAACTGGTGTTAATGAATTAATAAGTTACTAGATCATTAATACTAAACACTTATTAATTCAGTTTTTAATGAACTATGTTTTATGTGAATAACATGAACACCTGTAGAGGATTGAAAGGAGACCTACCTGTGAGATCCATCTCCTCATCTTCTTGTGCTCTTCACTCAGACGCCGCTCTGTTCCACCGGTGGGGAGACGGACGGTTTAGAAAGGTATTCACCACATAAGTTATATATTATTACATAACGTTGGATTATGTCAATAATGTGTTGATGTGATCGTCCACATCTTTGCGTTTGTTTCAAAGGCTGTGCAGCTGGGGAGTGAATAATACATGTATCTATGAACCCGAGATTGTTGTTATTAACGGGCTGTTCACCTGCAGGTGCGAGGAACGGAGGGCGAAGATCTAAGTGATGTTTTATGGCGAGACCAGAGCGACGTGAGTGAAGCTACGGACCTTTTAGAGTCACGGCCTCGCTGTTCTGATCAGTGTTTCACACGTTTTCAGCTTTAGGGCATTTAGAAAATGTCCCATCATCCTCGTTGTTTTGCGGTTTGTTAGCATCGTTAGCTGCTAGCTGCTGGCTCTCGCCATGTTGAGAGCCCAAAGAGTCAATGAGTCATTTTAGGCCCTTTTAATTAGATTTAAGGAAGGTGACGCGCTCTTCATCAGTTATAAAGACCCAATATCTTATATTTTAGAAATGGAGGTTTGGCGGGAAACTGATTTATTGATTTCGTAAATCAAAACCTGAGAGCAGGTGTGACTCAGTTCAACATCGCACTAAAGCTTTTTGTAATTGAGAATAATTATAAATCATTTCAATTGAAGAGAGAGATATAAAGCAAAAGAGAAAAAGTTGTTGTTAAAGTTAAGCTACTACCTGAAAATTAAATGTAAAGTAATGATGGTGAGATGCATGTCATGTTTTGTTATTATTATTACATAGGAAGTCATTTTCATGAGAAACTTCATTCTTATGTCATTATCTCGAGATAGTAACTAATTATTTTGAGATCATCTTTAATTAAAGTGACATTTTAGTCAGTAGACAGAAGTCTTGAAAACTTAAATCAATCAACAACATCTTAACCATCAAACAATATAAATAAATAAATAAATACTGTCATCTTCACCGGGTACCATCACTGGGAGTTATTATTTGCACTAACGTCACTTCAATGGAGTTTCATGCGCTGTTGATCCTCTCTTGACCAATAAAATGCATCTGGCAAAGTAATTGATTGGCGTATGTTCCTTCTCGGTGAAACGGAGTAATAAAGCTAACATGTGCGACGCGTCTCGAGTGTGATCCCCTCACGTCGTAGCCTGCTGCGGCTTTTGGATAGTTTTTATTGTGCATATGCCGCTATATAGAGTTCCCTCTGAACTATGTATTGATCTAATATCTACACAGTAAGAAATATTATTGATCGGAAATTGTGTTTCTCTGCAGGAGCAAATCCAGAATGTGTTCAAAAGAGTAAGTTTTCAAAACCTTGCTTCTGCTGATTCAGCTGTACAGATTCTCTATTTTCTCATTATGTTACTACTGTACAGATCCTCTATTATCTCATTATGTTAATTCCCTCTGACTCTATGAGTCTCCTCTTTTTCAGTTTCTGTTTCACTACTCTAAAGCTCGCAACTCTGTCGGAGCGCTGCAGCACGAGGTGAGTCCAGGTCATAGTACCTGAGGTCACATCCATCCCATGTGTCATATGCAGATCAATATATCCACGTCTTACATACATATGTTTGTATTACTCCTCCACACTGTGTAGATGTACATGTCTAATAGCATGTTATAAGTGTGTGTTTTGTTCCTCCTCCAGTCCACCTCGGTTCATCCCTTGATGAGACTTTCACCCAAACTGTCCCAGGGGAGAAAGAAGAAGTTTTTGCTCTTGGTAAGACATCGCAACGACACTAAAACATAGTTATTGTAACCTTTTATGATAAAAAAAACACAATCACAGAAAGAAACATAATTTTTACATTTCAGTTTCTACCTAGCTCTTTTGAAAGTACTACTTTGTGAATACTGCGCATGTTATAATGTACTTATTGCTGTTATAACTCTACTTGCTGAACCCTCCAGTGTTCAAAGTATATTTTTATTCTTCTCTTGGGGTCTTTGATCAAACTCTGGCACAATCAATTCCTCTCTGAATAATGTGTATCCGTTTTATTACAGAAACAAAGAAACTAACATAAACTGGTTTAAATAATAGAGGAGCTTCCATGTTCCCTCAGGCAGGAGGTTGATTTTCGGGTTCTCTCTTCTTCACGATAGATCTTAATAAACGTCTTCTCTTCTCATGAAACAGAGGATCCGAGGTCTGCCGGAGGGAACGCCGTAGAAGAGAAACACCTTCAATAAGCAGAGGAGCAGAGGCCCGGGAGGACCAGCGCGGAACCAGTCAATCAACGGAAGCCCCGCCTCCACATGTCAATCAACATGTCAATGTGGACCGAAAGACACAAAATAAAGCACTCAACATAAACTCGAGGACGTTTAGGTCACCAGAAGAAAAGGGGAAAAAAACGGGAGAAATGATTGTGGCAAAGAGGAGAACTCACATTTAATCCCAGATTGAAATGTACATTTTGTGACATAAATATCATCAAACGTAATAAAAAAGTTACAGTTTTGTCTGATGCTTTTGTAAAAAGACAGATATGAAATGTTAGTAGTCCTCGTCCTCAGAGTCGCTGTCCCTCCCCGAGGGGAGTGAGCTCCTGATGGAGGACATCAGCTTGTCTTCGATCTGCTTCTTGGGGTTCTCCTCCAGGTCTGTCTTCACGGCGCCGGACTCCGACAGCCTCCACTCCAGCTCTGGAGGGGGCGGGGGGGGGGGGACAATTACATACGTCACTGCAACAAGTCAACGATTGCAACGTGATCCCACCAATAAGGCAATGAATCAAGGATAAAGTGTGTATCTGCTGATGTGGATCAGGGTCCTACCGTCCACTTTGAGGTTCATGCCCCCGAAGACCAGCGGGCCGATGTACTGGGCCTTCATCTCCCCCCCCAGGTACACAAAGACGGTGGGCAGGTTGCGGTCGGGGTAGTTGGCGATGCAGGTGGTGGAGATGGACTTGAGGAACTTGGTCTGGGGGAACTTCCTGGCCAACGAGCTGAGGTGCTGGTTGATGAGGGTGCACAGAGGGATGCTGGGAAAAGAAGACGTTTCCACGGATCTGTTAGGAGTTCCATCTCATAAAGGATCCATCTCTCTAAACTGCTTAAGGGTTGTGCTTTTTGGATCAAAGTTTAAGACCACAATAAATTGAAATATTCAGAGAATATACCTGGAATCTTTCAGTTTTGAGTGGTAATTTATACAAGAGAAAAGAATGTCTAAAACTTTGGACCCCCTACCCGGGTTTGTAGAGGTGCAGCACCACCCAGATGCCGTCTCCGGCCTCGTTGACCTCCTTGATGTAGTCCTGCCCGGAGATCTCCACCATCTCCCCAAAGATGTTCTTCATCTGCGTCGCCTTCCACTCGGCGAGTCGCCTCTGTCTGCGAGGAGTCGCACCATCAGAGAGGTGAAAGGCATTATGGGACTTTGACTTGGAGACACTTACTTGTACATCTCGATGGCGGCTTCGTCGTCTTCACCAAACTCGTCTTCGTTGTCCTCCAGTTCCTCCAGCGTCATGTCCTCGTAGGTTTTAACTGGAGGAACGACAGTCACACGTGAGGATCTGAATCTGACGCTCAGCGACCAGCCGATCGCAGAAAAAATTAAAGGTGTTTGAGGAGACGTGAAGAAAGAAGAGTGTTTATCTTCTACGCTGCTTCTCTTACCGACCGACTGCTGCTGAAGAGCCAACTCCTCCTCTTCGTCATCTTTAGGAACCTCTTTGGGAGGAAGAATGCCTTTCTTCCTCAGGATATCGTTCCACTCGGTGTCCTCGTTTGGGTCCTGAACATAAAGCATAGAGTTTAAAACATGTTATATATAAAATTATATATATACATATAAACATATTTCACAATAATTAAAATATATATATTATGTTTTTCCTGGATCAAAAGTCTTTTATTATGTGAATGTATGTCCAGATGAATGTATTTCCAAAGGACGACCTGTAATCGGCTTGTTTTTCTTTCCGTTCTTTGACGGGTCTCAAAGGGGTCGCTGAAGCACTTTGCCAGCTAGCTGGCTAACAGTTAAGCTAACGCTAACAGCTGCTCTGATAGCTTAAGTTTCTCCGCTCCGGCCGGAAGTTATCTCCGCGACCCACAGCGACGTAAAACCGTCTCGTTCACCGGCTTCAAACACAACACGTCTCCAGGTGGATGACGTTTAACTGACCTGCATTGTGACGGGAAGAAGCTTCCTCTGGAATCACACCGCTCCTCTCCTCACAGACACGGAAGCAGAAAGGACCGCCGACGGAACGCTTCCGGCGGGAAACAAAACGTAACGACTGTTTCAACTAAGCACAGACCCGTCCAAGGTTAAAAGAAAACCCATTTAACTCATCGAATGTTAAGATTACAACACCTTAAATGTTTTAACATTACTTATGTAGTGATACAGCGTGTGAATCCATGTTTAAACAGACCAGGGACAGATGAGGAACTCTTCTGTTGAAGGGGTAGGACAATAATAAAAGGGACTCCAACTTCCGGGTAATTCTCAACATGACCATATAAGGAATGTGAGCGCAGCATTCCATTTGTGGCCGCTGAGCAGGAGAGCCAACAGGTGCTCTCACGCACGCAAACGCACGCGCACACAAACTACGCTAACAGCTTACAACTGAATTCATAAATTCTTTTCTTGATAACAGATGAAGAAAGACCAAGAAAATAGAAATGTATTTTTCATGTAAATATATATATATGAAAAATAGTGAAAAAACAGTGAATTGAATGAAACAGATTGATAGATATATTTATGCTTTATTCGTCTCCAGGTGGTAATGTGTGTGTAGCAGAAGCAGAACAGGACTCATGTGAAATCGTTAAGGCCCCATCAGCTTTACTTGCTTAACTTCCTATTTTTGTATTTCCTCTTCTTCACATCGCTCTGAGTGAAATTAGTATTTTATGTTTATATTTATATCTACGTGGTCTGACTAAAAAGTGGATTTCCAGAAGCAGCACAATCACTGTGTGTCAATGTGCTTTTAACTATTGGCAAATTCAAGTTCAATAAATATATATTATAGTATATTTTCTTATTTAACATTTGTAATGTTTTGTTCATGATCAGCATTCAGCCATCAAATCGATTTGTCATAACAATAGTTACTGTGAAAATAACGTCCTTGTATGAACAAATAAAGCAACGGATCTTTGGAGGAAGCGAGTATTTAGGCTTTTCCTACTTTGATCATAAATAAACAGCCTGGAGGGAAGCAAGGAGCCTTCGTGAGAGAATGAACGTGCCGAGCACCTGAAAACCCTTCAGCCAATCACAGGGCACACAGAGGCTCCGAGTCGGAAGTGGTGAAAGGGAAAAGTTGGTGAAATGTGGAGGTTACGGAATAAAACGAAGAGCTCCCACTCTGTCCTTCTTCAGGAACCACATAAGTGGGTCTTCGTGTGTGTGTGTGTGTGTGCAGCTAACATGTTAATAAACAAATAGAATAGTTTTAATAGAATTATAGAGAGAGTTATACAACTCTCTCTATAAGTCTATTAAAGCTTTGACCCTATAATATTTACATATTCTGATTGGCATAATGTCGAACGAGATTGTTAAAATGATTTATTTTAAAGAAGTCAAACACATCATTAAAAAGAATGCAGTGGTTTGTTGTCCAGATTTAGTATTTCATTTTTCAGATTGAACACATTCAGTCACAGGTCGAGTCATTCTCGCAAATAGACGATCTTGGTGCGCGGTGTCGGCTCCAGCTGCTGCGGAGGAGCCGCCTCGAGGGGAGGAAGTGTGAAACCTACAGCTGTCCGGGGGGGGGGGGGGGAATCTCCCCGAAACCTCACCGCTGGAATCAACCAGGGGAAGTGTCCTCCGGGTCTCCTCCGCGCGGCAAGAGACCGACAACAAGCAGAGAGAATGTGGCTGAACCCGGAGGAGGTTCTGCTGAAGAACGCGCTGAAGCTCTGGGTGACCGAGAGGAGCAACGACTTCTTCCTCCTGCAGAGGAGGAGAGGCCACGGGGAGCCCACGGGACGCATCTCAGGTACCTCGGGGACATCCGTCCAGTCCCGCTGTGTCCACCGGAGAAGGACACACGTGCGTCACCCAGGACAATGAAACCGTGTCAAATACTCCACGTTACAAATAACGCGTTTAATGTCGAATTGTCGTCTGCTGCTCGGTAACACGGTTAAAGATGTCAATATGTTGTTGTGTTACTTCCCTAAAGCTTCCGATGTAAATGTCGGATTTAAATCTGATCTCTACACAACACATACCACACTGGAAAAACACTGGTTCGTGTTTCAAAAGTGGACCTCATTTAACTAAATGAAATCTACGATGTACAACGGATTAATCAAAACAACGTTAAAGTTCTGTTCATCGTTAACAGACTCTCTGTGGCCGCTTTGTGGGGACAAAAGTCTTTAGTGTCCACTTCCTGTTTGAAGGTTTGTCTCAGAGATCTGAAGCAGAGTGAGACCTCCCTGCTCGGTGTGAGAGGGTCAAACTCTCTGTTTTACCGCCAAATTACCGCCAAACTACACCTAAACTACAGCCAAACTACACCTGCTTCAGGTACCCCGGAACGTGTCTCCTGGGTCGTTGTGGTGCTTTAGTTGTGTCTTCACAGCAATAGTAGGAACTTCCTGTCCGGTCTACTTTGTCTACGGGTTTGTCGCCATGGTGATGGAGGGTCAGGTCCTGGCCAGCAAGCTCCTTTCTGTTTTACCACTCGGATCGACTTTCAGTGAACAATGAGGTCATTTCTTTTTGATTATTCATTTTTTAGAATGTGATCATTATTGCTTTGGAGTTCCTGAAAGGAGATTTCGGCCATCGAGCTCTACTTGATTTTATAGTTAATACCTGTGCTTCACTAGATTCAAGTTATAGTTATTGTTGCATCCGAATTTCTGATTCTAAACATCTGCAAACTTCTTGTCTTTATTCTCAAGAGAAAAACGGATAAAAAGAGCAGATCAGCTGCTCCTCGTGAAGCTCGAATGCCGCGAGCCTTTTGTCCACAGACGTTCGCTTGCTGCCTCTCGGTTTACGACCACGGTGTAACTGGGTGTAACCGTGGGTAACCGGTGGTAACCGGGGGTAACCCGTAGTGGTGGACAGCTTACTGGACATTAGCTCAGAATGGGATGATATGAGAAAAAACATGTATTATTAATATTATTGTCCCGGCAGTGAGCTGGGCGTCTTGGGTCCCATGTGACCGTAGATATATTTTCGGGGTCCTCTCTGCAGGTCTGCTGGTCGGCGCTCTGGACTCGGTGCTGGACTCCAACGCCCGCGTCTCCCCCTTCAGAATCCTCCTCCAGGTCCCCGGGTCCCAGGTCAGCTGGGTCGTCGCCAGCGGTGAGCCGGACCCCCCGGGGCCCCCCCCCGGCCCCCCCCCCCCCCCCGGACACCTCTCCGAAGGGGAGGCCCGTCCGCTGACTCTCTGCTCCTCCTTTGTCCCTCAGGGGCCGCCGTGGAGGAGGTGAAGAAGCACTGGGACTGGCTGGTCCACAACCTGCTGTGCTCCCTCTCCGTGTTCGAGAACAAGGAGGACGTGGCGAGCTTCGTCAGAGGGAAAGTCAGGGTGAGGACGGGGGATGAGCCCCCCCCCCCGCTGTGGGTTCAGATGAGATGTAGCCAGCTGATGATTAAACAGGTCTGCGCGCCCCCCCCCCGTAGGGCCTCATCGCGGAGGAGGTTCGGGGCCGGCAGGCCGCCCAGGAGGTGGAGCCGGAGAAGTTCAGGGAGGCGCTGGTGAGGTTCGAGCTGCACTTCGGGCTCCCGGCGTCGGAGAAGCTGGTGACGTACTACTCGTGCTGCTGCTGGAAGGGCCGAGTGCCGCGGCAGGGCTTCCTCTACCTCAGCATCAACCACGCCGCCTTCTACTCCTTCCTGCTGGGGAAGGAAGGTCTGTGCCCCTTCGAAAGAGACTGGGTTCCGTCTTGGTTTCTGCGGCATCTTTTAATCGAGACTCTTCCACAGTGAAGTTTGTGATTCCCTGGGCGGAGGTGACGTGGTTGGAGCGGGTCTCCGGCGGTCTGATGACGGACGCCGTCCGCATCAAGACGCGCCACCGGCAGAGGGAGTTCTCCATGTTCCTGAACCCGGACGAGGCCTTCGGGGTCATAGGTCAGCTGGCTGACATCGCCCTCAGGAGGCTGCTGGACAGCGAGGGCCTGGAGGTGGACCGAGTCCTGCAGCAGCCCGCCCGCATCACCAAGAGGTCAGTGAGGTCCGGCTCTGCTGCCTTGTTACCATGACAACGCTGGTGCACCTCAGGGATGGGTGTCAGCGGTCAGACGAGTCAGGAGGCGGTGGAAGGGCTTCAGTCCCATGTTACACGGGGAGGAAAGACTCTGCTTCCCTTTTGGTTAGCAGCTTCTTTCATTGTGGGAATCCACAAAGCTGATTTCCGTTTGATTTTTGCCATTCAGATAAAACAGTTATTTCTGTTTTTCAAAACCTCAAACCATAACAGGAAGTGGAGCTAAAGAGAGCAGAAGCAGGCGGGTAGCAGACCGCAACACTGAGATATTTATGGTCTCGCAACCGGCAAACAGGAAGCAACACATTTGGACTTTGGTCTCTTCCTGATGTCAAGACACCTTATAACGTCTCTGCTGGAGACCTGTCAATCAGCGTTAGGCCCCGCCCTAAAGCATCCCCTGCTTTATGGTCTGTTTGACTCTAAATGGACCATCATTCACTAAATGAACATCATGCTGTATGGAAGAAGACTTGAAACTAGAGACTGAGACCATAAACTCATGTTTACAATGTTTACTGAGGGAATAAATCAAGAGAGAAGTAGAGTCATTTCCTCATAGACGTCTATGGGAGCAGAGGAGTCGCCCCCTGCTGGTCACTACACAGAATGACGCTTTGACACATCCGTAGGTTGCTGAATGCTGTCCTTGCTGCTTTTAAGTTTTAAGAAGAATATATACGAGAAAAAGGAGTCCAAACGAAGGGGTTCAGGGGTCATTTGGGTTGTCTTCACCTGTGTGTGTCCCCCCCCCCCCCCTCCCCCAAGGATCCTGGAGGAGCAGGCGCTGAGGGAGTACGTCCTGGCCCTGTTCCGGCTGCCTCGCAGCGAGTGTCTCCACGAGGTGGCCTCGTGCTCGGTGTGGACCCCCCACGCCCGCTGCCACACGGCCGGGACCCTCTACGCCACCGACGGGTACCTGTGCTTCTCCAGCCGGGAGGAGGGCGTCTGCATGCTGCTCATCCCGCTGTCCGAGGTGGGTGTCCATCCATCTGTCCCTCTCAGGTTCTGTGATGCCTTCAGGAGAGTTATGAATTTACACGGCTCATTCACAGCTGCCATCATGTGTTTTGACTTCTTGGACATTGGAGCTTTGAAGCCTTAAATTGTCCAATGTAAACGTATTCGACCTTCTCCCCAGGTGTTGTCCGTAGAGAAGGCGGAGAGCACCGCCCTGCTCCCCAACCCCGTCATCGTCAGCGTGCGCACCAAGAAGGCCTTCCAGCTGATCGAGCTGCAGGCCCGGGACCAGCTGGTGGAGAACGTGAGCTCCAGACTCAGGGCGCTGCAGTGGAAGAAGTCCACGTTCCGCAGCAAGAGGAGCGCGGTGAGGCCCACCCCCCCCCCCCCCCAGCTACAGGAGAGCCATTCAGAAGAATACATCTGTAAAAGAGTAAATGTGGACATATGTACAATCTGAAATGAGCACATTTAAACATTATTTTGTTGTATTTGGTTTTATATATACACAATTATTTATTTATTTTTCAATTCATATTTATTTATGAACTTATTTTATTTAGTCCTCATTCATTTATAGATGTTTTTTTTATTATTTTTCATGTGCTCTTGTGACTCGACAACGACGTGCCACAAAGGTCCAAGTGAACTTCGACTGCTTTACACGTTTCCAGTAGACGAGACTCAGCCGGAAGCCTGAAATAAAACGGCGAGAAGCCGCACTGCTTGTGACGTCCAAATGAATCGCTCCTTCTAAACCCCTCCCCTCTCGCTCAGAGCGCCCCCACCCCCTACTACACCTTCTACTACGACACCGGCCCCTCCGACGAGGACGAGATGGAGGAGCAGGTTCTGCGCAACACCGTCAACAGCGAGGCCTTGATGACGGCGTTCCACCAAAAGCAGCCCGGAGCCGACCAGGTGGAGGAGACGAGTCCCCTCAGAAACCCACCCCCCCCCCCACGCCCGCCCGCTCTGAAAGTGTTTGATGGTGTCTCACAGGGGGCGGAGCGGGAGAAGGAGCGGCGGTGGGAGGAGCATTTCTCAGAGTTCGGTCGCGGCGTCCACATGTTCCGCACGGACAAGATGCACAGGCTGGTTGCCATGGGGATACCGGAGTCGCTGCGAGGGCACCTGTGGATGACACTTTCGGGTAGGAAGGCGTGTGTGAGGGATTCGGTACAGGAAGCCACCTCTGGCTCCTCTTCCTAGTGACCGCCCCCATGAAACAGGGGATGCTTTGGGGCGGGGCTAATGAGATTTGACAGGTGTCTATCAGGGACAACGTCCTCCTCAGTCCATATATGGTCACTTCCTGTTGTTCAACAAGGCAATTCAAAATGCTTCACATAAACCATTAAAGCATCCAAACATAAAGCAAGGAGATTTACAAACAGTTAAGAACATTGATGCATTGAAAATAAAATAAAAATAGTCATTAAAAGGATAAAAATGGAGTTAAGTTAAAAGATTTAAAATAGAATACAAATTGCAGTATAATTTACGAATGTCTGAATTGCAGAAACAGTGAATTAAAGGCAGCAGCAAACAGGAAAGTCTCTAATCTAGATTTAAAGGAGCTGATAATTTTTCATTGTTGTGGCATCGATGTTTTTTAGTGGTTTGATGACGGCAGGTTTAAGGTCATGTGGGAAGACACCTGAGAGGAGGGATGTGTAGGAAATTGTAGGAGATCAGTGGTCATGCAGTTTGAAATAATAATTGAAAAAATAGTGTCATGGTGTTATTCTGAGATTGGGATTTAAAACTGAGTGTTTCATATCGCCGGAGGCGAGCTAGTTAGCATTAGCGGTCATGGTGTCGTGTGCATGGCTTTGACTTGTTCCCCCCGGGGTCGTTGCAGACGCGTCCTCGGAGCTGGAGGCCCACCAGGGTTACTACGCCAGCATGGTGCAGAAGTCGATGGGCCACAGCAGCTTGGCCACGGAGGAGATCGAGCGAGACCTCCACCGCTCGCTGCCGGACCACCCGGCCTTCCAGAACCCCACCGGCATCGCCGCACTGAGGCGCGTCCTCACCGCCTACGCCCACCGCAACCCCAAGATCGGATACTGTCAGGTAGGGTGGTGGTACGCAGTAGGAGTAGTATGAGTAGTATTAGTAGAGTGAGCAGGTATACTGAAGCCATACGTATACATGCAAGTTATATTTAAAAAAACTAGAGACTGAGACCATAAAGTCATGTTTACAATGTTTACTGAGGGAATAAATCAAGAGAGAATTGAGAGTCATTTCCTCTAAGACGTCTATGGGAGCAGAGGAGTCGCCCCCTGCTGGTCACTACACAGAATGCAGCTTTAAAACATGAAGCTTTTAACTATCGGTGTTAAGTCACATCTGATAGATCACATGTGTGAACATCCTGGGTGACCTGTGGGTGTCGTCTCCCCCTCTCAGTCGATGAACATCCTGGCCTCGGTGCTGCTGCTCTACACCAAAGAAGAAGAAGCCTTCTGGCTGCTGGTGGCCGTTTGTGAGAGGATGCTGCCAGACTACTTCAACCGCAGGGTCATAGGTGAGAGGTCGGAGGGCAAGTGGCGGGGGCTTCAGTCAGCTGCTGCGTGGTTAAAGTGGTTTTGTAGCTTCTGGCTGTTGATCAGACACCAAACCGATTATTTCTGTCCTCCTTTCCTGTGTTTGTGAGTAGAGGATGTCCGGGTTCTGCTGAGGGTTTATTTTTGGATATTTGTTTAAACCGTGTGCTGAAGACACTTTATGGGCCTCATCAAGCCATTCGAATAAACAACACTCCAGTGATCAAAATATTATATACAATAAAGATTTACTTTATTGACTAAATCTAAATCTGTAATGATCGGACATCCTGTGTTCCCCCCCTCTCCACCCCCCCCACGCAGGGGCCCAGGTGGACCAGTCCGTCTTCGAGCAGCTGATCCGGGAGCGTCTGCCGGAGCTGGCGGAGCGCGTGCCGGACGTCTCCGCCCTCTCCTCTGTCTCCCTCTCCTGGTTCCTCACGCTCTTCCTCAGCGTGCTGCCCTTCCTCAGCGCCGTGCGCGTCGTCGACTGCTTCTTCCTCCACGGGATCAACGCCATCTTCCGCCTGGCCCTGACGGCGGTGGAGGCCAACGCCGCGCCGCTCTCCGCCTGCACGGACGACGGCCAGGCGCTGATGATCCTCGCCAGGTGGGATAAATATTCATACGTATTTATTAACTACTGATCAATCAGGAAGGAAGGAAAAGACGACGTTTCGCTCTGATTCCCTGTGGGTGTGGTGGCGCCTTCATGAAGTCCTCTGAAGGACACCCCTCTGGTCTCTGTGCAGTTTTCTGGACCAGGTGGGAAGTGAAGAGTCGCCATGTCCTCCGTCCTCGCCGCCTGCCGCAGAGGACGCCAGCACCGCCCAAAACCCCGGCAGCACCATCGGCGACGTCCCCGCTGTGAGACACACAAACATCACCGACCTCATCAACGAGTCCCACGAGGTCCGACCCGCTGTCTTTGTCTTTATTTTAAATGCAACTCGATCGGGCTCATTCATGTTTAATAATAGAAATGATCATAAAAATGACAAAAAGGCTGATAAGAGACGGTGGAGGTGACGGAGGACTTGATGTCGGTGTCTCCTTGTCCCCTCCCTCAGAGATTCGGAGACCTGACGGTGCGGCAGGTGGAGAGTCTGCGGTGTCGCCACCGGATCCGAGTGCTGCAGTCCCACGAGGACACCACCAAGGACAACGCTGTGAGCAGAGCTCCGCCCCCAGAGTGCTACAGATAACGCCACGAGGTCCGCCTCCTCTCACACCTCCTCCTTCTCCTTCTCTCCTCCTGCAGCTGAGGGTGGTGACACCGGATGTCTCCATCCCTGCAGAGACCCTGTCCGCCGTCTACGACCTCTTCAAGGTATCTCCTCGTCCACGTCTCCTCGTCCATACTTCCTCATCTATGGGTCCTGGTCAACGTCTCCTTGTCCCGTGTGGGTTGCGTCCCCTGCCTTCAGAGTCTCCCCCCCCCCCCCCCCCCTTTTCAGATGGAGCACCTCATCAGCCTGTACTGGGGCGACGGCAGCTCGGCGGCGGCTGCGGAGGCGGCGGCGTGGCGCCCCGGCGTGGAGCGTCAGTACCGGCTGGACCGGCCGCAGTTCAAGAGCCTCTACGGGCTGCTGGCGCCGTGGGCCGCCGACGCCCACCAGCACGCCGACACGCTCGCCAACCGCACCTTCACCCTGCTGGACCAGGACGGGGACAGCCTGGTGACCTTCAGGGAGTTCACAGGCTGGCTGGGTGAGGGGGGTTATGGGAGTATGGGGGGGGGGGGGCGGGGACTATTCAGTATTTCTCAAGTCAGAGTTCAGTGGCTTGTGAAAAAGTGTGCAGTCAATACCTGTGCATGTGCAGAATCTGCTGCAAAGATGAAGGACGTAATGGATGACGGCGTCTCTTTCAGACACTTTGTACTGTGAGGAGCTGAATGAGAAGATACGGCTGCTGTATCGGCTGCACATCCCACCAGGTCATTGGTTGTCTCATCAGGGCATACAGCCCCCTGTCATGAATATACGTACACGTTGTATTGATGAAGCTGTGTTTGTCTGCAGCTCTGACTGAGAGCGAGGACGAGCCCTCCCTGATGAAGAGCCCCCCGATGTCCACCAACAGACCCCTCTGTGTGACTCGGCCCTCTGGTTGGTGCAGGGGGGGGGGGGGCAGGAGCGAGCTGAAGAAGGCGGGGTTCCGGGTGGGGCTCGCTCTCACGTGACTCGCTGTGGTTCCAGGTGCTGCAGCAGGAGAGCCGGACTACCAGGAGCAGCTGAAGCAGATGCTGAAGGACCTGGGGAGGCAGAGGGAGAAGGACGTGGAGAAGCCCGTGCCGCTCATGAACCAGGTAAACCACTACTCTGTGATGTCATGTCTACTGTCCACATTTCTGACGTGGGACTCCTTATACCTTTTTTTTTGCTTTCCATCGCTATGAAACCAAACATCACATTTCACCCTCTTGCTTCCCGCAGCGCGAGTTCATCCAGTTCTGCAAGACGCTCTACAGCATGTTCCACGGCGACCCCGAGGAGAACGAGCTCTTCCAGGCCATCGCCCACGTGACCAGCCTCGTGCTGCAGATCGGCGAGGCCGGGCACCGCGGCTCGGGGTCAGAGGTCGGGGTGGAGTGGACGGTGAGCTTCGCTCAGATCGTGGCGTCGCTGCTCACCGAGCAGACGCTGGTGAACTTCTTCGAGAAGCCGGTGGATCTGAGCGCCAAGGTGGCGGCGGCCAAAGAGAAGCAGTACCACCAGAGGGCGGGTCTGCTGAGTCTGCAGCGGGCGCCCAGGTGAGATTGGCCGGGTGGCGGCGTGACGGAGTGGAAGCTTCACGCGGCGTTCACTGGATCTCCAAAAAACACTTTGAGCCAAAAAGTCCAAACGAATCGAAAGGAAACGTCCAGAAGATCATTTTCTTTGAAGCTGTGATCATCTAACGTCTAAATGACCTAAGAATTAGTTTTTTAAGCTGTGACTAACAACTTTATTGGTGGTTGATGGTTGAATAACTTTTATAACTAATTATACGTAAGCTAATAAGTTAATAAGCTTCTCTGGTGACTCATTCATAAGGTAATTAACAGTGAATGAACCAGTCTGATTTATGTCTGATGATGACCCATAAACATTCTAAACAGATGGTAAATAATACATAATAAAAATGATTTAAATGTTATTACAATCAAACAAGTATTTAATTGTAATAAATGAATGTAGATGGAACTCAAAGGTCAAACTAATGTCGCACTGGAGGAGATTTTCGAGACCTGGCAACCCAAATAATGTCTTTTCATCCTTGCTTATTACTGATGAAGATGTTGATTCCAACTCACAGTGTGAACGTTTTTTTATTATTATTATTATTATAATCATAGAAGCTTGAACCGGCGAACGGACAAATCAACCTTGCCGATCTTTTCTACTGATTTTGTAACATCTTGTTTCTTTAATTTTGAATGTTTTCAAATGCACCTCAAAATATATATTTTTTAAATGATTGGGAAAATCTACAATTCCAGATCTTTGAGAAAAAGACAACTGCTGGAATTCAACTTTGAAATAAAACACATTATTTAAAGAACGAGTCTGATCACATTCACATTGAGCTGTTTTCTGTTTGGGGAATTTTTAATTTTGCATTTATATTAAACTGATGGTAATTCACCTCTATTATTCATAGTCATGTGAAAATCTTTTATATAACCCTAAAATATATATATCACCATTTTACAGCTTACCTGAACCAGCTACCCGAGGAGAACTACCTCCACCTACAATGTCACATTATCAGAGACAGATGCTTATACTGTACATGTACGTGATGACGGGTGAGGAAGGAGAGGAAGGAGGCGCAGTGCTGCAGGAGCTCGTGTCTTTATTGATGCAAACAAACACACATTCAGGAGGGAAGACTGAGGCTCGACTCTTCATCGCTGAGGAAGACGCTGACGGACTCCTCCTACGTTTCATCGTCACACTCCTTTCGTATTCTCTCCTCGGTGTCCCTTAATGATCGGAAACTATTTGAGGAGAGAATGTTCCATATATGCTAGTATTTCTCTTTTTAAATATACAAAGGGCGCGTTGGCGAGTGTTTCTCAGGGCGCTTTTAAAATGTCGTTCAGATGTAGTGCGGTCAGAAGTATTTATGCGTCGCGTTATGTACGTTACATCTGCACGGAAGATGGCGGTCAAATGGAGGGTAACGGTCACGTGACGGATAACGGTCGCATGGAAGATGGCGGTCAAATGGAGGATAGCGGTCACGGCGAAGATGGCGGTCACACAAAGCACTACAAACTAGGTGGCCTTTGGTTTTCGGGACGTCCCTCAGACGGCCTCCACGTAGTTGGCGGGCAGCATGCCGGTCTTGCCGGTGCGCTGCACCGTGCCGTACATCCAGCCCTCATCGATGGCCTGCACGTTGACTATGACGTCGCCGTCCTTGAAGGAGACCTCGTCGTTGTCCGCGGCGCCGTAGTCGTAAATGGCGCGCACCGTTTTCTGTGCAGGGGGGGAGAGGGGCGGTCAAAGGATGAGGCCCTGGCATTCTCTACGTTGACCTTTTTGAGATTTTTTAGAATAAAGTGAATGATTATGACTAATTAGATGTGTGTGTGTGTGTGTGTGTGTGTGTCTCACCCCGGTGGTGGAAGGGTGGGAGGGGACCGAGGACACGGTGGTCTGCTGCGTGGCCACGGACGAGGACCTCTGCTGCAGCTCCACCGTCTTAGCGTGCTGGTACCCTGTAACACACGCGCACATGAGACCCTCCACCAGCCCGCCGGGTCCATGCCACACATCAAGGTTATCGCCGGAGGACGTACCGGCGGAGGAGGCCATGAAGCCGTTGCTGTAGAGGGACATGTGGTGGTCTGGGTCCTGGGACACCTCGGACTTCTCGTCCCCCAGGCCGCTCAGGGCGCTGGTGGAGCGGGAGTGCTCCTTACTGCGCCGCTGGGCCTGGACTGAGGGTTCGCAGATTAAAACACGATTCCTCCATTACTAGTCAATTAAGATTGTGAATCCTTCAGTAGTGATTTAGGAATTGATTATAAATTAAAGCTTTAAGGCTTGATTTATATGTATAGATTTTCTTTTAAGCTTTTTAAAATTTATTTATTTTTGTATTTATATTTTCTTTATTTGGCATACAGATGCTAAACTTTAAGCTAAAGCTTGGACCATCACAAGGTGACTCCATTTGTGTTCATTTGGAAATCTCTTACCATTTATTACCATTTAATACACTTTGACATCTTCTCACCTGACATCATGTGGAGGCTTCTGGACTGGATATTGTCCTCAGCCGGGTCGTAGTCGAACACGGAACCGGGGTTCGTCCGCCAAACACGCAGATCTACGGGTCACATACACCATCAATTAGTTTGTTGCTCCTATCCATCTTTATAGAGTCTTAATTGGATTATTGTGTTTTGAATAGATTCAGTTGAGAGAAGATATTGCTGATGTTTTGATAATAGGGTTTATGCCTTAGTTGTTTGGATTAGGTTGCAATATATGACAAATCTATTTCATCTTCATATAAAGTATTTGAAAAAAATATTTATTTTCAGTTCAAATATATATTTTATTGTTTTTTTAAAACTTAACAACCGCGCTAATGTTAGCATAGCTTGGTTCACTGATAACCTAACAAAGCATATAACGTTAGCTTCTTCCTCCAAAAACAACTAGACGTCTGGTTATAAATCCTCCAGTTAAAAATAATGGATTCATAGTCTATTAATTTTATTGTTCAAAAGATTTTGGATGGATTGGTGGATTTTGGTTTTCCCTCTTTTGTGTGTGACATCACAAACAGCTAGCCGCTAGGAGCCAGGAGCTAGAAGCTAGGAGCTAGGAGCCAGGAGCTAGAAGCTAGGAGCCAGGCGCTAGAAGCTAGGAGCCAGGCGCTAGGAGCCAGGCGCTAAAAGCTAGGAGCTAGAAGCTAGGAGCCAGGAGCCAGGAGCTAGAAGCTAGGAGCCAGGAGCTAGAAGCTAGGAGCCAGAAGCTAGGAGCCAGAGGCTAGGAGCCAGGAGCTAGAAGCTAGGAGCCAGAAGCTAGGAGCCAGAGGCTAGGAGCCAGGAGCTAGAAGCTAGGAGCAAGCCACTACCGGTGGTTGTCTCCTGGTCGTGCTCGATGGCGCGCCTCCTCTCCATCTCCACCACGCGCCTCTGGATGCCGCGGTAGTTGATGTCGCTGAAGTCCTGCGTGTTCTTCTTCACACGCTCCGTCACCAGGTCGGAAGTGGTGGGGGTGAAGCTGCCTTTGCTCTTCTCAAAGTCCTCATGGTACCTCACCTGAGAAGAAGACCAAGGACCACAGCCGTTAAAGGAACATTCAGAGGGAGGTATGAACACAATTAAGTCTTCACTAGTTAATTAAAACCTGAAACTACAAATTGTATTAAAGACCTGACTTTGATTCTCTACAAGTTAAGGTATAAATAAGTTATTTATAACTTTCTGAATGTTTGTTTGTTTGTTTGTTTTGAAAAAGATCAATAAATATTTTAAAGGTAATTATTTTGTCATGAAGAAGCACGTGAAAGGTTAGAGTAGCTCCTTGTAGTAATACAATTACTATCAGTAAAACAACTATTTTTACCCACAAGCCACCGTGGTTCCAACAAGCTGAGGGTTGTGTGGCTGCATTAGGCTTCCTCACCACTAGGTGTCACTAAAGTTCTCGCACTGTCCCTTTAAGTGTGAGGAAACCCTAACTGATGCACTCCAGCATCCGGGAACTACTTCTTATTTGTGACCTTGTGTCTGCAGTGACATCAGCAGGAAGTAAACCGTGAACTCTGACCCCGGAAATGATGCGCTGGGTCTCCCTCACGCGCCTCATCTCAGGTGTGTCCAGAACGAAGGCGGCCTTGCCCTGCACCTGCTTACGGAAGCTGTCAGAGTACAGCACCTGGTGGTGGTGGTGTTGGGGGGAGGGGGGGGGGGGGGGGTCAGAGCAGAGAGAGGACACTCAGTGAGCCACCCTAGTAGTTCCACACATGAAGCAGCTGTTAGCGGCACAAAGAGGCCGAAGAGGACACACACACAGATGGAATGAGCTGGAGGTGGGGGGGGGGTTACTGGGATCTAAGACGGATGAATTAGCAGGGAGATTCTTTTTTGAGGATGAATTGTTAAAAAAGAAACAAGATAACATTCCCAATCTCCAGTGGGAGGAAGATGAAGAGGAGCAGTCTGGACAACAGGAGAAGTTAATGATGAAATGAATAATTAATACGATAACCAGAGGCAGTTAGGACGGGGTTAACATATAGAGGGGGGGGGGGTAAAGCAGAACACACCGAGCTAATGTTTTCCTGGTTCCTTTTGACCCGCTCCATCTCCGGGGTAAACACCACGGGCGTCCCCTTGGCTGAACTGTCTCTATACAACACCTACAGGACAGAAGCACAGAGCCAATCAGAGGCTGAGACGCACACACACACACGCACACAAACACACAAAGACACACACAAACACACACACACACACACACACACACACACACACAAACACACACACACAAACCCTCTGAACCCTCAAGAAACCCACCGGAGGTTTATTGTCCTCATATTTCCATCTTTTGTGTGTGATGGAACGCAGAATTATTTTTTTTTTAAAAATTGAATTAAAACAAATGTTTGCTTTAAACAGATTTTTTTAAATTCTAGTTTAATTCTAGTGAAACTATGAAGGCAGAGATGAGAGATACAAATAAATGAACACGATTGTTATCGCAGTAATTCAACTCAGTAGGTAGCGTGAGGGGGTCAGAGGGTCAACGTGGATGTCAGAGTACAAAGTGGTTCGTACAGAGCGGCCCCCCCCTGCAGGAAGAAACACATCAACCACTTGGGAGGAGATTTAGTGGGAATAAAAGCTGTGGGTTAGAAGGAGAGGGCCCCCCAGGGGGGGCCACACAGGAGGTGATGATGGTTGAAGATTAGAGATGTAGGGGGAAGAATAAAAAAGAAGAGAAATGAAGGGTCAAAGTGGTGATGAGGCTTGTGAATGGTGGAAGGGGGGGGGGGGGGCACTACTCTCCACTCTGTTAGCGTCACACGCCGTGGATTCTGCTACCGAGCTGATGTGCTGCTGCGTCTGTTTGACCCGCTTGACCTCGGGCAGGTCCGGGATGGCTGTGCCCCGACCCGGAGAGTCCTTGTATTTTATCTTTAGTGTGGGGGGGGGGGGGTCCAGAGAGGAAAGAGGAGGAAAGAGACAATCAGAGAGACATCGGGAGACCGGGAGCAACTCAGCAGAGACACAAAGACACATTCTCCTGAGGAAGGGTCCCTCGCTGTAACATCTGCATCTGACATTTGGAGGCTCGGGGTGGGGGGGCAGGTACCGTGCTAATGTTGCGCTGATTGCGTTTGACTCGCTCCATCTCGGGGGTCCCTGAGACCGACGTCCCTTGTTCCACTCCCACTTTGTACTGAATCTTTTGGAAGGAGACAACACACGAGAAGAAGTCAAACACTCTGGGAGGCTTAGTTTTATTAAGGGTGGAGATGTTGGTGTCAATGAAGGCCGGTGATGGAGTTAAGATGGAGGAGGAACCGAGAGAACAAAGCACGGAAAGCTTCTTCAAGGCTGCGGTCGAAAAGGCACAAGATCCTAATACACGTGGTTTTATAATCATTATTGATGTTTCTGGTTATTGAGGATGAGCTTTTTCACAGCTTTGTTTACCATAATCTTTATTCATTTTTTTTCAAAGTAAACAAATGGACAAGATGGACATGTCGATTGTGTTTGTGTTGCTTCAATTTAAAAGTAAAGAAGAGAGTTGTGGGTCGATATGATCCCCTTTCCTTTCGTAAAGGTTTGGGCCTCTGTTTCCTATGCTGAAGGAGCTAGGAAAGGAAGCATCACGGAGGAACCTTCGCCCGCAGCCTTCGGCTCTTTAGTGGGAGGTCAGAGGGCGTTGTGGGGAAGATGATTTTAAGGGAGGGAGGGGGGGGGGGTCACTTCTACTAGTCCTTCTACCGAGCTGATGTTCTTCTGGGTTTGTCGGACCCGCTCCACCTCGGGGAGGTCAGGGATGGACGTGCCTCGGCCCACTGACTCCTTGTACTGAATCTGAGGCACAAACCACAGAAACACAGTGAGGCGGATGAGTCATGAAGAGGGGGTGGGGGGGGGCAGAAGTAGGCACTCTCTCTCTGGGGGGGGGGGGGGTACCGTGCTAATGTTGTGCTGATTGCGTTTGACTCGCTCCATCTCGGGCGTCTCTGAGAGCGACGTCCCTTGTTCCACTCCCACTTTGTACTGAATCTTTTGGAAGGAGACAACACACGAGAAGAAGTCAAACACACTCAAAGGGCGCCGGGTTTTCCAATGTGAGAGGGAAGCAAATGCTAAAAAAGAGAATTCAGGGAAATTAGCTTATTTTGGGGGGAAAAAATGGAGGAAATGACGTTCTTGAGGAAACTGAATGAAGCCGACACTCGACGCTGATGAAGAAGAAGAAGTCTGTGATTGATGGATCTTGGTTCTTGGTTAAGATGAAGGGGAACCAGGGAACCCTGGAGGTGCAGGTTCATTCACAGACAGGAGAGCTCAGAGCTTTTGGGGACATGGTTTTAAAGGGGGGGGGGGGGGGGTCATTAAAGGGTCACTGCAGCGCTTCTACCGAGCTGATGTTCTTCTGGGTTTGTCGGACCCGCTCCACCTCGGGGAGGTCAGGGATGGACGTGCCTCGGCCCACTGACTCCTTGTACTGAATCTGAGGCACAAACCACAGAAACACAGTGAGGCCCCCCCGGGGGGGCCAAGCACACGCCGTCATGAACCCACTTCGCTGCAGACGAAGATAGCAGCTTCGTCAGGAATGGTCAGTTCATCCAAAGTAAACCACACCTCTGGCTACAGTTAAAAGAATGGAAGGAATCTGTTGTGTTACAGATGTGCAGAGATCTGGAGACCAGCTGTGGCTCCCTGGTCTCCAGGCATGAGGGGGATTATGAGGGGTGAAGGGTCACTCCGGGGGGAGGGGGGGGGTACCGTGCTAATGTTGCGCTGGTTGTGTTTAACTCTCTCCATCTCGGGGGTCTCAGGCAAAGACGTTCCTCCTCCCACCTCCTCCTTGTACTGAATCTTTACATGAAAGGATATGATTAGCCTCATTTCTGATACACAACGCACACTGAAGACACACACAGGGAACACACACTGCACTGAAGACACACACAGGGAACACACACTGCACTGAAGACACACACAGGGAACACACACTGCACTGAAGACACACACAGGGAACACACACTGCACTGAAGACACACACAGGGAACACACGCTGAAGGACACACACTGGTAACACACACTGAAGGACACACTCAGGGAACACACACTGACGGACACACACTGGTAACACACACTGAAGGACACACACAGGGAACACACACTGAAGCACACACACAAGTTACACTGAAGGACACACACTGGTAACACACACTGAAGGACACATCTGTGAGGGGACAGACACACACGGGGCAGCCGGTTAGAAGCAGAGGTCACAGGTCATGTGGTCGGAGCTTGTTAGAGGAATCAATTGATCGTTATCAGGAAACATCTGGAATGAAACGCCGTAGATACCGAGCTGAAATTCTTTGAGTTCTCTTTAACACGCAGCATTTCAGGAGTGTCCTGTATGGAGCACACTTTGCCCATTACGCTTCTATGGTCAATCTGGTATTGATGCTACAGGAGAAGAAACACAAAGGTGCAGTAAAAGAGATGAAGAGAGGAGAAATAAAGACAGAAGATCAGAAACAGCAGGTTTCTGTTATGGCAACAAACATTCAATTCAAATCACGAAGACAACGACATATTCGGGATTAAAGGATTGGAGATACTTTGCAGCAGCCATGGAGACAAACACAGAGAAGAACCTCTAGAAGAACCCTCAGGAGGACCTTGGACTCCCCTCTGAGACAAGAGACAGATCAATGGTTCTACTTACGGTGCTGAAGTTCTTCTGGTTCTCTCGGACTCTCATCATCTCCGGAGTGTCCAGGATGGGGACGTAGTGAGACATGGTCTTCTCAGCCTCCTCTTTGTACTTTTTCTGTCGGACAAAAACACAAACCGGGAATAAATGATTCAAATGGAGAGTTTTAAATGAGTTAGTTTTTAGATAATCTTCGTCAAACTCGGATAAGCCAACCTGGCTGATGATGTTCTTCATCTGCTGAGCGTGGATGATGTCCGGCGTGTCGATGACGCTGGTGTAGCTGGCCCGGTCCATCTCCGCGGTGTGCTTGTACTTGGTCTGAGGATCGGAGGGCACGCGTTGAGGTTAGCACTTTGAGCTTTGACGTCTGAGACCTTCAGAGAGGGGGAGAGGACAGACCTGACTGAGGATGTCGGTGGCGTTCCTCGCCCTCATGAAGTCCGGCGTGTCCGTGGCCAGAGCCAACATTCCTCTTCCCTTCATCTCCTGCTCCATGGACTTCTTGTACTCCCTCTGCAAACAGCAGCATTGGCGTTAGGAACCAGCGGCGGCTCGGCGGCGCATGCTTCAGAGTTAGTGAGGAGGATAACGCGTGTTTACTCAGAGGGGCTGCAAAACCAAAACCAGGAAGGAGTTAGAGGTGTGTGTGTGTGTGTGTGAAGCTCCACCCACAACTGAAAGGTAAAACAGCAGTGGTTAGGGGAAGTGGGTTAAAGCTTACATTTAATATAAATATATATAGATGAATGTGTATGAACACAGCAGGTAAATCTGCACCGAGTCCGAGAACAAACATGAACATGAAATGCAGGAGAAGAAGAAGAAGCTCCTGTCACTCCAGGAGGATGAGGGATTAGTGATGAAGCAACCAGTCAAACCTTTTTAGAGCGACGGTGAAGCTCAGTTAAGGGAGGGGGGCAACTCAGCGGGTGATGCACCAACAGCAGGGATTGTGGGAAATAAAAGGCACTCGGGGGGGCGGCGTTTCCGTGGTCTCGCCGTACCTCGGACAGGATGTGAGTGGCATTCCTTGCTCTCAAGCGCTCCGGAGTTTCCTCCAGCACAGTTAGCCCTTTACCCTTCACCCCCTCCTCTAGATCCCTCCTGTACTCTTTCTACAGGGCGGAAGAAGAACAACCCCCCCCAAACAAAGATCAGAATCACAGGGGGCCGTCCTGCCTGCATCACAGGGACAGAAACCAACGTCTCAAAGTGCACAAAGGGAGCCACATCTTATGAGGAACCATGTGACCATGGAGGTCACGCGTGCAGACTGTTAACGTGGAGCCGTTAGTCCTCTTCTGACCCTGAGGTCAACATGCAGAGAGACACCTGTGTGGAGAGAGACATGCAAACAAACCAGGATAAAGGAGCATCCCCGGGGGGGGGGGGGGGGGCTGTGGTCTTAGTACGATTACAGGTAGATGGGGAGGTTCTCAGGGATCACATCGTCCTCTTAGTTACCTCACTGGCTATTCTGGTGGCGTGTCTGACATGTATCATGGCGGGCGTGACCTCCAACCCAGAGAGGTTCTTGCCCCTCATGTGCTCCTCAAAGTCCTTCTTATAGTCTTTCTATTGGCCGAAAGAGATAAACACAGAGCTCAAACAACAGCATGCAGGCAGATCGGCGGTCACCTGACACCCGTATGCAACCATTGTGTGTGTGTGTGCGTGTGTGTGTGCGGGGGGGGGGAGGGCGAAAGTCACAATAACCACAAAAACCTGGATGGATGTTAAAACTCATTGAAATCGAGCAATTCCTGAAAGAAGAAGCAGTTTGAACAGAAAGCACACTGGAATATACAGAAACACTATATATATAGAGAGATATATCTATATATCTCTCTAAATATATATATACATAAATAGATATATAGAATATACAGCAAGGAGAGTCAGAAACAAAGGTTAATCACCTGACTCTGCATGTGCTGCGCCTCCTTAGCCGTCACATACGTGGGCGTCTCAAAGTCCAGCATGGCCTTCCCCTTCTCCTTCTCATACTTCTCCTTGTACTTCACCTGCGCACACACACACAGGTGAGGAGGTGGTGTATCTGAGCCTCAGGTGAGGAGGTGGTGTATCTGAGCCTCAGGTGAGGAGGTGGTGTATCTGAGCCTCAGGTGAGGAGGTGGTGTATCTGAGCCTCAGGTGATGTGAGAAGGTGGCGTATCTGAGCCTCAGGTGAGGAGGTGGCGTATCTGAGCCTTAGGTGATGAGGTGGTGTATCTAAGCCTCAGGTGAGGAGGTGGTGTATCTGAGCCTTAGGTGATGAGGTGGTGTATCTAAGCCTCAGGTGAGGAGGTGGTGTAATGGACCACTTACGTTGCTCTGGAGCTCAGAGGCCTCCTTGTGATGGAGCTGCTGTGGTGTGTCAGCGATCATGTGGTAGTGACCCTTACTCTCCTCGTGCTTCTTCTTGTAGCAGTACTACGGGGGGGGGGGGGGGGGGGGGGGGGGGGCAGCTCAGTACAGCAAACTGTCTGGAGCTTAACATCCATCACATGGTCAAAAGTCCCTCCTTTTATGAAACATAATCAAACTAACAGAGATTATAGTGATTTATTCATGAGAAATACATTATAAATAAACCAGAAAAGAAGTTGCATATTTCTTGTATTTAAAAAAATAAATAATTTTAGACTAAATCCATAACTTAAAAACCTGAAATTAAATCTGAAAATTTGCGAGAACGTTAAGAAGCTAGTTTTTTTTGTTATGTTGATGCACTTCCCACCGAAAACTTATACTATATATTCAGAATACTGTTGCCATCAATATGACAATACAAGTGATTTATGAGCATAATCTTCAGCGTACCGACTTATCGTATCATATATTTACTACGTTATCCAAAGGAAATATGCAACTTTCTTTCTCATAAATCCAACTTCCACTGAAAATTTGGACAATTTCAATTTGTTCTCAGAATATTACCCCCCTCCCCCTTCTGTCTCTGTCAGTTATACATTTAACGCATAATTCAAATAATATGCAATATTGAAAAGTGAAAATTGATAGTTAAAGAATTAATGGAAGAGTTTTGTGTTAAGTGATAATTATTAAATGATGATGATGTTCAAACTACAGGAGGACGATGAATGAGGTTACAGCATAAGAGGGTCAAAGAGGAGGAAAGGTCAAAGGTGAGAAGGGTCACTACCAGATGAGGTCACAGAGTGATGGAATGTGTGGATGAGAGGTGTTAAAGTGCTGCTTCCTGTGAGGGTGATGTCAAAGGGAGGGGGGAGGGGGGGGGGGGTGTCTTACGCTGCTGGACAGCTTGCTGGTGCTCAGGTTGTGCTGCATGGACAGAGACTCGGCCATGTCCGTCACCGGCTTGTGGAGCTTCTTCAGGTCTCCTTTGTACTTGACCTGCGAGGACGCATGGGTGTCAGGTGGGAGGATCTGGGACAGGAAGTCGCGCTCCGAGACGCTTCTTCACTCACCTCGCTCGCCAGCTCGTTGGCATCCTTCAGCGTCTGGTAAATCTTACTGTTCTTCAGGTCATACTGGGGCTTCCTTCCTTTCATCTCCTTGTCAAACTTCTCCTTGTACTTCACCTGTGCACAGCGTTAGCTCAGTTAGCTTAGCAGCAATGGAGACCGAAACCATCGGGAGATGTTTGGAGAACAAAATGCTCTGGTTCAGATTGTATAAAAAGGGATGGCTTTCTTTAAATATCACGTCTCAAATGACGTCTGCATCCCCTGTTATACTTTTCTAAATGTCATGCGTTGGTTTGTTTCCTGCTTCGTTTCCCGCTTCAGGCTAAAGATTATATTATACATATATATATCTTTAGCTCTAAGAGCCTATACATGGAAGAGGTCGGGCGGTAGCATCGTGTTTCAGAAGGAGCCTGAACGAAGAGAAAAGAGAAACCAACCCGCGTTATTTCGCTTCATCTGTTAATTTAAACGTCAGAGAGCTGAATGTTCCGATTAGAAAGGAATAAAACCACAGAGCCGACACCCAGATTAACACGTTTGTTCTGTACAGATATCTGGAGACATGCGAACGAAGGTCCTGAGTCCGGAATGGAACGGGCCATGTGAGGGGATGCGGCATGCTGCTCTACTACAAAAGAGACTTTTAATGCAATAATTCATCTTCTAAAAACTGAATTTGGGGGAATAAATGTTTTTGTTGCGTTCCTGTTGATGCTCTAAGGGGAACGTTCTAGTTTTAGTTGGCTCTGCTGTGTTTCATTGTTACATAACTTGTATTAAATGGTCCTTCAGTATATACGTAGTGTAAATGCAGTAATGCAACAATGAGCCACAGTTTGCGAGGAGAGGCAAAGGACAGAGGTTGCACACGATGCTGAACTGCAGAAGAGGAAACGGTATCCCATGGTTACGGGCGAGGAGGACACGGAGAGACAGAGCAGAAGCATGAAGGGCCTCAACCTCCTTACATCACTAGTCACTGCACTCATTTTCTTAATGTGGCGCATCTGGGGGGTGTCAAAGGAAGACGCTCCGTGGAGGGAGGGCTTGTCCTCCACCTGCAAAGCGCAGTGAGATGGAGGGACGAGGACACACAGATGAGGACACGATGGAAGAGGGAAGAGACGAGGAGTCAGAAGAAGGTCGAAGGAAGAGGACAGGGTTAAGGACGGGGACATGAACAGTGAAAATGAGCAGTTAAAACACGTAAATGTACTTTCATGATGATGAAGGGTGATGATGAGGCAGGAAGCGCTACGGAGGAGCCTCAATCTCTTAAAAAGCCTCCTAATGCTGAGCAACTACATCAAATGTATTCACAAATATGAAGAGTTAGCGAGAACAGGTGGTGTGAAGGGAGCCAGTCCCCCCCCCCCGCACCCCCCCACCTCCCACCACCACCGCGAGGGAGCCCGGATCAAAGCCGGTCTGACTGTGAGAATCAGACAGCAGATCTCCGCAGCAGCCCGTCTCCGGACATCTTGTGCAATACATCAGGTTGCCTGGGAGACGGATGAGCGCCGCGCCTACGCGGGCCCGGCTGGGCCGGTTTGCGGCGTACCTGGCTGGTCAGTTTGGACACCTCGGTGGCCAGAGCGATGTCGGGGCGGTGCACCAGAGAACCTCCACGGCCCGCCTCCGCACGAGCCTTCTCGCGGTAGCCCACCTGTGAGGAGGCAAGAACCAGAACCGCACTCAAAACCAGAACTAGCATGTCCCTAAATGATAACATTCTTTGTGAGGATCATACCTCACTGATGAGCTTGGCGGCCTGAGTGGCCTTCTGGATGTCGGGGCGGTCCACCACGCTGGTGTAGTGGAGGTTGGCTTTGGCTTCCTTCTTGTAGGCGACCTGTTTTTTCACAAAGCAGAATACAGCAGGCACTGAAGGATGAAGGAATCCCGCCGCTGTAAATGAAATAAAGCCTCCTGCAGCTGATGACTCACGTTGCTCTGATTCTTGGCCACCCCCATGGCGTGCTGCACGTCGGGTGGAACGATCATGTTGTTGTAGATTGACTTGCCCTTCTCCTTCTCAAACTTTGCTTTGTACAGTTTCTGGAAAGAAGGCAAAAGGGTCCGTAAACGTAGGTAAGACCTTCATCACCTGAAACCAGGACCTTCATCACGTGAAGGTAAGACCTTCATCATGTGAGGGCAGGACCTTCACCCCTTGAAGGTGAGTCTTACCCCGCTAACCAGCTTGTTGATCTCCTTGCTGTGGACCGTGTCCCGGGTCTCTGACAGGGTGGTGAAGGAACCAGATTGCATGTTCTTCTTACTGGCCGCCTTGTACTTGCTCTGAGGAGGGAACGGAGGACAACACACGTCCAGTTAAACATCTCACTCCGTTCGTGACCAAAGCTACCCCTTCACCGAATGAAGCGCACCTCTGACACCAGGGAGCGCACTGCCTTGGCGTGCAGGATTTGGGGAGTGTCGCTGACGGGGACGTAGTGGCCCTTCCCCTTCTCGTACTTCTCTCGGTACTTCACCTAGAGAGCGGCGAAAAGCGGAGTAAACAAGAGCTAACCGGAGCTAACCGGAGCTAACCGGAGATAGCGTTCAATTCTGTGAGGTCATTGGTTTCATCACGTACCTCGCTGGCCATGTCGTTATTCTTCATGGCCAGGAGGGTCAACTTGTCGTCCACTACGGACATCACGCAGCCCTTCATCATCTCTTTGTCGTACTTGTACTCGACCTGTTGGGGGAAGCAGGACGGATTATGAGTGTGTTTGTGAAGCACGTCTCGTTAGACATTCGAAGTACAGGTCAAAGGAAGCCTGGGCTCACGTCGCTCTGCTGCAGGGAGTTCTTGGCATTATTCAGGAAGTCGGGTCGGTCCGCTGTCCAGATCCACTTGTTCTTGGTCGCCTCATACTTTTTCTTGTAGTCGAGCTAAACAAAGAACAAACACTTGAGTCGATGTTCTGGGGTACTTTGAGGTGGAACTTGAATCTGGAGGCGCTCACGTTGCTGATGTTCTTGTAGGCCTCTTTGGCAGCACGGATCTCATGAGCCTCTGGGTCGATGTTGATCTGGGCTTTGCTCTTCTCGTAAACTTCTCTGTACTTCATCTGCAAGACGCATTAACAAATTCCACGTAAAGACGAGCTTCTCCTGAAGAGGTGCGGCTGGTGGGGGGCGGGACCTACGTTGCTGGTGATGTCCTTGACCCTCTTCATGTGCTGTGTGTGCGGCGTGTCGTAAGGCAAGGTGTAGCCCTTGGCCTTGGTCTTGTTGTGCTCCATCTTGTAGATGATCTGAGGAACAGTCGTCATGTCAGTCAGGACACATTCGGACAAACGACCCTGTCAAACATTTTGCATCTTAAAATCTCACGTCTGTGATCTTCTTGCTGCGTTTGTGGGCCTCGTACTCGGGGGTCTCCAGGATCGAGGTGAACTTGTCCTTGGCTTGTTCGTACTGCTCCCTGTACCTCCACTGGTGGGGGGGGGGGGGGGTATAGATGGTTAGTTCCACTCCTGATATCCATCCACCGCTGTAATTATTCATTCCAATTTGCTCCACTTGTTGGATAGGTCTCGTGCACAATGAGATCTTGGAAGGGTTCGCTATGTGTAATGAGTGAAGTGGTGACGTGTACAGGTTCATGAAGACATGCCTTATGAAACATGCATCTACAGACAAGGATGAAGACAACGACACGTGGTACCAATTTCCAGTCTGCAGGGAGACGGGGACGAATCTGGAACATGCTGGACTCCTTCTACTTACCCACAGCAGACCTGACTACGGCATTACTGCCTCATTTAGGTCGATGTATGTCCATTTTTTCATTTTATTTTCAGTGTTTCTTAAATTGAATTCTGCACATTTTGTTTTGTGTTTTGTTCCGGTATATTTTTAAATGGGGCATTCAATGTAGTAAATGTATGTCAGATACATTAAGTCTCCTTACAGATACTAATCTGCACGGAAGATGAGTTAAGAAGAAGTGTGGCGAAAGCTTTAAGTTTTATTAGTAAAGTTTACATTACTGTGTTCTTACTGTATTTTACATTACTGTGTTCTTACTGTATTTGTGTTTCGTCTCAGGTGAAGATCAGGCTCCCCTGATATAATAACTACTATTTTATTTGTTTTTCTTTAAAAAGGATGAATGTAACACATTCCCATACTCATGTTTTTACCTAATGAACTATCCTGCTTCGATCCACATGTGTGGAATGTGTGGAGCAGTCCTTGAGGTTCAGGATCAATGAGACATGAAAAGAAGTGAATGCATGGATGGATCACAGCGTGGAGACAACGGGGAAATGAAGTTAAACCTCCTTTGAGGGGTTGAAGTGGTTTGGATGGAGGGAGCGATGTACGAGAGGACCAGTGAGACCTGGTGACCTCTGACCTCTCTTCCACCAGTGTTTACCTTACTGCTCATAGTGGACTGGTAAAGGGCCGAGAGGATGTCGGGCCGGTGGAGCTCATTGCAGCCGCTCTTTAGCAGCTCCTTAGCTCTGGATTTATACTTAGCCTGTTCTCACACACACACACGTACACACACACACACGCACACACACACACAGCATGCCAAAGGTGAGGACATTAGAAAAAACACAGAAGATCTCCGGAGAGTGTGATGGAGGAGCTTTGTCCTCATCTGTACCTTCAGAGTGACGGAAAGCTTTGAGTCCATGAGCTCGATAATCGATAATAATAGAAAAATAGAATATAACATATAATGTATATTGTAATATAAAATAAAAGAGAATCCCCTTGGATTATTGAGTCTCTCTGATGGCACAGATGAGAGAGACAGCCGTCCAGCCAGAGAGACACACGTCCGCTCTGTCATGCAGAGGTCTGCGGGGCGCCGCGGGGCGCAGCGGAGGAGGCGGGGCCGGTGGTGCACGCGGCGAGGGGCCCGATTACCTGGCTCATCAGGTTGTTGGCTCTGGCCAGTACGTATCTAGGGTCGTCGGTGGTTATGGTGAACTTATCCTTGGTTTTCTCATAATTGGCTCTGTAGGATCTCTGCTCAGAACGTCAGAGCGGTTAAAGACAAAGAACTGAAGTACTTGATCAAGTGCTACTTGGACTTCGAAGTATTCCTCCAGAGTATTTAGAGTTCTACTCAAAGCATCTTATTCTGGCGTGCAACTGTTCTTCCATGAAGGGATAAAGAAATATGACAACATACTACAACAACATTCCAAGGAACCATTGATAGTTTAAATAAAACAGTCTTATGAAAACGGAGTACTTCTAAACTGTGGTATTTCTACTTCTACTAAAGTAAAGGATTGCTGAAACAAGTTTTATACATCGTGGTTACCTGTGAAGAAAATAAGGGTCATGAATCATAGGAACAATAATGATACTTTTACCTCCAAGCTGAGAGTCCAACAGAGATGCCCAGAGACAGAGAAGTGGGATTAAAGAATCTACTTTACAAAGTAGGCAGAACAAGGTGTTTTTGCTACGCCGGGTGGCGGGTGGAGGGACTCACCTCGTTGATGAGGGTGGAGGCGTACTTGGCGGCCTGGAAGAAGGGCGTGTCGCAGGTGTACCTGAAGTTGCCTCTGTTCTTCTCGGAGGACGCTTTGTAGAGTCTCTGCCAGCGAGAAAAGGAACCCGTCATTGAAAAAGAAGCAGAGAAACACTCGGCAAAAATAATTTGCGACCCCGCTGAAGGCCTGAACCCTGATGCATCATGGGAGAGACCGATGTTTTACTTGCTAAGAGAGCTGTTCCAAAAACAGGAAGAGAGGCTGAAAATTATTATGTGACATTCCTGTCAAGGGGGTATATATAAAACTGCAAGGCTGTAATAACTGTAATAGAATAAATATTGAACTCCAGTAGGTTAGTTCTTGGGTTTAGACCGTTCTAGACATCCTTATGTTCCAAACATAAAGTCAAATTGAATCATTTTAAGGCAAAAAAATTGCCTTGAGAATGAACCCTGAAACCCGATATCTTTAATTATACTTTATTTACTGCAGAAATTGAGAATGTAAGCTGACAATAATGCAGAACGCGTGGGAGAGCCACCTGTGTATTTGCCCCCCTCACCTCACTGTACAGCGTCTTGTTCCTCTCGGCCTGCACCAGCTCCGGCGTGTCCCACACGAAGCAGCCGAGGCCCTTCAGCCATTCCAGGTCCTCCTTGTACTTCACCTGCAGAGGAACCACAACCAACAGCATTTCACCCATATGCCAATGACCCCGCATGGCTCTCTCTCCACCGGGGGGGGGGGGGGGGGGGGTTGAGACTCACGCTGCTGATGTTGTCATTGGCGATCTTGCTGAAGTAGAACTCGGGCCGGTCGGGGATGGACTTCCACGTCCCCAGAGAGTTGATGTACTTCTCTCTGTATTTCACCTGAGGAAGACAAGGAGCACTCCGTAAGAAGACAAATGGTCTCCAGTGATTCTATCTTAAAGAACCGATGTGCCGACCTCGCTGATGTCATCCGTGACCCTGCGGTGGTACGTGATGTCCAGGGCGTCCTTCACCGTGTGGTAGTGACCCTTAGAGAGCTCGAAGGTCTCTTTGTAGCGCAGCTGCAGACATAGAGAAAAGAAGCTTCTTGTTCACGTATATTGAACATTGTTCACAGCTTTTATCTCTTCCTGTAGGTTTTTTTTTCAACATAATGTCAAACCACTTCAAATGAAACACAAAGAACAATAAAGAAGAGACTTATAAGAGTTATTGATCAGGGACTCACGTCACTGGACTGGAGGTAGGCCTTCTTGGCCCGGATGAGCAGAGGTGTGTCGGCGATGGCCGTGTACCTGTGCTTCATCTTCTCGTACTGGTCTTTGTATTTGTTCTATGGGGGAGAAGAAACACGCCGTCAACGTGCGCTCTGTTTCTACAACGGGGAAAGCGGGGGGGGGGGTCGAGTAGGAGGCGGACTTACATCGCTGCAGACCACCTTCATCCTCCTGGAGTGGCCCATGGATGGGGTGTCCATCTCTTGGGTGAAGTGAGTTCGCTCTTTGCTGGCCACGTTGGTGTACTGGAACTGTGGGAAGACAGAAGAAGAACTGGTTAGATGGTCTGCAGGGGCAGGGGGGTTGTCAGAGCGTCATGTGGAACTTGCGTTGTTGGTCAGCTGCTGGGCCCACTTAGCCCTCAGGATGTCCACAGTGTCCCCGGGGGTGGAGACCTTCGCCATCTCCTGCTTGCTCTGGGCCTTGTAGATCATCTGCAGACAGAAGAGGGAAGAAGAGATGCTCAGACGTGCCGCCATATTGGATTCTTCTGCCAGGGACTCTTGCATCGCAAAGATCAGTTAGTGATGGTTCTCAGCTGGGCTCGAACCAAATTTCTCCCAATTTGAATCCATTAACTGGACTGAGAATACATCAAACCCCGCCCCAAAGGACGGAGCCCCTCGCAGCCGCCACTCACGTTGCTCATGTGGCTCTTCAGCTCTGTCACACGGTTGTACTCTGGCGTGTCGAGGACCACGGAGAAGTTTGCAAGGTTCTTTTTGGCCTCCACCGGGTAGGTCGCCTGTGAACAAACACGGGGACAAAGATGATGTCACGTGCTTAAATATTTCACTCCTCAACTCAAGCCTTCCCTTAAAAGATCTCTGGTCTCTTGTGCTGCTGTGGTGCTTTTTGTAATGTTTGGATTGGTCTTCAGTATGAAATGAGTATGGAATAAGGATGTAATGAGAAATGATGGTAGAATGAGGTTGGGATGAGAGTGGAATGAGGATGGAATGAGGATTGAGGATTTAATGAGGGTGGAATAAGGAATGAGGATGTAATAAGGGTAGAATGAGGAATGAGGCTAGAATGAGGGTGGAATGAGGATGGAATGATGGTGGAATGAGGATGGAATGAGGATGGAATGAAGATGGAATGATGGTTGAATGAGGAATGAGGATGGAATGAGGATGGAATGAGGGTGGAATGACATACCCTTTGCTTGGTGATGTTGCGGATGTGGATCATCTCCGGGGTGTCGTACAGGAAGCAGCCCAGTCCTCTCAGCCACGTCAGGTCCTCTTTGTACTTCAGCTATGAAAGTAAAAGCACAATGGTGTGAAGCTACATTTTCTTACCCGGCGTTTTGACGTTTCCCGTGACCATGCGGGCGTACCTCGCTGGTGATCTGGTTGACGTGGTAGCAGTGCATCAGCTGGGGCGTGATGGGCAGAGAGATCAGCTGACCTCTAGTGTTGTAGTACTTCTCTCTGTAGCACAGCTGGAGGAGGAGAGAGGGCAGATGAAAGGATGCTGATGCAAGAGGAGGAGCGATTTAGGGTGGGAGGAGGCGGTTCCTTACCTCGCTGAGGTGCTTCTGGTTCATCTTCACTTGTTTGATGTCCGGAGTGTCGTAGATGCTGTGGATCTTGTCCTTCTGCTTGTGGTATTCTTCCCGATAGAGACGCTGGGGGGAGGGGGTAAACGAGAGGGGGTTCTTAGATCTAAGGGTTCGGATCATAATCACAGATCATAGCAATAAAGAAAAATAGGATCAGATATTACTTTTAGATTTTTCTGCAGACACAGAGAACAGCTAATAATAATAATTGATGATCCATAATAAAAGATACGGATCCCTTTGTTTAATGATTTTAGCAGCCGGTTTACAAGGATCCACATTGTGTAAAAATATGCTAAATGTTAATCTTTTACTTTTTTTGGGTAATTTCTTCATAAAAACACAAAATTCAAATCATAATGGAATTAAATAATGTATTTTTATTGAATATCTTTTATTTATTTTATTATTAATAATTTTATATAATAATGTGCTTAGCTAATATATATTTAAATTCTTGTGGAATTATCTGGATTCATAGGAGAAAACCTTTATGTACACTGTGATGCGTAACATTAATCTGTGAGGGGGGGGGTCAATAAGGTTACATCGCCTCCTCTTACGTTGTTGGTGATCTTGTTGGCCTTCCTGGAGTTGACGAAGTTGACGCCCTCGGGATGAAGAGTGTAGGCCTTCGCCTTCATCATCTCGTAGGCCTCCTTGTACTTCACCTGCACAGATCAAAGCATAGTGTGTGAGAAGGTAACAAAAAGCCTCCATGGTGGAAGCAGGAGGTTTGGAAGATGCTCTCCACTCACGTAGCTGGTGACCACGCTGTTCATCTTGGCCTGCTTGATGAGCGGGGTGTCGCTGGGGAGGGAGTAGCCCGTGGGCATCAGATTCTTGTTGGCCTCCTTGTAGGAGTTCTGGGAGGAGACGGGGGTTAGACGGGGTGAGACGCCTACATTCCAAAGACCGTTTAGGTCCTTTTCTTATTTAACATTTTATCTACAGTTCATATAAGGCTTGCGTTCATTCTGTTTATTTAAAAAGGAGAGCACATTTTTTAACATGTGGTCATGTAATCTAAAACACACAAAGATATCAGAGCTGTCCATATCTAACGTAAATATATTTGTAATGGCTCGTTTAGCTTTAAAGTTGAAGTGATGTGGAAAAGCTCATTTACAAATTTGCTCTTTTTCCGCTCAATAACAATACACGTTTAAAATATATATTTATGTAAGATGATAATCTTACTATGAATCTTCATAAAACAATTGCTTATGAATCAATAAATCAATGAATCAATAATAATAAATGATGTTTCTAGTAATGGTATTAGTCATATTTTTTTAGTCATTGTCTGCACTCATCATGACGTCTAAAGGCTGCAGGTCGAGGACTAATTGATACATAATCAGTTAATTATGACTCGTCGTTCTCACGTCGCTCTGGATGTAGTTGGCCATGCGGGCCCGCTCCGTCTCCATGGTAACAGCGGGAGCCGTGTTGGTGCCCTTGATGTTGGTGTTGTAGTCGTAGCGGTAGTGCAGCTGGAACACAAGCATCAGAATTTAGATATAGTTCTATTTGAATGGTAAGTGATGGACTCCTTGGAGAAGGAGGTGTGACTCACGTCGCTCAAGTTCAGGGAGTTCTGCTTGGAGGTCTCGTACACCGGGGTGTCCGTCACCACCGAGTACTCCTTGAAGGACTCGATGCCTTTGGCTCGGTACTTGTTCTGGAACAAAACACACGATGTTCATCAGAGGGGTGAACGTTTAGGGCGGGGCAGCCGAGGGGGGGGGGCGGGGCCGAGCACTCACCTCGCTCTGAAGGTCACCGGCGTGCTTCACCCGGATGATCTCCGGTGTGTCCGCGGCGTAGCAGCCGATTCCCCTCAGCCAGTTCAGGTCATCCTTGTAGATGATCTGTGGAGGGAGAGACCTCAGGTCACTTTGGAGGGCGGGTTCACATGGGGGAAGACCAACATCTAAGGCTGATTTAACGTTAGAATGCCGTCTTCTTGGGATCTTTGTTCTTATATTACCTTCATATGGGAACTTTGAGTAAATATTTTGCTGGTAAATAGTTTACAGGATATTCAACCTTTGTTACTTTATAATACGTTTAATATTTGACTGGTTTCCTTGCAGGATTTGAACAAAGAACATAAAGCTGTGCATTAAGTTTACTGTTAAGTAATCTTTGTGAACGTGGTCGATTTAACTCAAAATTTCTGCATATTTACAGAAAAGTGCCCAAAGAACATCACGTTTCACTCTTTGAGTGCCTTAAGAATGAATCATCCGATCTTCTCTTATTTGGGCTGGTTTAGCGGCTCCAAAATAGACTCAAGTCTTCTGTGGAATCGCCAAATTGATAAACAGTTCTGTGGTCACATGATGAAGTTGGAATGTTATAACAATATCTTACATTGCATATCTTACATTGCATAAGACGCTCAAACGGAGCTACTAAAAAGGAAGCAGGAAGGGGCCCTTCGGGAACTCACGTCGCTGAGCTGCTCGTTGACTTTGCGGGCCTGCGTGTACACCTGCATGTCGGGGAGGCAGATCCACTGGTGCAGGAACTTGCGGTAGTGGATCCCACTGACGGTGGACTGGGTCTTGCGGGCCGAGAGGATCTCCAGCATGTCCGGCGGGATGTGGTTCTTGGCCTTGGTCTTCTCGTAGTCCTCCCGATAGAGCCGCTGTGGAGAGACGGAGGACACCCCCCCCCCCGGGGGTTATTTCTCCCGTCACCGCTCAATGTTAACGGTAAAAAAACGCAGCGAGGACGCGACTCACGTCCAGGACCAGCTTCCCGGCTTTGACGCAGCGGGCGGTGGCGGGGTCGTCCTCCAGAGACTTGGGTAGACTGTAGAGGGACTTGAACTTCTCGTAGTCCTCCTTGTACTTCACCTAGAAAGCGAAGGGGGGGGGGGGCATGGGATTCAAACTGTGGGACTCATAACCGTGGAAGCGTGTCGTTAATACGGATCCGATCATACTCACGCCGCTGAGGATGACCTTCTGCTGCTTGGCGTGCTGCAGGGCGTGTGCGTCGTGAGGGATCTGGTAGCTCTTGGCTTTGACTTTGTCCCATGCGGCGCTGTACTCTTTCTGTGAACGGGGGTCGGGGGGGGGGATACAACGTCATTGCTTGTTCAAAAAGCCTTTTCAAGCTTTAGGACCTCGATGGAAGGAAAGAACTCACTTTGCTGAAGTAGTGCTTGAAGTTGAGGCATCGGGCGTAGTCGTATGTATCCAACACGGTGGTGTACAGGTGCTTCTCCTTGTGATACGCCTCCTTGTAGTTCAGCTGTGGACATCAAAGGGGGGGGGGGGTATTGAATCAAAGCACGCCACCGTGTGTTTTTCAACTGCAGCGTTGTGTATTTGTGTTTTTCAGAACTCACGTCGCTGGCCCAGGTGTGACCCAGGACGGCGGTCACGTAGGCCGGGGTGTCCGTCACGATGGAGTAATTGTTGAACTCCTTCTTGGCCTCGTTTCTGTATTTGAGCTGTGAGGGAAAACAAAGATGTGGGAGAGAACAGAAGTGAAGATGACCGTTCCAACATATGTATGAACATGAAGAACGCTGGCGACGTCTCTCACCTCACTCTGCAGCTCGTAGGACTTCTTGGCCCGGACGATCTCCGGCGTGTCCCAGACGAAGCAACCCATCCCCTTCATCCAGTTCAGGTCGTCCTTGTAGAAGACCTGAAGGACAACAGCAACATTATAGGACATGTTCTCTGGTCTGCTTAACTGATGGAGGTCTATAGAGGATCGGGACTAAGTAAGACTGGTTCACGTTGGGGATCAGGACTAAACAGACTTTGAGAACCAGATTAAAGTTCCTCACAGTAACCTTTAATACGAAAGATTTTTTATATATATATATATTACGAGTTTGGTTGATCAGTGAGCAGCAGATGGAGAACCTACGTCACTGAGGATCTCGTTGGTCTTGCGGGCCCGGATGACGTCCTCCTGGTCGGGGTGACATGTCCACTGGTGCAGGTATGTGCGGTAGAGGACGTCGCTCAGCATGTCCTGGCAACGCTTAGCAACCTTGTTGGCGATGATGTCTGGTGGGAGGTGGGTCTTGGTCTTGGTGTGGTTGTAGTCCTTTGTGTAGACCCTCTGTAAAGACATTCAGACCGTGGCGTTAATGACATAGTCATTACTAATGTGTTACAAATTGGCCCAAAATGACATTTTAGAAGAATGTAAATAATCTCTGGTGATAAAGTTTCTAACCATCTCTATATAGAGTATCTTGGATGTCTTACCAGTCCCTTGTTCTTCTCCTGCTGTCCACAGCGCATTACTTCGGGGAAGTCCACCAGCGTCCCGGCCATGTAGTGACCCTTGGCCTTCTCGTGCAAATCCTTGTACTTGACCTAGTACGATCCAGAATAGCAACAGACCCAACTGTTGTTATTTACATTCTGCGAGAATAAAAACCTGACTTCTTAAAATCGGCATGGACAAGAAGGGACTCACATCGCTGATGATCTCCCGGCCCTTCTTGCCGCTGAGCAGTGGGATGTACTGGTGGTTCAGCTGGTAGCCGGTAGCCTTCGACTCGTCCCATTGCTGCTTGTAGAGTTTCTGAAATCCCACAGACACGCAGTGTAAAACCAAAGCTGAAATGTATGACATCATACAAATGAATACACAAATAAAATGCTTTGCATTACCTCACTGATGTTCTTGGACACCTCCCTGCTGTGAGCCAGTTGAGGGGTGTCTTCTGAACCGATATATTGACCCTTCTCTGCATTGAAAGTCTCTTTGTACTTCAGCTGTGGCAGAGGACAAACAACATAGTTGTGTTTATCACCAAGCTACTTGAAATCAATAAGTTAGAATCAGATGCTTTATATTTAACTTACATCACTGAGGTTTGCAGCGTTTATCTTCGCCAAGACAATCTCAGGGCGGTCCACGACGTGGGTGAATTTGGAGAAGCAGTCTTTGGCATGTTTCTTGTAGTGCCTCTGCAATGACAAACACACAGCATGGAGGTGACACAAACACCTGCCACGAAAGAGAGCAGGAAAATCATGCTAAAAGACTGAATGCAATGTAGTTCACCCACCTCATTGATGATCTCCTGGGCCTTCCTGACCTTGACGTGGTCAACAGAGTCAGCTGCTATCCAGCCGCAGCCGCGAATCCATTCCAAATCAGCCTTATACATATTCTGTAGACAGGAAGAAAGACATCAACACATGATTGGTACAGTCATTTTTATGTTTTCATCTCACATAAATTGGAATAACCGTCATTATATATTCAAAAGTCACCACGATTCAGCTGCAGTGGTCTAACAATTCATTCTAGTAAATGTTGTTGCACCGCTTGGTCTTGAACAAGTTACTTTGTCTTCACTTCCAGGATTGGAAATCCACTAAGAAAAGAAGGTTGCTTTCAGCATTCTCTAAAAACAATTATTTGTAACTTGCAATTGTCACCAGAATGTTACACATACAAGTAGCAGATGCCAGATAGGGTTTTTCCACCTTAAATGAGAGTTTGCCCAAAGAGAGCAACCTGAGTTGGTAATGAAATAAACATGACTGGATGTGTTCCTTATGCCCTCGTAGATAAGACAGCGTCCTCGAATACACAGAGCTCACCCAACAAGGCAATCCTCCTCTGCAATGACGGAAAGCCGATTGTTGCTTCGGCTAAAAGGTCATATTTTACTTGTACACATTTCTTGGTCTTTAGTTGTTCGCATTAAGTTCTGATATGGAGTTATTTTTTATGACACACTACTTGTGTTTGCAGAACAATTTCTCTCCACCCAGGAGAAACATTTTGGTTCTAAACACCTAACTATCACAAAGTAGCTGTTTCTTCGGGAAAATAACAAATTAAAAAAACCTGCATGCATGAATGTGACAGCGGCATCCTGGGATGAGCACTCACATCACTCTGAAGGTCGTAGGCTTTGCGGGCCTGGATGACATCACTGGAGTCCGGCATACAGGTCCAGTTGTGCAGGCGGGTTCTGTAGATGTTGTCGTTGACCTGGATCTGGCACTTCTTGGCCAGTTCGAACTGCAGCATGTCCACCGGCAGGTTGAACTTGGTCTTGGACTTGTTGAAGTCCTTCTTGTACAGGGCGTCGCTGGCGATCCTGGCCGAGTTCAAGGCCAGCATGATCAGAGGGTCGTCATGGACGCTGAGGGCTCCGATGTGGTGGCCCACCTGCTTACGGTAACTCTCGAGGTACTTATGCTGCGGGACGGACAGACATCACATGTTCAGTCCAATTGTAATCAACATGGTTGTAGGTGTGAAAACGACTTTGTCTCAAATACTCACTTGACTCTGAACTTTAGTGGTCTGGATGCACTGCTTGATTGGCACGGCGTCTCCAGGCATGAAGTAGCCCGTGGCTTTGACCTTATCCCAAGCTTTGGTGTACAGTTTCTGCAAGAGGTGGAAATAGTGATATGGATGATGAGAACGTAAAGGACAAAGTAAAGGACAAAGAACTGTTGACTCGTCAAGGAGTTGGTCTTACCGGGTGAAGGTTCTTGGCCACCTCTCTGGCTGTGGCAAGAACCGGGGTGTCGGAGGACGTGAACTTTGTCTTGTCGTTGTGCCAGGCCTCGCGATATTTAGCCTGTACAGAGCGATAAATCAGTTCAGTTAGGTCAGTCAGGAGGAAAACAATTGGTCGCCAGGACATTAAATAGTATGTTTTAGCATCCTGCGATTTTATTATTCACTATTTTTTAGTTCAACCAACAAACAAAATTGTTGTTCAGTTACTACTCTTTGGTTGGTTTTAACTCCATACAAACTGTAGCTGGTGTATACTTTAATATGTTCAACATCTGATCAGCAGTTTCCTGCTCACCTCGTTGAGGACCGCAGCGGCATTCTTGGCACAAACCATGTCGACTCTGTCAGTTTTGACAGTGAATTTCTGATTGTCCAACTTGACACGATAGCCTCTCTGAAAAAAAGCAAGAACAAGACAGGACAATAATTCATCTAATTTAATAAACGCAAGCATTTTGTGGGAAATTCTACATTTTTAAGGTATATCTACTGCGTATACATTTCTGACAAATCAGACAGTGGAATTGTATGCAGACTTACATCAGCAAGGACCTTCTGGGCATGTTTGACCTTCAGGACATCCACAGACTCATGTGGAATCCATCCACATCCACGTATCCACTCCATATCAGCTTTGTACACAGCCTAAGGAAACAAAGCAGACACACATTTATGTGATGAATAATAGCAATGTGAAAATATTGGGGACATGCGATCCTCAGATCATCAAATCCTATAAATATTCAACTATCCACAAATGCTGCCGTTAACCTACATCGCTCTGCAGATCGTAGGCCTTTCTGGCCTGCACCACGTCGGTGGAGTCCGGCAGGCAGGTCCACTGGTGCAGATAAGTTCTGTAGTTGAAGTCGTTCACTTGTTGCTGGCACTTCTTGGCCAGCTCAATATTCAACATGTCCACCGGCAGGTTGAACTTGGTCTTGGACTTGTTGAAGTCCTTCTTGTACAGGGCGTCGCTGGCGATCTTGGCCGAGTTGAGGGCCAGCATGATCAGAGGGTCGTCCTGGACGCAGCGAGCGCCGATGTGGTGGCCCACCTGCTTACGGTACCCTGCATGGTACTTGTACTAAAAAGAGATAAAAGAATGAATGAGAATGGGGGAAAACAATCGAAGGAATGTATCTGTATTTAAACCTCACCCAGGGTTCTCTACTTACGTCACTGATGATATCTCTGGAAGCTCTAGCCTTCAGCACGGAGATGGTGTCCTCCTTGATGTGATAGCCTTTGGCCTTGTGCTCGTCCCATGCCTTTGTGTACAGTTTCTGCACACAGCAAAGAAATATGATCTAAATAACTGAAATACAACATTAAGATCAATGATCATGTACTATTTATATAGTATGAGTAGCTTCACGTACAATTTTATGAGTTCGACCATCTGCAGAACTCTGCTGATCTTGTAAGGATACCAACTTACGTTACTGATGCTGATGGCGTTGGCTTTGGACAGAACGAAGCCGGGCGCGTCAGGCGGGAGGTGGAAGGAGAGTTTCTCGTTATCCCAGGCTTCTCTATACTTCCACTGTCAGAATGATACAAAGCAAATACCGTCAACTTCCATCTATAACGACGTTATAAGTGTACACATCAATGCAAAACAAGTTATTACTCACATCACTGATGTTGTGGGCATTCTGCTTAGACAACACAATGGCCGGGAGGTCGACCACGCTGGTGAACTTCACGGTGCTCGGGGGCTGGCGGTAGAGCCGCTCATTGATGATGGCCTGAGCATTTCTAGCTTTGACCACGTCCACGGAGTCTTGGGGCGACCAGCCGCATCCCCTCAGCCACTCCATATCGGCTTTGTACACGGCCTTTGGACACAGGAAGCAGTTCAAATGCAAACAAATACTCTTGCATTCTCGTACGTTTTTAATGAGGCTTAGACCAGGGGTGCTCAATAGGTCGATCGCAGTAACAGTCGGTCCCGTGCCATCGATAAAATAAATGACACGTCGCGCATGCGCAGTCTACTGCCGGAGATGAGCGATCTCGGATCGATCCTTGCTTACTAATAGACACATTTTATTCTAAAGCAACTATGTTCTGTGACAGTTTCCTCCTTCTGACAGTTTTCTTCAAATCGACCCGTTTTGCGCTTACAGCAACCCTGTTGTTGGTCACCGCTACTACTTAACGTGTAGATTGCCATAGCTTGGTTGGTTGAAAAGTAGCTTGCGAGCCTGAAAAGTGTGGGCACCCCTGTCTTAGACCGAGGAACACAAGTGACATCATGGATTCTGACATAAGCTCCTTTTTAAGCTAATTTTATCAAGGCCTTTATTGGTTTTGTTCTTTTCATGCACTCACATCGCTCTGCAGGTCGTACACCTTCCTAGCCTGAACCACGTCGCTGGAGTCCGGCAGGCAGGTCCACTGGTGCAAGTGGGTTCTGTAGTTGAAGTCGTTCACTTGTTGCTGGCACTTCTTGGCCAGCTCAATGGTCAGCATGTCCACCGGCAGGTTGTACTTGGTCTTGGTCAAGTTGAAGTCCTTCTTGTATATGTTTTCGCTGGAGATCTTGGCAGCGTTAGCGGCCAACATGATCAGAGGGTCGTCGTGTATGCTGAGCGCACCAATATGGTGGCCGCACTGTTTGCGGTAACCGGCCTTGTATTTGTACTGACAATTTGGGAATGGAAGTATTTTTGATTAGTTTCATTGAAAAAAGAGAAAATTCAGCCTGTGAAGCAACTATGGAAACGAGGATCACACTTACATCACTGACGATGTCTCGAGAGGCCCTGGCCGATAAAACAGAAATTGCATCTTTGGGAAGGTAGTAGCCTTTGTTTATGGTGTCCTCGTAGCCTTCACGATATTGTTTCTGGGGAAAGGGAAAGACTAAGTTACGGCATCTAATATATTCACCGTTTCACAAAATACCAGACAATTTCCCTTGCAGTAGATTGGATTAAAAGGTCAACAATCATATATCAATGTGATTTATTCAAGCTTTAGCAGAATCAACTGATCAAGTAAAAGTATCAACTTTATATTTATGATAGTCTTTGATGATTGATTGTACGGCTACATGACGGGGCGCTGCGTTACCAGACTGGTGTTGATTTTGTTCTGTTTGGCCAGGATGATCTCTGGGGTGTCACACTTGATGTGGAGGTTGAGCTTGTCCTTTTCCCAGGCAGAAGTATACGCTTTCTGCAAACAGCATATTAACAAGGTTTAGTTTAATATAAAAGTGTTGCCTATCAGTTACCACTGTGGTATGTGTACATATACATATATTTATTTAGCTCTTAGTATACTTAGTTACTGTGGCCTTTGCACTTGTTTAAAAAAAAAAAGTTTATTTTTTAACCATGTCTATTGTGTGCACTGTCCACTTTGCTGACACGATCCTGTGAATTTCCCCATTGGGACAAATAAAGGCATATCTTTTCTTATTTTAACATGAATTATGTTTCCTTCTGGAGTCAGCACACAAATGTGCTGTTAAACTCTATTTTTTATCCTTTTTATTAGCAGCATCACTATCGACTTCCCTAAAAAGGCTCAAGTAGGGGGGGTTAAACCAAAAAATTTGTTTTACACGTTAAGAATGTTCCCACAAAATAATAATGAAAGTTGAATAGAATGCATTGAAATAACATTGGATACTACCTTGTCCATGGTTTGGGCATTTGTTTGAGCGAGGACATACGGCATGTCACTTGTCTTTGCAGTGAATTTGAAGCGGCTGGGAGGCTGACGATACTTGATTTCGCTCAGAATCTCGGACGCCTTTTTGGCTTTTTCCACATCAACTGAACCGATTGGCACCCAACCTGTTCCCCTGATCCATTCCATGTCGGCTTTGTAAACGGCCTACAAATCAAAACGGTGGGACACACATTGAGTCCTCTTTTTGAAAGGAACAATATCTTGCAACAAAACACATTGTAAATAGTTGGTATTCTCACGTTGCTCTGCAGGTCGTAGGCCTTTCTAGCCTGGACCACGTCATTGGAGTCAGGAAGGCAGGTCCAGTTGTGCAGATGAGTTCTGTAGTTGAAGTCATTGACTTGCACCTGGCACTTCTTGGCCAGCTCAATATTCAACATGTCCACCGGCAAGTTGAACTTGGTTTTGGACTTGTTGAAGTCCTTCTTGTAAAGAGCGTCGCTGGCGATCTTGGCCGAGTTCATAGCGAGAACGATCAGAGGGTCGTCGTGGACGCTGAGGGCCCCAATGTGGTGGCCCACCTGCTTACGGTACCCTGCGTGGTACTTGTACTGTGTCGAGATAAAAGAGTGAATTGATGATTAACAGAACATGGCAAAAAAGGCAAATGTCAGTATCACTGGGAATTCTTTTATAGGTGACGCACATCACTGATGATTTCTCTTCCACGTTTGGCAGCGACGATAGAGACAGCATCGGACTTGATGTCGTAGCCCTTCCTGAACATCTCCTCAACACCTTCCCTGTATATTTTCTGGATGATATAGAATAGAAATTAGATTACAATGAAGAAATTTCAACATAACACGGATATTTTAATGTATGATTCCCAAAACAGATGATCCAAAGTACCTTGCTAATGTTGTAAGCATTAGCTTTGGAGAGCACAATCTCGGGTAAATCGGGGATTACATGGTTCTTGACCTTGTCAGCCTCCCAAGCGGCAGTGTAGTGTTTCTGTGGTGAGAAATACAACAAGAAAACACAATCTGTGAACCCCAGGAAGAGATGGAACAAAAGTGCCAAGATTGCAACCGAGTGATGTGACATTCTTGACCTTGTTGATTATTTCAGCGTTTGCTTTGGCCAAGACCATTGGAAGCGAAGTCATGTCAGTTGTAAACTTCTGTGTGTCTGGTTTCAACTTGTAGAGATGGTCGCTGAGAATTCTACCAGCGTTCTTGGCCTTCAACACATCAAGTGAACCAATGGGGATCCATCCCACACCCACAGTCTCATCCAGGTCGGCTTTGTATACAGCCTGTTGGGGAAAAATCGATTAAAAAATAGGCATGGTTGATTATAGGCATGTTGACGTCCGTCAAATGTGTAAGAAAAGGGCTCACGTCGCTCTGAAGATCGTAGGCCTTCCTGGCCTGCACAACATCATTGGAGTCCGGCAGGCAGGTCCACTGGTGCAGGCGGGTAATGTAGTTGGCGTGGTTGACTTGGATCTGGCACTTCTTGGCCAGCTCAAGGCTCAACATGTCCACCGGCAGGTTGAACTTGGTCTTGGACTTGTTGAAGTCCTTCTTGTACAGGGCGTCGCTGGCGATCTTGGCCGAGTTGAGAGCCAGCACGATTAGAGGGTCATCGTGGACGCTGAGGGCTCCAATGTGGTGTCCCACTTGCTTACGGTATCCTGCGTGGTACTTGTACTGATGATAGCAGAATGTGTTTAGTCACAGATTCAACAACCCCTCACCTAATGCTTTATGCCAATTTGTCAATCATAGGGCTATAACAAATGTATCTTTTTATAATCCAAAGATTCTCGTGGTCTTCAAATACAACTTAGATTAATGCTAGTCCGCTGTGATAATACAGGTGCGTGCATGATTCACTTACATCACTGATGATGTCTCTGGAAGCCTTTGCGGCCTTCACAGACACTGCATCCACTGGGAGGAAATATCCTTTGTTGATAGTTGCTTCATAGCCTTGTCTGTACAGTTTCTGAAAAGCAAAACATACTTTTTAAGGACACTTTTGTTAACAGTTTTAACCAACGGAGGCACTAAATTCTGGAGAGCATCAGGCTTTCCACAAACCCTAACCCAACCTTGCTCATGTTGATAGCGTTCTGCTGAGAGAGGACAATCTCTGGGGTGTTCGGTTGGATGTGCAGTTTGGTCTTGTCCTTCTCCCATGCCTCGGTGTAGAGATGCTGGAAGAAACCACAAATGTTTCTTGTGTCACTTGATGGCATCAACTCAACAGATATCCAGAGAGAGCGCTCCATTGCAAAGCCAGGTAGTCACTACCTTTCATTTTACCAATACAATGACAAACTCTAACCTTGTTCATGGTCAAAGCGTTATTCTTTGCTAGCACAAGGTTCATGGCCTGCGTGGTGCTGGTAAAGGGAAATTTGCTGGGGGGCTGGCGGTATTTCCTTTCGTTCAAGGCATCCGCAGCCTTCTTGGCTTTCTCCACCTCCAGTGAGCCAATGGGGACCCAGCCCGTGCCCTGGAGCCACTTCAGGTCAGCTTTGTAGACGGCCTATGAAGCGCAGCAACGCAACATTAAAATACAGACATTCTTTGCAATGTGAAGATAAAATTAAAGAAAAATAGAAACAGCTAAAAGGGAAGCAACACTCACATCACTCATTATTTCATAAGCATGTCTGGCCTGCACCACATCAGTGGAGTCCGGCAGACACGTCCAGTTGTGGAGGCGAGTGATGTAGTTGGCGTGGTTGACCTGGATCTGGTTCTTCTTGGCCAGCTCAAAGGCCATCATGTCCACCGGCAGGTTGAACTTGGTTTTGGACTTGTTAAAGTCCTTCTTGTACAGGGCGTCGCTGGCGATCTTGGCCGAGTTGAAAGCCAGCACGAGCAGAGGGTCGTCCTGGACGCAACGAGCGCCGATGTGGTGGCCCACCTGCTTACGGTACCCTGCGTGGTACTTGTACTAGAGGGTTAAAATTATATAAATATATAGATTAGTTGTTGCAGACCTACTCTCTTTTTATTTAAATAAAACTAAACACTTACATCACTAGCGATGTCCGTGGAAGCTCTGGCTGCTTTAACAGAAATGGCATCTTGGCGCATGTCGTAGCCCTTCTTCTTGGAGTCTTCATTTGCCTGCTTGTACTTTTTCTGTAAGCAAACACATTAATCCGACATACGTTAAGAATATCAATTTATTATTGAAAGTAATTCATCATGAGAGTTGGATGACCATAATTATATATATCTCCACTTACCAAGCTGTAGTTAACATTGTTTGCTTTGGCAAGAAGAACATCCATTGCGTCAGGCATGATGTGAATCTTTGACTTTTCGTTGTCCCAGGCTTCAACGTATGATTTCTGTAGTCATAGGAAAACAAAAGTACAAGGACTGACTTATTTATTTTATGACTAAGTAATTTCTTTATATAAATAAGTGGTCAATAGACTTGTTAGACATGATACAAGATGGTTATCTAAATATGGCTTCATACCTTGTTCATAACCTGAGCGTTGGCCTTAGCCAACACCATGGGCATGTCTTCGGTGGTCATTTTGAATTTGAAGTTGCTGGGGGGCTGGCGATACTTTCTCTCATTCAGGGCCTCGCCAGCTTTCTTGGCCTTCTCAACATCCAGTGAACCTATAGGCACCCACCCGATGCCCTGCATCATCTTCTGATCCTCCTTGTACACAGCCTGGACCAGACAGAAAGGGTGCATTATGAAACAAGAGGCTCCACCACGTCAAAAAGGAACATTTGTATTTGTGATACTTCCTACAAAATGAACTCAAGGATTCACACTCACATCGCTCATTATTTCATAAGCACGTCTGGCCTGCACCACATCAGTGGAGTCCGGCAGACACGTCCAGTTGTGGAGGCGAGTGATGTAGTTGGCGTGGTTGACCTGGATCTGGTTCTTCTTGGCCAGCTCAAAGGCCATCATGTCCACCGGCAGGTTGAACTTGGTCTTGGACTTGTTAAAGTCCTTCTTGTACAGGGCGTCGCTGGCGATCCTGGCCGAGTTGAGAGCCAGCACGAGCAGAGGGTCGTCCTGGACGCAACGAGCGCCGATGTGGTGGCCCACCTGCTTACGGTACCCTGCGTGGTACTTGTACTGGAGGGTTAAAATGATATAAATATATAGATTAGTTGTTGCAGACCTACTTGTCCCTTTTAATTTAAATAAAATCAAACACTTACATCACTAGCAATGTTAGTGGAAGCTCTGGCTGCTTTAACAGAAATGGCATCTTGGCGCATGTCGTAGCCCTTCTTCTTGGAGTCTTCATTTGCCTGCTTGTACTTTTTCTGTAAGCAAACACAAAGCCTCAAACCCATAAGTAAATGGATTTTCATTCCAAAAATGGCTGAGGTATTAGATATGTGTTGATAAGATAAAATCATCCATAATCAATATAGAATATCTTTGAGTCTTAATTTAAGAAAGCACTTTGTAGCCTTTAGTAAAAAGTGCAATTGACTAAATTGTAGCATTGTTATATTATCCATACATGAGAGTTAATTTACTTTTACATTTTTTATTCTCCACTTACCAAGCTGTAGTTGACATTGTTGGCTTTGGCTAGAAGGACATCCATAGCGTCAGGCATGATGTGGATCTTTGACTTCTGTTTCTCCCAGGCTTCAACATATGTTTTCTGTATTCATAGAAACCAAAGATATAAAAACGTAATATCTCTGTGAACTCTGCAAGTTACCATTTTTACAAAAGAAAGGGAGAAAAGGTTAAACAGTATTTTTTTTATCATTACATTTTTGTTGAAAGGTTTATGTTTTTATACCTTGTTCATAACCTGAGCGTTGGCCTTAGCCAACACCATGGGCATGTCTTCGGTGGTCATTTTGAATTTGAAGTTGGTGGGGGGCTGGCGATACTTTCTCTCATTCAGGGCCTCGCCAGCTTTCTTGGCCTTCTCAACATCCAGTGAACCTATAGGCACCCACCCGATGCCCTGCATCATCTTCTGATCCTCCTTGTACACAGCCTGGACCAAACAGAAAGGGTACATTATGAAACAAGAGGCTCCACCACTTCAAAAAAGAACATTTGTATTTGTGATACTTCCTACAAAATGAAGTCAAGGATTCACACTCACATCGCTCATTATTTCATAAGCACGTCTGGCCTGGACCACATCAGTGGAGTCCGGCAGACACGTCCAGTTGTGGAGGCGAGTGATGTAGTTGGCGTGGTTGACCTGGATCTGGTTCTTCTTGGCCAGCTCAAAGGCCATCATGTCCACCGGCAGGTTGAACTTGGTCTTGGACTTGTTAAAGTCCTTCTTGTACAGGGCGTCACTGGCGATCTTGGCCGAGTTGAGAGCCAGCACGAGCAGAGGGTCGTCCTGGACGCAACGAGCGCCGATGTGGTGGCCCACCTGCTTACGGTACCCTGCGTGGTACTTGTACTGCAAATAAAGCATGAGGAAACCGATTAAAATCTTTACAGTTGTTGTGAAGCAAATAAATCATCAGCTGTATATTTATTTAGACTTTGCCTCACATAAGTTAGCGTACTTTAAAGATTTAGTTAATCACATTCATAACAATAGACCACAAAACTATGGATACACTGATAATAAAATCCAATGGTCTTAAAACTTCCGTTGTGTGTTTTTACAACCTTTTTTCTTAAAAAGTATTATTTGTGTTAATCGCACTGAGTGGAAAAGTAAATTATTTTACGTCGCTGGCAATGTCCCTGGAAGCCCTGGCTGCCAGGATAGCAATGGCGTCGTTACGCAAGTCGTATCCCTTCTTCTTGGCTTCTTCATTGGCTTGCTTGTACATTTTCTGTGTAAAAAGGGGGAAAAGCACAAAAGCCTCAAGCATCTTCTATAAAATGGTGGTGTAACAATACGTATGTTGCTTTAGAAGCTATGACAACAACTTCACTTATTCTCAAAATGATGTAGCAGGACTCACCAGACTGTAGTTTGATTTGTTTGCTTTGGCCAGTTGAACGTCCATGGCATCAGGCATGAGATGAATGGTGGTTTTATCTTTCTCCCATGCTTGAATGTAAGATTGCTGTAGTAATAATAATAATAATTATTGTTATTGTTATTATAATACACTTTATATTCATAGCATCTTTTACACAAGAAATGCAGCAGAGTGCTTTGCAATAACAGGCAACATATTTAGAAATGACATTAAAACAAGAAAAATGTGACAAAACACTTGACATTATAATAAAAATAGGAAGGAAACAGAATTTAATAGAATGCACAGCGTCAAATGTAAAAAAAAAAACACATTGAATAATAGCAGTATAAAAACCCATATTTGCAGCAAGCACACATCAATTTACACTGCAGCAGCATCAAAATGTCTCCAATCTCTTTTCCAGCTGTTCATTTAAATATGATCGCCCAAACTCGTATGGGAAAATGTAAAAGTAGATTGGATATTAGTTATGTTAATATGTGAAATTTTTTACAGCAAATTCATTTTTATGTTTACATTATCATTTCAGTTTTGTCCTATATGGGCTTCCATACCTTTGGTGCTGATATTAAGTTTGAATGAATCGAATGAATATCAACATTACATTACAAAAAAGATGGGAGCAAAAGTCTGTGTTCAACCAAATAGCATTCTTCAAAATATCATGAAAACATTAACTTAAAACCTAAAAGGGGATATTAAGTTTACGGAAATACCTTGTTCATAACCTGAGCGTTGGCCTTAGCCAACACCATGGGCATGTCTTCGGTGGTCATTTTGAATTTGAAGTTGGTGGGGGGCTGGCGATACTTTCTCTCATTCAGGGCCTCGCCAGCTTTCTTGGCCTTCTCAACATCCAGTGAACCTATAGGCACCCACCCGATGCCCTGCATCATCTTCTGATCCTCCTTGTACACAGCCTGGACCAAACAGAAAGGGTACATTATGAAACAAGAGGCTCCACCACTTCAAAAAAGAACATTTGTATTTGTGATACTTCCTACAAAATGAAGTCAAGGATTCACACTCACATCGCTCATTATTTCATAAGCACGTCTGGCCTGGACCACATCAGTGGAGTCCGGCAGACACGTCCAGTTGTGGAGGCGAGTGATGTAGTGGGCGTGGTTGACCTGGATCTGGTTCTTCTTGGCCAGCTCAAAGGCCATCATGTCCACCGGCAGGTTGAACTTGGTCTTGGACTTGTTAAAGTCCTTCTTGTACAGGGCGTCGCTGGCGATCTTGGCCGAGTTGAGAGCCAGCACGAGCAGAGGGTCGTCCTGGACGCAACGAGCGCCGATGTGGTGGCCCACCTGCTTACGGTACCCTGCATGGTACTTGTACTGGAAAAGTAATTGTCAAAGGAGGGGAACCGTAATTAATGATATTCAAAAGGTAGAGTATGAGAATAACTCCGCAGAGACGTACATCACTAGCTATAGCTGTGGAGGCTTTGGCAGCTTGGACTGCAATGGCATCACCCCGGAGATTATGGCCCTTCTTCTTGGACAGCTCATTGTCCAATTTGTACAGTTTCTGAACAGAGAGAGAAAAAATATTCTTTTCAAATGAAAGAGACACTTTTACCATTTTAACCAGCATCTATTAACAGTGTTAAGATTGATGATAGATTGATTGAGATACTTTGACAATGGTTAATTTCTGGTTAATTTGTCTATATAATGTTTATAGATGCTTTGAAATATAGACATTAAATTGCAAATCATGATGGAGCAAGAAAACAGTGTGACGGTTGTGAGGAATAATGAAGTCATCCCGCTGTACCTCACTGACGTTCTTCTTGTTTCCTCTGGCGAGAACAATGTCCATTGCATCAGGCATGATGTGGATTGAAGTCTTGTCTTTCTCCCAGGCGGTGATGTAGGATTGCTGAAAGCATAAAAGTAGTCCTCATTTCTTATACAAGGCAGTAATATCTTACACATATACATGGTTTTCACAGCTAGTCCCAGCCTTTACCTTATTCATTATCTGGTTGTTGGCGGAGGCCAGCGTCAGATCCATGGAGTGCATGTCCTTGGTGAATTTCCATTTGCTCGGATTCTGACGGTACTGGGCCTCACTTAAGATCTTTCCAGCTAGTTTTGCTTTCTCAACATCCAACGAACCAATGGGAACCCATCCTATTCCCTTTATGTAGCTGTCATATTCACTCTTGTACTGGTTCTGAGGGACAATGTCAACAAAGTACATTCATGCAGCACAGCAATGCAGAGCTTTGGAAATCTACGGAATAATTGCACATTTAAGATGATGAAAGCAAGACTCTCTACATACGTCGCTGGCAATGATCTGCATGTTACGAGCCAGTTGCAGGTTCATGGCATCGGGGAGCAGAGAGTAGCTGTGCTGGATCTTCCTGTATCCCGCCATAGTCTGGGCAGCCGAGGCCTGCTTGGCTTGGACCACGCTCACCATGTCCACTGGGGAGTGGTACTTCAGTTTGGACTTGTTGTAGTCCTTTTTGTAGTTCTTCTCACTCTGCATCTTGGCCACCTCCATGTAGTGGACCAGCAGGGGGTCGTCCTTGATGCTTCGGAAGCCAACATGGTGGCCTCTGGCTTTCTCGTAAGCCAGCTTGTACTTGTACTGAGACGGTGAATAGACATTTGTTTACAATGCATGATGGATTGTATTAGATCAACTTATTGATTTTGGTACAGAAATGTATTTTCAACTTACATTACTGGCGATGTTGGTACCGGACTTTGCGGCCAAAATTGGGATAGCATCACCCTTGAGGTGGTAGCCTTTGTTGGCCATCTCCAAAACACCAGCTTTGTAAAGTTTCTGTCAAAAGAGATTCATTTGAATCAAATAAAAGTCAATCATTATCCATATCTACATGTTTGTAATCTAACGCCCTACATTGCTCATGTTGAGGGCGTTGGCTTTGGCCAGGACAATCTCCGGAGCATCTGGCATGACGTGGACGGTCAGTTTGTCCTTCTCCCATTTTGCAGAGTATGCTTTCTGTGAGTAAAGACAAACAAACCAATGATCGAACTTACGAACAAGATCATATGTTATATTTGCTGACCCTTATACTACACGAATGCTCCACCTTGTTCATGATCTGGTTATTGGCGGTAGCCAGGGTCAGGTCCATGGAGTCCATCAGCTTGCTGAACTTGAAGGTGGATGGATGAGTGCGGTATCGATTGTCGCTCTGAATCTGACCTCCAATTTTAGCGGTCTCAACTCCGATGGAGCCAATGGGGACCCATCCAGTACCTCGGATAAAGCTGTTATATTCAGACTTGTAGTCCCACTAAAGAAGAAATACAAAATGTAGTGAAAGGATCGCAACGAGATTATTAGGATCTATCTGAGTCACAAACAGATGCATTTGTTGTGGGCGCAGCACAGCTGGACATAGTAAACTCACATCACTACACTGGACGTTCATGGTGCGAGCCAGCTTCAGGTTCATGGCGTCAGGGAGCAGAGAGTAACTGTGCTGGATCTTCCTGTATCCCATCATAGTCTGGGCAGCAGAGGCCTGCTTGGCTTGGACCACGCTCACCATGTCCACTGGGGAGTGGTACTTCAGCTTAGACTTGTTGTAGTCCTTTTTGTAGTTCTTCTCACTCTGCATCTTGGCCACCTCCATGTAGTGGACCAGCAGGGGGTCGTCCTTGATGCTGCGGAAGCCAACATGGTGGCCTCTGGCTTTCTCGTAAGCCAGCTTGTACTTGTACTGAGACGGTGGATAGACACTTGTTTACAATGCATGATGGATTGTATTAGATAAACTTATTGATTTTGGTACAGAAATCTATTTTCAACTTACATTACTGGCGATGTTGGTACCGGACTTTGCGGCCAAAATTGGGATAGCATCACCCTTGAGGTGGTAGCCTTTGTTGGCCATCTCCAAAACACCAGCTTTGTAAAGTTTCTGTCAAAAGAGATTCATTTGAATCAAATAAAAGTCAATCATTATCCATATCTACATATTTGTAATCTAACGCCCTACATTGCTCATGTTGAGGGCGTTGGCTTTGGCCAGGACAATCTCCGGAGCATCTGGCATGACGTGGACGGTCAGTTTGTCCTTCTCCCATTTTGCAGAGTATGCTTTCTGTGAGTAAAGACAAACAAACCAATGATCGAACTTACGAACAAGATCATATGTCATATTTTCTGACCCCTATACTACACGAATGCTCCACCTTATTCATGATCTGGTTGTTGGCGGTAGCCAGGGTCAGGTCCATGGAGTCCATCAGCTTGCTGAACTTGAAGGTGGATGGATGAGTGCGGTAGCGATTGTCACTCTGAATCTGACCTCCAATTTTAGCGGTCTCAACTCCGATTGAGCCAATGGGGACCCATCCAGTACCTCGGATAAAGCTGTTATATTCAGACTTGTAGTCCCACTAAAGAAGAAATACAAAATGTAGTGAAAGGATCGCAACGAGATTATTAGGATCTATTTGAGTCACAAACAGATGCATTTGTTGTGGGCGCAGCACAGCTGGACATAGTAAACTCACATCACTACACTGGACGTTCATGGTGCGAGCCAGCTTCAGGTTCATGGCGTCAGGGAGCAGAGAGTAACTGTGCTGGATCTTCCTGTATCCCATCATAGTCTGGGCAGCAGAGGCCTGCTTGGCGTGGACCACGCTCATCATGTCCACTGGGGTGTGGTACTTCAGCTTGGACTTGTTGTAGTCCTTCTTGTAGTTCTTCTCGCTCTGCATCTTGGCCACCTCCATGTAGTGGACCAGCAGGGGGTCGTCCTTGATGCTGCGGAAGCCAACATGGTGGCCTCTGGCTTTCTCGTAAGCTTTCTTGTATTGGACCTGATAGAAGTAAGAACACAAGTGAGTTTCCTGTAGATGACTGTTTCAGCGAAATGGAAAAAAGGGCTAAATTTTGTGGTTTACATACATCGCTGGCAATATGTCTTCCTTGTTTGGCGTGCAGGATAGAAATAGCATCAGTCCTCATGTCGTATCCCTTGGCAATATCTGCCAGCCACTTGTGCTTGTAGTGACTCTGTGGGTAAACAGCAGTTATGACCATGTGTTTGTGCACAGTTGAGTCTGATACATTTGGCATTATAATTTAGATTTTCATTTTCATAAGCTACATTGTGCTCGGACCTTGCTGAGCGTCTGGGCGTTGAACTTGGCCTGAAGGAACTCAGGGCTGTCTGCTGGCAGATGATATGTGTGCTTGAACTTCTCTCCAGACGCTCTGTATGAAGCCTAGAGGGAAGCAAAGAAGGGAAAGGGACACGTTGAATTGTTGTTCTTCAAAGAGGAGTTTCAGTCCGATGTGCATCGATATTTCAACAGATCTTAAGCGGGGCAAAATTCTCACGTTGTCCATGTGCTTGGTGTTGGCCAGAGCCAAAGCCGTGTTCATGGCGTCGGTCTTGCTGGTGAATTTGAGAGTACTGGGATGCTGACGGTAGCCATGTTCTGCCAGCGCAGCTCTGGCAACTTTGGCCTTCTCTACATCCAGAGAGCCGATGGGGACCCAGCCACAGCCTCGACTGTAGTTATTGTAATCCGACTTGTAGACATTCTGTGAGTTTAACAAGAAAAACATGTTCAAAAAGCTCCCAGATGTATTAACTGTCTCTCTGTGTATTCAATACATACGTCGCTCTGAATCTCCATCATGCTGCGGCACCGCTGCAGGTGCAAGTTGTCAGGCAGGAGGAGATAGTTGTGAGGGATCTTCCTGTATCCCGTCATAGTCTGGGCAGCAGAGGCCTGCTTGGCTTGGACCACGCTCACCATGTCCACTGGGGAGTGGTACTTCAGCTTGGACTTGTGGTAGTCCTTCTTGTAGTTCCTCTCGCTCTGCATTTTGGCCACCTCCATGTAGTGGACCAGCAGGGGGTCGTCCTGGATGCTGCGGTGGCCCACGTGGTGGCCTCTGGCCTTCTCGTAAGCCCGCTTGTACTTGTACTGTACAAAGAAAACACATTGCATTTGCTCACATCATGTAAAATTTTAATAGTATAGATAAGGGTGGAAATGTGAAAGAAATCTTTTGATAACATTGTCTAAAGATATGATTGGGACTTTAACTCACACTTTCTTTTAACCTCTAACTTCCTTTCCTCACAAAGTAAATCATACTGTTTGTCACATGTAAAAGAAATACATTTTAAACAGACTGTTAAACTGGGAACAAGTTAACTAAATTTTAACTGCATTTTCACTCTTTCATTTGTCTGCAAGGACTGAGCTGACATTGAATTGTACTACATTTGAATCGTATTCACAACTTACATCGCTGGCAATGTCTCTAGAACTTCTCGCTGCCACAATGGAGATAGCGTCTTCCTTCACATGATGGCCTTTGAGCAGATCTTGACGGTGAGCATAGGTGTAGTAATTCTAAACAAAATGAGTGAAGCGTGAGAAATACAACAAATTGTTTAATTTCTTCATGCGTTCCACGCTGGAGTCTGCAGCTGACCTTGCTGATGTTGACGGCGTTGTATCGGGCTTGCATCAGTTCGGGAGCATCAGCAGGAAGATGGTACGTGTGCATGAACTTCTCTCCGCTGGCCTTGTACTCTTTCTGCACAATCAAAATGAAGAGATTGCTTTCATCTCTATTCCAGAGAGCAATTTAAAGACTTAAAATCCTGAGATTCACAATGTTTGCTCCTTCTCACCGTGTTCATGATCTTGGCATTGGTCTTGGCCAGCTCCATGCTCATGGAGTCAATGGTGCTGGTGAACTTGAAGGTGTCTGGGTGCTGGCGGTACTTTGACTCGTTCAGAGCTGCTCCTGCCGTCTTGGCTTTCTCCACATCCAGGGAACCAATAGGAACCCAGCCGATTCCCTTGACCGAGGTCTCGTAGTCCAGTTTGTAGTTATACTGGAGAGAAAAAGAGTACGAGTATCAGCCCTGCAGAAGCACTTCAAGCATTTCCCTCCATTCAGACTCCAAAGTCCCTGAAATGAACTCACATCACTGGCGTTGTAGTTCATGTTGCGAGCGAGGCCGAGGCTCATGGCGTCGGGCAGCAGGAAGTACTTGTGGTTGGGCTGCTTGTAGCCTGTGTAGGTCTGCACAGACGAGGCGTGCTTGGCTTGGACCACGCTCATCATGTCCACCGGGGTGTGGTACTTCAGCTTGGACTTGTGGTAGTCCTTCTTGTAGTTCTTCTCGCTCTGCATCTTGGCCACCCCCATGTAGTGGACCAGCAGGGGGTCGTCCTGGATGCTGCGGAAGCCAACATGGTGGCCCTTTGCCTTCTGGTAAGCCTTTTTATACTGGACCTACAAATTAAAGGGCATAAAAAGTCTCTAATTATCCATTATTTAATGCAAAAGGTACGTCAGTGTGGTATGACGTTGCAATAGAACTTACGTCACTGGCAGCGTGTTGGGCAGCTTTGGCAGCAACAATGGAGATAGCGTTAGGCTTCAGGTCGTAACCTTTGGCAATCAACTCCTGCCAGGCAAGCTTGTAGTAGTTCTGAAATCACAGAATACAGATATGAGAACCACAACAACCACACACAACCAAACATTCAAATTAAGTCAAATTAGTCAAATTAAAATGTTGTCTCCACATCAAAGTCGACTTCAGCCTGCCAAGTGAATCCCAAATGTTGATTCTTCTTTTCATTGATTGTATTAAGAATGAATCAAATCTAACACTACCCATCCCTAGCTATGAAAGAATACTCATTTGATTTTATAAAAAGAGAGCTCTTCTCACCTGGCTGATGTTGTAGGCGTTGCACTTGGCCTGGACGAACTCGGGGAGATCGGCCGGCAGAGAGAACTTCTGGTGGATCTTCTCCAGGCCTCTCTTGTAGAACAACTGGAAGCAAAACACAGTAACAATTCAGCCAGTAGACGTGAGAAAAGAGCCTGAGGGTGTGTGGTCGGTCGCCTCACGTCGCTCCTCTGGAGCTGGTTGACTTTGGCCTGCATCATCACGGGGTGGTCGTCAATGGAGGTGAAGGGGATCTTGTCGGGGTGCTTTCTGTATCTTCTCTGCAGGAAGCAAGCACACCCGCACCGTCACAAAGTGATTGAATGACACGGGGGGCGCGAGGGGGGGGGGGGGGGGGGGGAGGACCGGGGTGCGGCGCATACCTCGCTCAGGATCTCAGCGGCTTTCTTGTTCTTCTCCACCTCCAGGCAGCCGAAGGGGATCCACGGCGAGCCCTTGGTGTAGCTGTTGTAGTCCGACTTGTAGTCATTCTGTGAATGAAACGATGTCACTCAGTCTATTGATCGCGGGGGATCAGAACCGCGCGGCGGGAGCTCGGCCTGTACTCACGTCGCTCTGGATGGTGTTGGCTTTCTTGGCCAGCTCCATCAGCACGCTGTCGGGGGGGAGGAAGAAGTTGGTGCTGATGCTGCGGTAGCCCTTCATGCTGGCGATGCCCTGCGACTTCTTGGCCAAAGTGACCGACATCATGTCGAGCGGCGCGTGGTACTTGGTCTTTATCTTCTCGTAGTCCTTTTTGTATTCACGCTGTGGACACATCGGACAGATTGTTGGGCTCTCATTTCAGCTCCGATGGATTGATGTTAAAAACGGAAAAGTGGAAAACTTTTAAATGTTGATGGTCAATGTGGTCAATTTACCCTCGTCCCAGTTTTATTCACCCTGTCTCCTTTAAATTCTTTACTTTAACCAGATTCTCTAAAAACATTTTATTCTGAGCCCCTTGGTGAAACGATGAAGATATGGTTGATGAGCAGTCATGTGACCAGAGAACCTGTGACTGAACATGAGGGTGTGAACACAGAGCACAGGACGCTTCATTGAGAAGAGTTAAGTGAGCCTGTTAATTAACGATTGATCTTTTGTCTCCTTCTGGCGTTATCAATGTGTTCTTCCTCAGCTCTCTCTTGATTGGGTGACAAAGGACTCACGTCGCTCTGGATCTTGGCCACGTGGACGGAGTGGAGGATCTTGGGGTCGTCGTTGATGCTGAGCGCTCCGACCATCTGGCCCTTGTTCTTCTCGTACTCCTTCTTGTATTTGACCTGCGGGGAGCGTGGACATGGCGATCGATGAGCTGGTCAATAAAGCGACGTGCTGGAGGAGAAAGAGACTTACGTCGCTGGCGATGTTGGTGTGAGCGCGGGCCGCGAGGATCGAGATGGCGTCGCCCCGAACCTCGAACTTCTTGGCTTTGGACTTCTCCCAGTCGTACTTGTAACAGTTCTGAAAAGACGGAGTCGGGAAAATTAAAAGACAAATCGAAGATGGCGGCGGTTGTAAGTTGGGGGGGATGTCCTCACGTCGCTGAGGTTGAAGGCGTTGACTCTGGACTGGATGAAGAAGGGGTAGTCGGGGGGGAGGCAGTTCTTAAACTTGGTGTCCTCGTACTTTGCTTTGTAGTTCAGCTGCAATGAAGAGAAAACAGTCATGGAGTTATGATCAAACCCTCCTTGATGCACTGCTCATTTTCCTCCATCACTCATCTTCTTCCAGGCTGGAGAAAAGAAAACATTTATTGGACATCTTCTGTTTTAATGATATAAGGCATCATGTTGATATCTCTTTCATTCAACAAATGAACGTAACTGTTGCTGTCTCATTTGCATATTTAAACATGATTGTAATGATGGTGATATGTGACTTCTGTCACTGGAGGGCAGCAGTGTTTTATCTGTGCGCCTCCCCCCCCCCCCCCCCCCCCGTAATTGACAGTGACTGGAAATAAATGGACAATATTTATGAAAATATGACGCTCACAACAAAGTTTAAATGAACCAATTTTGTCTGTATGAGTTCCTCTCATATAACTCTGATTTTACTACGCTACTAAAAGTGATTACCTACAATATCTTACTTTGTTAAAGAAGTTTACATCCTCTGCTTTGGAATAGTTTTCCCTTGACTTGCTCTTAATTATAATAATTGATGGTGTTTCATCAAGTCAGTTTAGTATATAACAAATGTAAAAGCAAATATAAAGCATTAAAGGTCACAAGCTGGTACTGTTAAAATAACAGAAGTGATCGTTATAATAGTTTTATATTATAACGATCCATATTTTGCACTTTCATCTGATTTGAATGAATTGATTCAACCATCTGTTGGCATTGGGTTTCCGTTAGGAAGTGGATATTCCGGAGGGGCGCCTACGTACGTCACTCAGCTGCTTGGCGTTGATGGCGGCCTGAAGCTGGACCGGAGAATCCACCACCTGAGTGAACTTCACTTTGTCCGGATGCTGCCGGTAGGTTTTCTGCAATGAAAACAGAACGGCTTGGAACCAGGAGAAGGTCATGGGTCTCACACACACTCGCTCGGTTAGTAGCCGGCGTTGCTCACGTCGCTGCACTGGAGGAGCTTCTTCCCGACTTCGTACTCAGGCGTGATGGTTTGAGGGAAGAAGCACCGCGTCTTACTGTCTTCATAATCGGATTTATAAAGTTGCTGCGAGATGAGAGAGGAGAACACGATGAGCGCTGTGGTGATGGACTGATTTCATATTAAAGGAATGGAAGTAGAGCTTACCTCGCTCTTCATCTCCTCCATCTTCTGGCAGTGCAGCATGTAGACGTCCTCGTAGCTGCCGATGTAGTGGCCCTTCACCTCGCGGTCGTACTTCTCTTTGTAACGCGCCTGCAGAGGAATCAACCAGAAGGTTAAGACACAGTGGACAAACCAGAACAACGCTCAAGGTCACTCCTCTGAGGTCTCACGTCGGTGAGCTTCTTGAGCACAGAGTCCATCTGGAACTTGGGCGTGTCGCAGTAGTTGATGCTGGAGCCTCTGGACTTCTCATAACTGGCTTTGTAAACTTTCTGTGGAAAGAAGAAACGAAAGATCCCATGAATGATGAATAATGAAACAACTTTTCCATGGATTTCCCAGCATGCATTTCCCTTCCAGATGGTTTAATCAGCATATTTTATTATCAGATGATTATATATTAAATATATTAGATGAGATGTTTGTGATGCTGAGATCTTCTCTGCAGACACCCACGTCGCTGAGGATGGTGCCGGCGTATCTGAGCTGGCGGAGGAGAGGATTCTCTGTGGCCGGCAGCGTGTTGTAGTCGGCCTCCGCCTTGCCCCTCTCGTACTGCTTCTTGTACTGCACCTGAAGAGGAGAATGGGGAGCTATTAGTAGTGCCCCCCAGGTGAGGGAGGAGCCATAAGTTGTCCCCCTCCCCCCCGTGGAGGGGGAGGAGCTACGACTCACCTCGCTGGCGGCGATGCGGGCCTTCTTGTTGGCGTCGTAGACCGGCGTGTCTGTCTGCATGAAGTAGATTTGGTCTTTGTTGTCCTCGTAGTCTTGCGTGTACCTTTTCTGTAAAGGAGAAAATGGATGGACAGGTGAGATGCGGTGGAGCCCCCTCCCCCCTCCCCAGGTGACGGCAGCTCCTTACGCTGCTGAAGTTCTCCATGGCCACCCGGGCCGTGGCCACGTCGAAGTACGGCGTCTCGCACCACTGACCCTTCACGTTCTTGTTGTAATCTTCTTTGTATTTAAGCTGAGGGGAAGAACAGAAACATCAAAACGGTCCGTTCAGAAGAAGAATTTATCTCATGTTCCTGTGAACTCTGGCCGGCCTCTGACTGGCAGCTCGGTGACGTCAGAGAGCAGCTGGCCCCGTTTCCATGTCACAGCAGATATAATTAGACTTTATTTATAGGTTTTATACATGACAGAAAGCACCAGAGGCGTTATTTCAGACGACAGGTGTGAAGCAAAATGTCCTTAATCGATTGCTGCACTGCTGCACACTTGCCATAATTTACACATATCATTAACAGTAACATCTGTACATACTTGTAGTTCAGAGAATCAAAGAGTTGACCATTGAAGTGCAGGGGAAAAATATATCTATATATATAAGATTTTGGTCCTTGCAATTGAGCATTGAAGCGTGACAGACGTGTCTCTGCCATTATTTAAATACAGAATCAGTATCAGTAATCATTGATATGGATTCTGTCCTCCAGTGTCTGCACACACACACACACACACACACACACACACACACACTGAGCCTGTTTGATTGGTCTGGTTCTGCTTACATCACTGCGCTGGCGGCTCACTCTCCGGGCCAGCTCCATCTCGGGGGGGTCGGCCAGCGAGGTGTACTTCGCCTTGCGCTGGTCATGACCCTTCTTGTAACGAATCTGCATCACACACACACAGACACACACACACAGTGGGAGTTTAGATCTACTGAGGGGGTTATGTCTTCAACAGTCTTGTATCAGCGGAAGGAACTGTTTTAATGTCCTGCGATGTGACGACGCGTGATAAAACAAAAAGAATATTCATTTGATTTAAAAAAAAAAAAAATGTAACACAAATATAATTAATTACTTAATTAATTTAAAATAGACTTATGTTTTTATATAATATGGTTCATTGTTAATGTGCTCTTGACTTAAATGAACGTTTGAATGTCACTTGAAGGCCCTCCATGCTCTTACATCGCTGAGGACCTCCTGAGCTCGGGCCACTCTGCGCAGCTCGGGGCTGTCGCTGTACGGGCAGAACGCCGTCTTCTCCTCGTCCCAGTCCTCCGTGTAGAGTTTCTGTCGGGGGGGAAACAACAGGTTCATGATATGGTTCCCCAGGTGTTCTGTCCCAGGTGTTGTGTCCCAGGTGTTGTGTCTTAGGTGTTGTGTCCCAGGTGTTGTGTCCCAGGTGTTGTGTCTCAGGTGTTGTGTCTCAGGTCTTGTGTCTTAGGTGTTTTGTCCCAGGTGTTGTGTCCCAGGTGTTGTGTCCAAGGTGTTGTGTCTCAGGTGTTGTGTCTCAGGTGTTGTGTGTCAGGTGTTGTGTCCCAAGTTTTGTAACCCAGGTGTTGTGTCTCAGTTGGTGTGTCCCAGGTGTTGTGTCCCAGGTGTTGTGTCTCAGGTGTTGTGTCTCAGGTGTTGTCCCTGGTGTTGTGTCTCAGTTGTTGTGTCTCAGGTGTTGTGTCTCAGGTGTTGTCCCTGGTGTTGGGTCTCAGGTGTTGGGTCTCAGGTGTTGTGTCCCAGATGTTGTGTCTCAGGTGTTGTGTTCCAGGTGTTGTGTCCCAGGTGTTGTGTCCCAGGTGTTGTGTCTTAGGTGTTGTGTCCCAGGTGTTGTGTTCCAGGTGTTGTGTCCCAGGTGTTGTGTCCCAGGTGTTGTGTCTTAGGTGTTGTGTCCCAGGTGTTGTGTCCCAGGTGTTGTGTCTTAGGTGTTGTGTCCCAGGTGTTGTGTCCCAGGTGTTGTGTCTTAGGTGTTGTGTCCCAGGTGTTGTGTCCCAGGTGTTGTGTCCAAGGTGTTTTGTCTCAGGTGTTGTGTCTCAGGTGTTGTCTGTCAGGTGTTGTGTCCCAGGTGTTGTGTCTCAGGTGTTGTCCCTGGTGTTGTGTCCCAGGTGTTGTGTCCCAGGTGTTGTGTCTCAGGTGTTGTGTTCCAGGTGTTGTGTCTCAGGTGTTGTGTCCCAGGTGTTGTGTCTCAGGTGTTGTGTCTCAGGTGTTGTGTCCCAGGTGTTGTGTCTCAGGTGTTGTGTCTCAGGTGTTGTGTCCCAGGTGTTGTGTCTCAGGTGTTGTGTCTCAGGTGTTGTGTCTCAGGTGTTGTGTCCCAGGTGTTGTGTTCCAGGTGTTGTGTCTCAGGTGTTGTGTCCCAGGTGTTGTGTCTCAGGTGTTGTGTTCCAGGTGTTGTGTCCAAGGTGTTGTGTCTTAGGTGTTGTGTCCCAGGTGTTGTGTCCCAGGTGTTGTGTCTCTACCTTGCTGTAATTCGCAGCATTCTTCACAGCCAGAACCAGCTCAGGAGCATCTGGAGGCAGCAGGTACCGGTCCTTGGTCTCGTCCCACTTCTGTCTGTACAGGACCTGCGGGTGTGGGGGGGGGGGGGGCAGAGCTCCTTTCTGTCCTTCATGTCTCACATACACATGTACATCTACACATGGATTCATGTGTTCACCTTGCTGATCAGCTCGGAGACGCGCTTCACGTGAGCGACCTCACGGGCCTCCCCATCGTACAGGCTGGTGGTCCGAGCCTTGTTCCCCTCCATGCGGTACTTCACCTGAACACCAAGCGCCGCTCTTTACATTGGTTTGGAATCTTTTTTTTATTACGTTTTTCTAATAAAAACAAACCCGGTAAAATGTTTTTCTATTTAACAAAAGAGTCAAATCCAATAACCATGATTTAAGTGTTTTGCCTGTTATTTAGTTTATCGTTCAATGAAATTCACTTTGCCAAAAAAAAGAAATGGTTGTTTAACATTATTCAAGCTTTTTATTTATCTCTCAAAAGAAAGAAAGAAAATGTCCTTTTGGTCCTTGTAGTTCATTGGCCAAATGAAACAAATGAAAAATATTTTTCTGGGCTCCACAACTTCACACTCAATCTGATCACAGTGAACTTCACGACCTTTCCCCTTCAATAACCCTCTGACCCTCGACCTTCAACCCCAGGCTGCGAGGCTTGGGGGTCACGTGGTACCTCGCTGAGCTGCTCCTGGGCCTTCCTGATGCGAATCATCTCAGGTGAGTCGGTGATGATGGCGGGAGGCGTCCCTCTGGACACGTCGTACGCATGGCGGTATTTGTTCTGTGGACAAGACGCCGACATTCAAACGCTGAACCGCGGAACAGGAAGCCTGGAGGCACGCGGCGGAGACGAGGCGCTCACGTGACTGTACTGCTCCATCATCTTCTGGCTGTGAGCCAGGTACGGGGTCATGAACTTGGAGGTGTCCACCTTGACCTTCTTCCTGACCTTCCTGCTGGGCAGACCGCCCTGGAGGAGGACAGAGCGAGACATGATGAAAGGGGGGGAGGGGGGGGAGGGGGCTCACAATGAGGCGCAATGTATCATGAAATGACAAGGGTTAAAAATGCATTGTAAGTCGCTTTGGGATGAAAGCGTCAGCTAAATGACATGTAATGGATCTGATGGCTGATGGAGTGGGGGGTGGGGGGGGGGGGGTAGCCTGGAGACACGAGTGATGGCGGACAGCCGACAGAAGGACAACAGCAAGCGGCGGCTTGAGAAACGCTGAATGGACGCATCGCCCCGACAGGCGCAGCAACAGGAAGTGGAGCCGCGCGCTTCCAGAGCAAAGTTCCACTTTGATGGTTCACGTGTTTTCAGAGAAGTATCCGGAAATATCAAAACTCAAAACATAACTTCAGACTCGATGAAGAACCTTTTTAAAAGTAGTTGCCAAGCAACCAGGGTCAGGTTTATTATAATTTTTTAATCAACTCATATTTTGTGATAAATGTTTCTAAATAACGTCCAGATCAAAGATGCTCCGCCCTCCCAAAAACCTCCTAAATTTCATTTTCTTAACAAATGTTATAATACATAGTATCACATCTGTCTTTCATTAATAATTTAATCCAATTATTCAAAATTTAGTTAAATACAGTTATGTCATTATTTAAAGCAATTTAAAGTCCTGTTTTAATGCATTAAAAAAAATCCCAACTACGAGAAATATAATACACAATACTCAGGGAAAATTCAGTGTTATGATTATAGATATGAGGGATTATAAATGTATATGAATGCTAATGATAACAAAAGGATATTAACAGATGACACGTATTAATGAAGCATATACTACATGTATATATATAACAGATGAGCGTCATAGTCTTACAAAACAATAATGGACATCGACTTGAAATGAGATGCAGATATTGAACTGACTTTGAATCTTTAACATACAAACGTTCCAACATTGAGGACACAAGAGGGACAAAGCAGACATATAACCTGATGACATGCAGACAAACGGGGGGGGTCTGTCTCTTGGGAGAGGACGAGGGGCGTTACCTGGAAGGCCTGAGAGCCCTCGTGCTCGGTCCTGGTTGTGATCTGCTCGACATATTACAAATAAAGGAGACACTCTGAGGACAGCACAGCATGGGGTCACTTTGGGTCACTTTGGGTCACTTTGGTCACACTGAGGCTGATGTTTCTGCAGCTCTGGTTACCATTAACACCATTAAACAGTCCTCCAGGAGAGGAGAGGCTTCCTGGTGTAGGTGCTGTCAGTGAGCCTTTATACAGTTAATGAGCCCGACGACCCCTCGGGTCTGTAGGCACCAGGCTCTCACACTGCGTGGTTAGATCATGTCCAGCAGCCCGGTACAACGCTGTATAATAATGATTCATGTGTATTCCGCTACGACACGCATTTATTGAAGGGAGAGAAGAAGTGTGACACTTCCTTCTCCTCATGAAGCTTCTACAGTCACTTCCTTCTCCTCATGAAGCTTCAGTGACTTCCTTCTCCTCGTGAAGCTTCTACAGTTACTTCCTTCTCCTCATGAAGCTTCTACAGTGACTTCCTTCTCCTCATGAAGCTTCTACAGTTACTTCCTTCTCCTCATGAAGCTTCTACAGTCACTTCCTTCTCCTCATGAAGCTTCTACAGTGACTTCCTTCTCCTCATGAAGATTCTACAGTCACTTCCTTCTCCTCATGAAGCTTCTACAGTTACTTCCTTCTCCTCATGAAGCTTCTACAGTGACTTCCTTCTCCTCATGAAGCTTCTACAGTGACTTCCTTCTCCTCATGAAGCTTCTACAGTGACTTCCTTCTCCTCATGAAGCTTCTACAGTTACTTCCTTCTCCTCATGAAGCTTCTACAGTCACTTCCTTCTCCTCATGAAGCTTCTACAGTGACTTCCTTCTCCTCATGAAGATTCTACAGTCACTTCCTTCTCCTCATGAAGCTTCTACAGTTACTTCCTTCTCCTCATGAAGCTTCTACAGTTACTTCCTTCTCCTCATGAAGCTTCTACAGTGACTTCCTTCTCCTCATGAAGCTTCTACAGTGACTTCCTTCTCCTCATGAAGATTCTACAGTCACTTTCTTCTTCTGACAATGCTTCTATGGTCACTTCCCTCTGGTCATGAAGTTTCTACAATCACTTCCCTCGACTCACAAAGCGTGTTTAGTCACTTTCTTCTCCTCATGAAGCATCTACAGTCACTTCTTTGTCCTCAAGAAGCTTCTACAGTCACGTCCCTCTCCTCGTGAAGCTTCTACAGTCACTGCCTTGTCCTCAAGAAGATACTACAGTCACTTCCTCCTCTTCATGAAGCTTTTACAATCACTTTCCTCTACTCACAAAGCTTGTATAGTCACTTCCTTCTCCTCAGGAAGCATCTACGGTCACTTCCTTCTCCTCAGGAAGCATCTACGGTCACTTCCTTCTCCTCAGGAAGCATCTACGGTCACTTCTTTCTCCTCAGGGAGCATCTACGGTCACTTCCTTCTCCTCAGGAAGCATCTACGGTCACTTCCTTCTCCTCAGGAAGCATCTACGGTCACTTCCTTCCCCTAAGGGAGCATCTACGTTGACATCTACAACTAAAACGACATCTTAAAATGTACCAGAAATCTAAAATAACCAGAGCTGCAAGAAAGAACCTCTCAATTTTATACAGGAGGCTTTGATATCTGAATCCATCAGACAGGAGAGAGTCTCTCTCTCTCTCTCTCTCTCTCTCTCTCCCTCTCTCTCTCTCTCTCTCCCTCTCTCTCTCTCTCCCTCTCTCTCTCTCTCCCTCTCTCTCCCTCTCCCTCTCTCTCCCTCTCTCTCCCCCCCTCTCTCTCTCTCTCTCTCTGCCCTAGATGTCCACTTCTAAATGAGACCTCTTAGCTCCGCCCCTCAGTTACATGAACAACGCTCTCAAATCCAAGTTCTAATTTAATCTGTGACATCATCAAGTATGAAGAAGAGGTAGAGGAATAGTTAACACGTCGACATGATGTTGTTTACTTAATGATAATAATACAATCAAGTATTTACAGAGTGTACTAATATACACCTATAGTTTCACTCAACATACTTTTTTGTAAAAAAGCAGCCGTTACCACGGCGATGCGGATCCACCTCATGTGACGAAGCAAAGTCGTAACTACCGCGTTGCATTGTGGGCTATTAATGCCATATCAATAATGAGTGTTATTGGTTTCAGATCCACTAAAAAGTGCAACAAATGTAATGTAATTTATTTAAAACATAAAGAGCTTCAGGATGAGTCCTCAACCCCCAAAAATGAGTGATTTCACTTCCTGTCCCCTCGCCTGCAAGATGCAAAGCGTGTGATTGGCTGTTTGATGATGACCACACACTCTATACTCGATGACGTCACAAGTTTGATATTAAATCCCTGGTTTCTGTTTCTTCTCTCCGTCCTGTGGATGAGATTCAAAGCCGTCCCACTTTTTACTCCAGAAGCGTCTTTCCCCCACAGTGCAGATGAAAGTGGAAGTGAAATCAGAGCGTATTGATTCCGGTCTCCTTTGGTTCCGCCTCCCAATCGATTCACATCTTTGCTGCAAAGATGTGAATCTTTTTGAAACAGTTGATATTTTATATGGGAGTTAAACGACAACAGAATCATTGAGACTCCCCTATAAGACATCAGCAATATCAAGTATGAATAAATATACAAGGCCAACGTTAACCCTATTTCAGCAGGAAATATGAGATTAAGCTGTTGGCCTTCTGCTTTCACTCTTCCATTGGACACTGACAGGGAACGCTGCACACACACAATGACAGATGAATGACACCTGAACAACAGGTCGATTCGATCACACAGTCTACATCATTAATGCTGCAGGAGGAGGAATAAGAGCTAAATGAACCAGGTGTGAGAATAGAGTCTGCAGATAACTAGACTCCTGTTAAAGGATTTAAATCCAGGTCTCAGGGGGGGTCCGTCTGAAACTGGATCCACCAGAAGACCTGCTGACTGGAGGGAGGGGGGGTCACTAACTTAACTATTCATAGGGGGGCTAGACCCGCAGGTCCTGCATTTAAACATAAACTTTACTGATTCATTCCTCTCTTTTTACACTCATTTAGGCTGCAAATGATCAAAATGAATAGAAAATCTAAATACGGATAAAAGTGAGAAAACGTCCACTTACCTCCTCCACAATCTCCTCCTCCTCAAACTCCTCGTACTCCTCATACTCCTCCACAACTTCCGTCATTTTAGGACGGAGTTAGAGTCCCTGCACAGAGCACAGAAACATTTATTATTCATAGTGTAGACGGTGAATGAACCTAAATGTTCCATCATTATATATATGAGGATATTTAAGACCCAGCCCCCGTTGGACCCAGTTACCCTGGATACAGGAAGCAGGAAACAATAAGAGACAAGGCGGACCGGAGGTATCCCAGTGACCCCTAACCCAATCAACAAATGTTATTAGTATTAATAATACTGAGTGAACGGCCTTTCTATGGAGGGGGGGGGGGGCAGCCACAACACGGCTCGGGGGGGGGGCTGAAGGCCGGCGACAGCTGGCCAGCAGAACTTCAACTATTTGACATGTAAGCCAATGCTGCGTCCTGATTGGTCCAATCCGTCCAGCTAGCCGGGGGGGGGCCACTGCCTTCTGAGGCTGCGGGTTAAATATAGGACGCCATGCTAAGTACCTTTTTTAGCACTTCGCAGCCCTCTTTAAATCCAAATGTAAATCTAAAAAACAAGAACCAAGACGACTGGATGAAAGGAACAAAAAAAAAAACAGCTGCAGAGATTCTTCTGCTGGAAGAATCTCCGGTAGATCCAGAGTAGAGGGGGGGTCTGGAGCTTATGGTTTATTCCTTCAATGTGCAGCAAGCTCTTCGTCCCTCAATGAGCAGGTCCAGGGGGCAGCAGGACGGGGGGACGGGGGGACGGGGGGGGGCATCCCAGCAGATGGAAAGTCATGCAAGTGTGTAGAAAATGTGGATATTGTAGCTTTTTGTCCTCCTCTTGTTTGCTTACCAGTTATAGAAAGTGTAATGTCTCCAAAGCTCCAAAGTCTTCTCAGCTTCCCTCCAGAGAAACGCCGGGCGACAGAACTCCGCCAGGACGTCCACCCAGGTTATCATGAGGCCGCCTCAGCCAATCGCAGGCCGCCTCTCGGGTTTCAGGCCCTAAATATACCCCAGTGATCCCTTCAGGAGGGAGCACCTGTCGAGGCCGATGCATCAGCAGGACGGTTATGAGGACGGAATGCGAAGGATAAAAAGGGGCCTGATTAGAGGCTGCGTTGATAAGTAGACGTTTGTGTGTAAAAAGGTTTTAGAGGCAGGTGGGTGAGGATGTGAGCATGTGGGACCCAGCAGGGCCTCAGGGACCCGACGAGGTCATCACTTAGCTGGATCGCTCCTCTTTGGGATCAGGTCCAAATCTCACGAGGAGGTCCAAGGCAGAGAAAACACTTGTTGGTTTGATCCCCCCCCCATGTGACGCCGTCATAAATAAGAGAGGTCTGACCAATCAGCAAAGCCCCTTTGGATCGGAAACAAAGCCTGTGAGTGAAGTCAACACTGACACACTGATTTTGGAATGAAGACTGAGGACATCTATCACGTTTAGAACATTAGAGACTGGAGGGGAGAAGAAAGGAGGAGAAGGAGGAGAAGGAGGAGGTGATAGGAGAACTTATGGCAGACGAAGATTTAAGAAGAAACCAGACAATATCCCAAGTTAAATATTTATACTTACACACAAGGGCCGATCTATTTCCAGAAATGTAATAAAAGAGCCATGTGTGATTATAGTAACCTGAAGAGGGTTCCAATCAACATGGACATCGTGTCCTTAAAGCTGAGGTCAAATCTTCAAACTTCAGATTAAATGTGTAAATAGAAGTAAAAGATGATGAAGACAAAAGTTTGATTTAACCCAGATTCACCGGAGAGATTTTATTCAGAAAGTGATTTATATTATAATATATAACATCACTGCATATCACAACATCCCTGTTTGTGATTTTATATATATATATATATATATAATAATAATAATAATATTTATAACGCGGGTGAAATGATGAAATCCAGCGTTCTGATTGGTTGAGAGCGGGTCACGGGGTGTGCATCATTGACAATGTACAGTAGCTGTTCACATTGACTCATGTCAAGTATTACACCTTTACTGTAAATACTTCTCTTCCATTTAAAGTGTAGTCATGCTGTCAGTGTTTTAATCATTGTAGCAGTCAAAGGTGTGTGTGTGTGTGTGTCTGTGGGGGGGGGGGGGCTAAATGATGCTACGACACAGAAATAAAACAGTGCGACAGCTGCAGCATCGACACCTCGGACACAAACTCTGCCGCCAGCCGGGCCCTGTGGAGGGGTCAGAGGTCGCAGCACAGGATGACTGCAGGAACGTTGTTGTTGTTGTTGTTGTTGACGACGCAGACAAACATCTGGAGACTCCATGGTGATTTGGACACGTTCCTAAGCATGAACCCCGGGTCTCCTTTGCTCACCACAGATTCACTCAGATGGAGGTCATACTTGGAGAACGGCTTCGCCACTAAGATGCTTGAACCGCTTGCTTCAAACTGACTCGAACTGAAACTCCCGTGTGAAGTCACATCCAGGCCGAGGTCAAAGGTCCTGGGGAGTAAAGGTGTGAATAAAAGGCCTCGTCATCTTCTTTTTGTAGTAACCATTTAAGTTAGTAACCATATAAGAACTGAAGAGGATCTGTCAATCAGTGTTAGGCCCCGCCCTAAAGCATCCCCTGCTTCATGGTCTGTTTGATACCTGTCAATCATTGTGTAGCCCCACCCTAAAGCGTCCCCTGCTTCATGGTCTGTTTGACTCTAAATGGACCATCATTCACTAAATGAACATCATGCTGCATTGAAGAAGACTTGGAACTAGAGACTGAGACCATAAACTCATGTTTACAATGTTTACTGAGGGAAGAAATCAAGAGAGAAATAGAGTCATTTCCTCATAGACGTCTATGGGACTAGAGGAGTCGCCCCCTGCTGGTCACCACACAGAATGCAGCTTTAACACAGTTGGTTTAAACAGGTTTCTGAAGCTGTTCAGGTGGTCTTTCCCCCCACCAGGAATCCTCAGTGTTTGAACTCATTTTATCTACTGTAGGCGATTAAAGGGCTGCAACTGATTTCATCTCCAAGTGGAGAAATGTATTTTTAAGTTGAAGCGGCCCGCTCGAGGTAAACTATTTATAGAATCACTCTCTAACCAAAATACAGTGTTCAGTTAGTTATTGTTATGAAAACAACAAACAATGAGCCAATTTGAGGAACTCGTCCACATGTGTCCTTCAGCAGAAAAGAATAAAGTACAACACGAGGCTTTTTTACTGTGCAGCTGTGGTGGTTCCTGCTGATGACAAAGTGTAGTGAATAGAATAAACTAACCTGCTGTGTCACCTTTACAAAGAAGAAACAAGCGTTAAATGGATCATAATGAAAATCCTGAAAACTGATCGGGCTGATAAATATTTACTCACATTTTTAACACTTCCGGTTTCCAAAGCATCTAATAAATTAAATATGTATTAATGACCTCGGCACAAGTCACTCTGGTGATAATGAACTAGTCCCACCCTCCCTGAATACCTGGCTCCAGGACCAACCCCCAAATCCACCGCTGACCCCACACCACGACACAGTCCATAGAGGTCACAAAGGTCACAAAGAAAGAGGCGTTCACGACCCGCTCGGCTCCCTGGAGCAGAAACACACTTTATTCCTCTGGTCACTTGGGACTGAAGAGAAGAAGTCCTTGTTTTCTGCATGTTTTCAGCCCCGTTTTACCACCATCTGCCAACATTCTGCACCCCGATAAAAGTAGAATACTGGACTGTACACACATGGGGGGGAGGGGGGGGGAATAAAAAGTGCCACAGCCAGTCTGGCAATACTGCAAGGCCACTGTGGACTAGAGTCCCACTCAGCCAGAGAACAAGTCCACGTCCGCTGGAAAAAGGGAAAACCGTGCACAGAGTTTAAATAATTCAAGTGTCTCGTTGTTCAGGCGCCTCCAGCAACACACGTTTTCTCTCGCTGTTCTTTTTTGTTTTATTTGTTGCTCTCGGTTCAAGACGTCCTTTTCGTAGAAGAAATGATCCCAGAAGAAGAGTGACGTCCCGCGTTGGAGGAGGAGGGCTCCGTCGGACCGGAGCTCGTCTTCCCATCCAGCCCCGAGGGCGGAGGACACAAAGAGCGAGGGCGCGCTCTGGATCGAGGGCAAAGGGGTCATCATCTCACTCGCAGCCGGGACATCATCCACTCGAGGCCCTGGCACAGCCTGGGGGGGAGGAGGGGGGACCACAGTGACATAGAACTGTCACACAATCAGTGTGTAGAACAAGAGGTGGAGCTAGTTTGTTAGCAGCTAGCGGCTAACAGCTAACCAACAGAGTTCAGTTCAGTTGCCTCTTTTGCGGAAGAATATAAAAAGGAGAATATAATGATGTTGATGATGATGATGATGTTTGATGACGTGTTCATGCGTAATCTGTAACACCTGGTTCTGGTGATGACCCGTTGGACCCCCCCAACCCTAAACCACAGCTTCATGGTCCAGGAGTGAGCAGAGCGGCAGTACTCACCCCTCCCCGGTGAGGGCGCAGCAGGCCTGGATGTGCCACTGGTGGTCCTTGATGGAGGTGAGCTGGAGGCTCTGGGAGATCTCAGCCACGGACATGCAGCCCTTCACGTCCTGCTTGTTAGCAAAGATCAGCAGCCCGGCTCTTTTCAGGTCCTGGGGGAGGAAATACAGATTGTCAGAATCAAAAGATTCTTTTTCAACCTTGAAAGTCCACATTTGTTGGATAATGTTCCACTTTAGTACGACGGAGTCGTGGTGTTCATCCCATAATCGACGTGTTTGTCTTGTGGTGCCAAAGATGATCGTCTACACACGAGGTCGACTACCAGCAAGCAAGTTCACGTTAAGTATTAATAAAACCACCTTACAGACCTGTTACATGTGTAGCATAGCATTTAGCTTTACTAGCACTCATAGAACTCATGTATTGTAATAGTATTTGAGCATTTTAAAATGACACTTATGTTTATGTCACATTGCTTTAATACGCTCACAAACACACGGCAGCAGGTTTCCATCTGGCGAGTCCGTTACAGTGATGAATACTGCATGTGAACACGTGGTCCCACCTCGTGAGCCAGCATCCTGCACAGCTCCTCTTTGGTGACGGAGATCCTCTCTCTGTCGGTGCTGTCCACCACCACGATGACAAACTGCTCCGAGACAACAAACGGGACCAAGAGTAAGCGACCCTCTTATGGAATCTATTCTTACTTCCATAAGCATCCTGCAGCCTGAGGGGACTGCCAGTTTGAGCCCGGTGGGCCACCGTAGCCGGCCGCCTACCTCCGTGTTGGTGTAGTACGTGTTCCACGAGGACCGCAGGGACTCCTGCCCCCCGATGTCCCACATCAGGAAGTGGGTGTTGTTGACCACGATCTCCTCCACGTTGCTCCCGATGGTCGGCGAGGTGTGCACCACCTCGTTCATTGAGCTAGGGAGCACACACACAGCGGCGGGGTGACTTCATGCGCTCGTCGGGCCGACGGCTGAAGGATACGGGCGGACTGGATACTCACAACTGGTAGAGAATTGTGGTCTTGCCGGCGTTGTCCAGGCCCACAATAATAACTTTGTGCTCTGAAAGGCAATAAAGACACCTAGAAATAATTCACCGTTTGAAGCCGCACAGCAGGTTCTTTAAACAACCAAAACGCTACGTTCACCACACCCTTTGTCAGGTTCTCAGCTTTCCAATGGTCATTGAACACATCGTGTGGAACGAGCTCTCCAGTAAGAAAAATAACCTCAACCTAAGAATTAAATTGTGGTATTGTATCAGCATTTAAAATCATGTCCCAGATGAACAGATTGCTTTAAGCAGATTGAGTAAATAATCGTTATCCAACACATTCACATCGGTGAGGGAAATAACGCAGAGGAAGTGAAAGCTGCAAAGGAGAACCCTAAAACATGTTTGAAACAAAACATCTAAAATGCCAACCACAAAGTGAATATAATATAATCACTGAGAAGAAAATGTCAAATCTGGCAGGATGTTTGTGCCTCATCCTCTCAGTTGTCCCACAGCTCAACGTGGCGCTTTCAGACGGTTTGGTTTTGTAATCTGAAGCGAGCGGCTTCACAAAAGAATCCAAAGAGAGAATAGCAGCGCTCCAAAGTAAATGTTTGACTGATCCGGTGTGCGGACAGAAGCCAGGGAGCACACACCTTCTACCGCGGGACGCTCTCACGGATCCACTCGAGCCCGGTGGGGACCAACCAAAACCGGTCCACTAGTCAAGATGATCAACTAAAGCCACAACAGGTTCCTCCTTAAGAGCATCTCGTGTGAAATGGATCCTGGGTCACCTGTGTGTGAGCTGACATCACACTGACCAGGTGGCAGTGAGTCCTCACGTATGACATCACACTGACCAGGTGGCAGTGAGTCCTCACGTATGACATCACACTGACCAGGTGGCAGTGAGTCCTCACGTATGACATCACACTGACCAGGTGGCAGTGAGTCCTCACGTATGACATCACACTGACCAGGTGGCAGTGCAAAAGTCCACATGATGTCAATGTCTCCACTGGCCTTGTGTGGCTGTCTGCCTTGACTTTCTTGTGTAGTTGTCTCTCGTGTCTCTTGTGTGTTTGCACACATCACTCACGTTACAGAAAAGCGATGTAATAAAAGGTCCAGGGTTCTTTTTGCGATCCAGGATCAGTGTTGGTAACTGGAACATCAATAATCTAAACTAAAACAGGACCACCGACATGCTTCACGCATGTACACGTATACACATGCACGTTTATAGATTAGGGTAACACAATAATAATAATAATAATAATAATAATAACATAAACGGAGAAGAGCCATGGTGCACTGCGGGCCTTTTGTGACCATTTAATGTCGATGTCTTGGACCATTTCAAGATAACAAACCGCGGTCCTTTTCTTACCTTGGTGGTTGAACAGCCTCCACAGCTTCGTGAATAGTATTCCCATCGCTGCCGACTGGTTTCCGGTGGCAGTTCGTACCAAACCGCCGTAACTTAGCCAGCTAGCGTTGATGCTATTCACCGCTATCAGTTTCACCTAGCTAGCTAGCTAGCTAGCGAACTACACAGACGAAGAGCTGCCAAGGCTTTTACGTACAACCGCCATCCTTGTGGACTAATCTTAGTAACGTCGCTCCCGCAGGATTTCAGCTTGAGTGTGACGGTCAGTGTGTAGCCGGAAACAGGAGCCCAAAGACGGCAGCCGCGCTGTGGCTAGCTGGCTAGCTGGCTGTCATCAGCTGGCTGTTGTGAAGAATGCTGCGCTGGTTAGCTGTCAACCCCGCGCATGCGCAGTGGCGCCGTCCCCGTGGTACAAATGGCATTCGAAACGAAAAGGTGCCATTTCTTTAGTTTATAAACCAAATGATTGATGGCTTTATCATGAAAGCATATAGAGTTTTGTGTCCTTATGGGGAAATAAAGACAAACACGTGTATGTTATTTGAACAGAGACCAGTACTATCCTTACAGCAACAGGGCACTTTATTTCATTCTATTCATTACTATGACAGTGCACAGAGGCCTAATCAAGGCATCGTTCTCTCACAGGCAGTATTCACATCTTTAAATTGTTGCTGCAGAGTTTTGAGTCAATAAAAGCTACATTATATGGCAGAGCAGCTTGTGCATGCTTCTTCTTCCAGAATCACCGAAACACAATCTGATCTCTCACCCTTGAACTGGAAAATAAGAGATTCTTAACACATACTAAATTACAAGATACAAGAATATATGATATTTAAATTGCTACTCAAAAAGAATGTTTCATAAAACTTTTAATAATCAAATATGTAGAAGAAAATGTATTGTTTTCATGTTTATTCTGAATGTATTTACACGAGCGAGCATTTAAGATAAGTCACTCACTAAAATCCAGCTCTACCCATCTCAAATGATGTCCTACCAAACACCTATATAAAGAGCTTTATTCAAACAATTAAATCAAACCATGGCGTCTCGATTCGACACAGCGATCACAATCAGACGGTGTCTTCTCGGTCCGAACGACCTCTCGTTCCTGAGGTTTGGAGCATCGAAATCTAACTTTATCTATAGATAATACGTCTTGATCTAGTTCATGATAAAAGGGAGGCAGCTACTGTCCTCTCCTACCTGTGTGCTACTGTAAGAGCTGAGAAGGTCCAGAGGAGCCAACGTGGTATCACCTGAACCTTCCTCTCCTGTGCTACGGCCCACATCTTCAGGCTGAAAGCGCTCGTTTGGCAGAAGGCCGAATGGGAAACGAGGTACTACACATCGACAAGTCGATGGCCTTCGGTTACCGGACCGGGCCGAGGGGCTCAGTGCCGGGAGGAGTCCTGGCGGAAGCCGCCCGGGGACCCCCGGTTACGGTGAGGCTTGTAGGAGTCCTGGTAGGGGTCCTGGTAGGGGTCCTGGTAGGGGTCCTGGTAGTCCTCCTCGACCAGCGGCGCGTGGTCCCGGCTGTGCTGCGAGCCCGAGGACAGGCGGTTGTGGTTCTTGTGCGCCCGCTCGTTGTGGTAGTTCTCGTCGGCGGGGATCAGGCAGTGGCGCTCCACTGAAAGGTCTGTGCTTGTGTGGTTGATGTTGCGGTTCCTTTGGGCCTGTTTGAGAGAGAAAACAATGATTATGGCGTTAGATGTTAACACAGCATTAGATCTGACCTGTCAATCACAGCAAGCCCCGCCCTAAATGAACATTATGCTGTATTGAAGAATACTTGAAACTAGAGACTGAGACCATAAACTCATGTTTACAATGTTAACTGAGGGAATAAATCAAGAGAGAAGTAGAGTCATTATCGCATAGACGTCTATGGGACCAGAGGAGTCGCCCCCTGCTGGTCACTGCACAGAATGCAGCTTTTTAACACTACCGCCTGGTAAGCATAATAAAACACGAAAATCAGGAAATGCAGACCTGAAGTTAACCATTGGATGAATACAACGCTGTATTTGTATCTCCACAGGCTCACCTGAATGGCAGCAGGGGTGAGAGCTGTAGAGCCCAGGTTGCGTCCCAGCAGGGGGTTGAGTGGCGTGCTAAGTGACGTGTGTGTGGAGCGCCAGTACGCCTCTAGGTACTCCGCCAGGTGTTCACAGGCGTCTTCCAGCTGGTTTTCGTCCAGAATGATATCAAACATCTCCTGGGGGGGCCAAAGGAAGAGAATGAGAAGCTGGCCGACTGGCAGAAGCAGCTGCTGCGTAGTTTTGGGCCTGAAGGCGTGTTTGAAGTTCACTCACAGAAGGGCACTGTGCTAGTTTCTCTGCTGCAACAAGCTGCACATTCAAGTGCTTGCTTTGAGACTTCCCTCTTGATTTGATCAGCCTCTGCAGGACCTGCAATAAAGAAACAGACACACACAAGGAAACCCCTCGGGTCACGGATTCAGAGTCATTCCCGACGCTCTCCATCTCTGACATCATCTCTTCCTGATGATCCCCGAGGCGAGACAAATAATCCCTCCAGCGTGCTCCGGGTCTACCTCCGGTCCAACCCCGGTGAGGTGATGAACCACCTCAGCTGGTCCCTTTGAAAGGCAAAGTGTCCCCACTCCGAGCTCCTTGGTGACGCCTAAATCCCCGCTGATGACTCACTGGTCCATCCCTGTACTGTGGAAAGGTATGTGCTGAGGCGCGGCTTCTGGAGCACGCGAAGAACGCTGCTGGAATGTTACCAATGCAGAGGTGTGGTTTGCACGGATGAATTCGTCTGGTCCAACGTGGTACAACATTTTGTTTTTCACACTTCAGGCTCAAAGGTCAAAGGCCATCGTGTGAAACCTCGACATGCGTTGGATCCCCCCCAGTGATTCATCCAGCGAGCAGGAGCTTAGTGCCGAAGAAACAAATGAAACCCTTCAAGTAACGTGGACGTGGACTTCAGTCTCTGCAGTCCGTCCGTCTTACCTTTGGCGAGGACACTTTGACGTGGACGATGATGGGCGCTAAGGAGGTCTTGGTGAGCTGGGCGGGATGGTTGATGGTGTCGGCGTCCAACACCACCAGCTGCAGGGAGCGGGCCAGCTCAAAGATCCTCTCTATCTCGCTCTGCACCTCGGCTGCAACAGACAAGGCGCAGCGGCTAAGGGCGGGAGCAGGAAATGGCGGAGACACTGTCCCCGCCCCACTTTGGCGTGCACATGCTCGAGGGGAGGAGCTGCTGTGGCGTTACCCAGGCTGGGGCGCGTGTTGGATCTCTCAATGATGGCCCTCCTACTCGGGTTGTTCAGTACCGACCTCTTGGCCAATGATATGTCCGCGGTTACCCGAGTGATGGAGATCCTGCAAGGACACAAAGCACACGTGTCACACCTTGCAGAGGAAGAGGATGAGAAGGAAGGGGGGGGGGGGGAGGAGGAGGAGGAAGAGGAGGCTTTGACCGCTCACCTCTTGTCGAAGCGGTGCTTCAGGAAGTCAAACAGAGCCTTCTGCATCATATCCGTCACCTGCAGAGAGAACACAAAAGAGGAGGATGTCAAAGGTCACGTCCACACGGCTGAGCACAGAAGGCCCGTCCAGGCGGGAATCAAACCCACGACCCTGGTGCCGCGGGGCGAGTTCTGAACCCGCGGTGGCAAGTGACGCTTTGCTTTATTGAATTGTAGAAACAATAATAATTACAATTAGCAAAAAACCTCTCCGTTTTATGGAAGATGTTCTTTGTTCCTAATTTCAAACCACTTTTTACCCAGATGGTTGTTACCAAGGCAACGCCATGATTGGGATTGAATCCCTGAACACGAGCTTCTTATTTGACCTCATTTACAAAACATGGAAGCACATCATTGAGGAGATCATGTTGTTCCAGTTAATAACTATCCTTCCTCATGCTGCCTGTGTGCATGTGGTGTCAATTATTATCAGCCAATCCCCAGGTGAGTTTAAATGAAATCTAAAACTAAAATAGTTGTTTCAAAGTTTAGTTTTAATTTCAAATTGTAAATGAATACATCCTTAAAATTAGAATGAAGATAATGGGTGTGTATTTACCTCGTAGCCCTTGAGGGACGGCCCCACCAGGACCAGCGGCCTCATGGACGGAACCACGTCGTACGGAGGGACGTGCTCGGCCTGCAGCCATTTCAATGAGTGTTTATTAATGAGCAGGAGTTCTATTTCTATTCAACATGATATTTAACGGTTGTTTTTCTGTCAGGTGGTATCATGGTCAAACTCTACAGAGAAGATAGAGTCTATTAAAGCAAGACAAAGGGATTACTGCTCGTTAAAGTGACTTAAAAAGAATACAAATGTACAAAAAAAGAGAGTTCGAGAGGTGAAGTCGTGGACCCTTGTTTCCTCTCGTGATACTTGTGACACTCGACTGGGATACCCACCACCTTCTGCCTCTGCTTCCCTGGAACAGAATAAAGGGGGACAACAGGAGCGTGAGTGCAAAGCTTCTGGAGCCGAGCCGAGCCGAGGAGCAGCACCTCCTCCCCCCCCCCCCTCCCCCCCTGCCCCCGAGGGACCCACCTGCAGCGCTCGGGTTGGGCTTGAAGGAGCCGCCCACCACGTCGGCCAGACTGGACGAGGAGTTCCCGCTGGACTTGCTGCTGCCGTGACGGCGGCCCGACGGGAAGAGAGGGAGTGTTCCAATCAGCGAGCTCCAGGCTCCAAAAAGGGGTGAGACATTGGGAGACATGCTCACCCATGGCAGCGTCCCCTCTTGTGCTCCTGCTGCAGGCGGACGTTCTCCAGCTTCAGAGGACTCGGGATGAAGCCGACGTCGCAGCCTTCCTTCACCGGCCGCCCGATCCACCAGTCGTTGTTGTACTTCTGGGGGCCACACGGGGGGATTACTCCAAACATCTTCATTTCTTTGGGATCAGATCAACTAACACACGATATCATATTTTCACTTCTCATTTGACCACAAACTGATACAGAGAGACGCACGGAGGTACAGGGCATCCAAATAGAACGACATCAAATAGAACTCAATTGATTTAAGTAGAATTCAATACTGATTTTAGGCCTTAGTGCTCCAGACCGCTGCACCTCTTTGATGTGCAGGAAGTCTTTGGCCTCGAAGGAGACAGCCGTCCCCCCCACGGGGACGTCCTCGTCCAGAGCGCCACAGTAGCTCACGTTGGTCCTCACGGCGAACGCCACCGCTTTGGTCTGCGAGGAGAAGAGCGATCACAGCGCCGAGGAGGCCACACCGAGAGGTCAGAGGGGGTCACAAAGGTCATAAGCTTCCGAGTCAAAGGGATCGTACTAGTAGCCCTGCTTCTGTTTCCTATGGAAGCCCTGAGCGGACAAGTGAGGAATGACTTTGATAAGTAGAAATGACCTATGACGTAAAGCGCTGTGTTGTCTTGTGCATTTGAAGAAGCTCAGTCCGTACGATGGTGTCAACGTGGTTTAAGGAGTACGAGCTGACCTTTGCCCTCTCCAGCTGGACGGCGGCCTGCTGCTCCTTCTCCTGCCGGCCGGCCTCCTTCTCCTCCTCCAGAGAAGCATCCGAGTCCGACGGTCGGCTGGTGTAGGAATCAGCTGAGCCCTGAAGGTCACGTGACCAGGAGGGAGGAGAATCAATAATAAGCATTACACGACAAAAGGAACCAATACTTGGGCAGTTAATGGCACAGACAAGGGTTCATAAACAGTAACTTATCTGTTAAGCCTTTAAATTAACTGAAAAATACACTCAACGTAGATAAAACATCTTTCCTGCACGTTTTTCAGACAATTAAAAAAGGAATTTACCTCCAATTAGAAATCTAAATTGCACAAAGGTCCTGCACTTCAATAAATAGACTGAAATCAGGTCATTTAAAGAAAAGCAACATCACCTAAAGATAAATGTTTTGCTTTCATGTGTCACGTCACCAAAAACCACATTAAATGCAAACCAGTGCAGATGGATGCAGGAGGTGAAGGATGAATGAGTCACAAGATGCACGATCAAAGAACGACGGATTAAAGATGAAGGGCCGACGCCGAAGACCAAAGCACATTTTATTTGTAGGGATAAAATTAGAGGCTCAGGAAGCCCTGCTTACTGGTTACCATGGTAACAGATGTGAAGGAGTATCCCCCTTTTGTCTGTGATCTCATCCAAAAAACCCTCTAAAGCTTCAGTTCCACCCTAAAGTTCAATATAGAGGTTCACATGTTAAAGTGTCATTCTGTGTGGTGACCAGCAGGGGGCGACTCCTCTGCTCCCATAGACGTCTATGAGAAAATGACTCTGCTTCTCTCTTGATTTATTCCCTCAGTGGACGGATGAACTGGTCCTTCGAGGCCGTATGAAGCACTGGGGGAGGATTGGTTGTTAAGCTCAACCATGATGTGTTGATTGTCTTCATTTTGTTCATAAACCCTGTGAGAGTGTGTTGGTATTCAAACCAACCCCCATGGACTTGGGGAGGGACACCTGCATGGAGCATTCAGGGGCCCGAGCATAAAAAACCTCCGTTACATAACACATGAATTTTAATGGCGCCTTCACTTTCATGTCCCGTCATGAAAGTGCTTCAATGAGGACACTCGAGGTGGACACAGTCCTTTCAAAGTAAACTGCTTCGGAGGAGGAGTAACGACAGAAGAAGGCACACACACACACACACACACACACAGGTCTGGTCTCATCATTTCCTCTTCTTCCTCCTCTTCCTCCACCATCTCGTCCAATCACAATCCCCGGCCACATCCTATAGGATCAGGACTACACTGAGACTGAGATTCTGTGGAAACTTTATTTGTTTCTATCTAAAAACTTTCCAAAGAGGTGAAAAACGTCGAGCCAAAGGTCCCACGAGCTCAACACTAGCAACGAGTCCACCAGCTGTGTCTCCGTCTCAGAGACACACTTATCTCGGAGTAACAAGTGGACGTCCTGAGTCCGTCATGGCACACCCCTTATCCGTCCAGACGCCAGAGCGCCGTCTCCATCCGTCTGCCCCCACTGACCTCCGCCTCTATCAGCCATGCTGTGAAGCTAAAAGCTAAAAGCATTCTTCATCACCCGCGGCGAGCAGTGAGGTACTCACATCCATGGTGGTTTGATGAGAAGAAGTCTGCTTCAAATAAGAGTGAGTGTCCCTCCCCAGGAGGCAGAGGACCATGAGACCGATATCAAAGAGTCCCAAAGACGTCCTCCACTCCAGACTGTCCTCAGCACCAAGTCTGGATTCAACGGAGACCCCCAAAAACATGCAGAAGGCCCCCTAAAAGGTGAAGGTTCTCACAGAGCAGTCTGAGGACCGGGGGGGGACCATATATCTGTCCTCATGTCACATGAGATGAGACTCTCCCTTGCTCTTCCTCAGGATGTGAGAACCCATCTTTATTCTGAGGCCGTCGGATGTCAGCTGGAGTTACCCCCCCCACCCCCCCTTTCTGAGCATTTTCTCACCACGATTCAGTCCGTAGATCCAGGGGGGAACCGGTCCAACAACACTCACAGACATGTGCATGCCCCCCCCCCCCCCTGCGAGAAGCGTGCGCTCATCCCACTCATTCTGTGTGTGTAAAGGCAACAAAGCACGAGCCCCCCCCCACACACACACACACACCACACTCACCGCCTCAGAGTCTTCAAATCCATGCAGGTACAAGTTGTCGTACATGGGGGAGTGAGGGTCCGGCAGGAAGCACAGACTGATCCACCGGAGCCCAGCGGCACTCTCTCTCTCCACATGGGGGGGTGAGGGGGGGGGGGGGGGGGGGGGGAGGCTCAGAGCAGCCACCAAAGCAGCAGGGAATAGATCAAGAAACCAGGAGGTGTGGTTCTCCTCGGATGACGTTATTGCCCCCCCCACCCCGGTATCTCCCTCTGCCTCCCCAGCTTCACGTCCCATGTCCCAACCCCTCCCTCCCCAGCCTCCCAACCCCTCCCTCCCAGCATGCACTGCTGACGCGGCCGGATGCAGTCTGCTGATTGGCCGGAGGAGGCTCCACCATGGGGGGGGGGGGGGGCTGGCCATGGATGCTGTTACTGAAGGGGATATTATTGATCATCTCTAGATAAATGCACATAGGTTTTCTTCTTTAGTGGATTATTTGAGGGGACCCTCAAATTTAAGTTAAGAATGAACCTGCACAATCTGAGACTAAATGACCGCAAAAGAACCGCAGACAGAATCCAACTGACTTCATCAAAAGCCAAATATTCCAATCAAACCAAAATTGCCGTAAAATCTAAATCGAAAATTAGAATAACATTTTTTTATTCCATCAATGCTTATTGATTTCTCCAATTAAAGCAACAGAAAGTCCACCATCAATGTCAAATAAATAAATAAATAGATAATAATAAAATAAAATAAATAATAAAATATATACATTTTTGCACTTCTGAAGCGTGTGCAAACATTCAAGAGTTTTTGAATATCAAAAAGGCCCCAAAAGTGCGATTGAAGTGGCGAAAAAAGAATAAGAATAAGAATTCTTGCAATTTCAATAGGGCTTCGCCCGACTTTCAGTCGACTCAGGCCCTAATAAACCAACAAATAAACTAGTACTAGTCTCCAATCTGAGTGAAACTGAACATGTTTTTGAGCGACAAAGTATAACAGCAGCGCCCTCTGGTGGCGTGGCGAGTCCCATCAGATGATGAAGAGGAATGAAGAGGGTGAAGACTTATCTACCCTCACGAGGAAGAGTAATCCCCTCTGAGGATGAGGAGTCGTCCACCCCTGATGATGAAGACTACCGGGCTACACGCTGATTGACAGCTCTCTAATCGACCAGAACGCTTTAGGGCGGGACTTGACGCCCGCGTATCGCTCCCTATATGGTCACTTCCTGTTCACTAGTTGCACCACGTCTAATGAACAGTTTGCACATGAATTAACTTTGGAGCCATGAGAACAACAATTAAATAAATAAAACAGATTGTACTGATAATTGTTTTTTTTACAGGAGTTTTAGATCCAAATGTAAACGAGGAAGAGGAGGAGGTGTCAGCGAGGACCTCAAGGAGAGAAACACCTCCCTCTGTCCTTCTTCTTTCTTCTGCTCTTCTCTTTGTTCCTGCCTTGCTGTCAGCACGTCTCATTTCTCCTGGTGTGACCCCAAAGGCCCACAAATGGTCTTCTTCTGCTCAGAGGTTCTACTCAACCGGTTTACTCTGGAATGCTCTAAAGAGAAAACCATGCCTTTAAAAAGGACGTTGATCCTTCAGGAGCATGCTTTCACAATAAGAGCTTGCTGATGATGAGACGCTTTGTTCTGACTCCACCTCGGAGCGAAGCATCGGGATCTTCTGGGAAGAGGAACGTCGTGGGACATTTAAGCTGAAGATGAAGACGTGCCAGTGATGTCGTCTAGATTTAGTAGACGACATCACCAAACGGTTCCATTGAGATGTGTCATCTATTTCTTTACTTCCTCTTAGGAAAGAGAGATCCATCTCAAGGGGAAGTAAAAGTTCTGTTATGGAGGCATTGAAGAAGACTAACCGTGACCTGGGGGGTTTTTACCTGTCGGAGGATGAAGCTGGTGGAGGTGGTGATGCGTTCAGGGGTTTTTACCTGTCGGAGGATGAAGCTGGTGGAGGGGGTGATGCGTTCAGGGGTTCTTACCTGTCAGAGGATGAAGCTGGTGGAGGTGGTGATGCGTTCAGGGGTTCTTACCTGTCGGAGGATGAAGCTGGTGGAGGTGGTGATGCGTTCAGGGTTTTTTACCTGTCGGAGGATGAAGCTGGTGGAGGTGGTGATGCGTTCAGGGGTTCTTACCTGTCGGAGGATGAAGCTGGTGGAGGTGGTGATGCGTTCAGGGGTTCTTACCTGTCGGAGGATAAAGCTGGTGGAGGTGGTGATGCGTTCAGGGGTTCTTACCTGTCGGAGGATGAAGCTGGTGGAGGTGGTGATGCGTTTAGGGGTTCTTACCTGTCGGAGGATGAAGCTGGTGGAGGTGGTGATGCGTTCAGGGGTTCTTACCTGTCGGAGGATGAAGCTGGTGGAGGTGGTGATGCGTTCAGGGGTTCTTACCTGTCGGAGGATGAAGCTGGTGGAGGTGGTGCTGCCGTCGGACCTCTTCAGGCGGCTGCGTCTGGAGTAGGTCCCTCTGTTGGCCTGATGATGACAAAACACACGCAAAAGGTGACGGTGAAGGGAATATTATTAAATGATTCAATGGAAATCATTTAATTTAACCAATTTATAATATAAATATATTTATAGATTTTTGTTGGTTTCCTACCAACATAATTTGTTTTATTTGTGATGTGCATTTAGAATTTAGAATTCTTTTTACTTTTTCACAGACTGGACTCAGATTAAATGTTGGATGAATTCATAATGAAACTAAAAGCTATTTGCAGCCTTTTATGAATGATGATGTATAAACGATGCTTTAATGCTTCTCATTAAACCACCAGTCGAGAAGCAAAGGAGATTCATCTGCATACACTTAAGGACACTGACGGCAGGACATACTGAAAGAGACGAGGACCAAATCCATAAAGGTCTCCTCCTGTGAGGCGTGCTTCAGCATCACCAGAGATCCATCAAAAAAGGCTTAATAATTAACAAGCAGAACTCATTTCCCCTTGGAATGAATCCATTCTCAGCAACTTCCTGGAGGACCTGTGTTTGACTGAAGACTCCTCAGAGGCTCATTAGGAAAGATGATGAATGCGGCTCCAGTTAAACACAGAGGAAAGGAGGTCAAGACGTTCAGTCCATCAGTGCCACAGTCCTTTAGAGAGTAAATATCTCTAAAGTACTCGGTGACTCTAAAGAGTAAGTAAATATCTCTAAAGGACTCAGTGACTCTAAAGAGTGAGTAAATATCTCTAAAGGACTCAGTGACTCTAAAGAGTGAGTAAATATCTCTAAAGGACAAAAAGTGAATGAGTCAATATATTAAACATTTTAAAAATTGGTATTACCCTTAATTTTGAAAAAATGCCTAAAAATAAATACTTTCCAAATACCACAAAGTATTGAAAAACTGTCTAATTATCTACAGTTACTAAGTCCTTGTTTTGATATATTAAGGGATTCTTTTGAGATATAAAGTCTTTAAGATATTCAATCAGTATTCTACGGATGTTCATTTCTTATTTTAAGGTTTCTCGGGTGATGGTTGCTGTCTCGGCATTGAGGCCTATCATCTCCAATGAATCGATTATTTGTCATCACTCACCCGCGTGTATTACCTTGTTATAAAAATGAGTAGTACAGGATTTGTTAGAGCCCCCCCCGCCCCCCCCTCCTTACCTGGAACGCGGGCTTCTGCGTCCCGTCCCCTGCCCCTTGTCGGGTGTAGATGTGCCGGGACATCTCGGCCAGCTCGTCGGTCCAAGGCGGGGGCTGCCGCTCGGTTCCGCCGCTCCACTGGACCGGCTGGTGGACCGCCGGTTCCAGTTTGGTTCCGGTGCCGCTTCACGGGGGAGCGATGAGGAGATGAGGAGGAGGAGGAGAGAAGGAGGAGAAGAGGAGGATGCGTCCCTGTCTGCAGCAGCATCGCATCTGAGAGCCCCCCCCCCATTGCACAACGGTCTTCAGTGGTGGTGCGTTCAGGGACAGAACGGACATCTCAGCCACAACAAAATCAATATAACCAAAAAGCTTTTCTCTAGGACCGTCGATCTGATATTTCATTTTTTTATAGGTGTGTATATATTTATTTATTCGTCATCTACTTTATTCATTACTTGGTTTTAACATGTTCCTTTTTTTACCACTTACATTTTCTTAATAAAAATGTACATATCAATAGATAAATATGTCCAATAAAATTACACATCATTTAAATTGGGCTGCACTTGAGTTGATCCAATTCTAGATCATAAATATACATTAAAACATACAGATAAAGTATAAAGAAGAATCCTCAATGTCAGCGGTAAGTCTATTGTTATTTATACATAGAGAGCAACAAAAACAGAAATATGATTACGTTGTAGCAGGATAAAGCTGATGTTGCATTTATTGAAGCTGGACTTTACGATGAGCATTTGAAGGCGGCATGACTTAGCAAATGTATTCTCTTTATCGAATTGAAATACATAACGGCCTGATATAAATAAAAAAAAGACTAAATTGAGTACTGCCCCTCATGAAATATACATACTGTCGACTATGGAAAACATTTAAATTATAACCCAAAGAAATCTTCAACAATTCAATAAATGAACATTAAGGATTCAAGCGTTTTCTCCGTGGAAAAAGAGGCAGTGACGTCACAGCGCGTGAAACGGAGAAAATTCTCACCTGCAGCGGTTTTTAAGAAGGACGCTTGGTGTTAAGGGGCAAAGTTAGATGAATAAGTCAGAACTTGTGATTAATGAGCTCATAATTAGTGCTAATGGAAGCAGCTAATCAGGTGCACAGTTGCTATTTGAACCACTGTACCATTAATTATATAAAAGCAATTACTGAAAAGGCATCCAAGGGGAAACAAGCAAGAAAATTCCTCCACACAGGTACATTTATTTTTATTTCAAAGACTATTATACATTTGCTGTTAAAAAAAAGCATTGTTTGTGTTTTGAAATTTTAGATAAAAGGAGTTTTTCCTGGAATATTTTAAATATACAGAATCATACATATCCAGCGGACTCAGAGTGAAGTTCACATCGCTCTTTGATTCCTACAGAAGAAACAAGGCCTCAGTGGTAGAGAAGACTTTACAAAGCTAAGGTGCAACCGACTATCTTACATCTAGTATACATAATAATAATAATAAGTCTATGAGGAGCATCCTTGATTTAATAAGCGCAATTATAATTAAGTCCCCAACCTAGATTTTTACCTGGAAAATAAAAGTTAAAGCAGAAAAGAAATTACACATTCTCTAGCCATGTCAATCATACATGTGTGATGTCTCAATATATATATATATATATATATATATATATATATATATAAAAAATCAAAGTAGAGGCGACCTCTTCGTCGAGTTAGAGCTTAAGTGTGCAGACATAACAGAAGATAAGAGGCAGGAAGATAAGAGGCAGGAAGGTACTGACGGAATAACCATGAACACGTAACATACACACATGGGAGAAAGCTTCACATGCGTGTCACACACACACACACACACACACACACACACACACTTAACAAAGGAGGGTGGACAAAAGTAAAGGAGGAAACAGGTGAAACAAATGTTTAGTTAACGGGGGAACATGAATAATAAAGTGTGCCTACTGGGGGGGGGGGGGAAGCGTTTCATCTTCTTAGTCATCTGTGAGCCAACATGCCCCCGCCACCCCCCCACCCCAATTCACAAACTGTTGACACAATCCTCCAACTTCTTCTTCTGTGGTTAACTGTGACTTATGTGAAGATCGGCGCTGCCTTCACTGTCGGCTGGGAAAAGAAGCCGCCGAGGGCAGGAGGAGATTCATGGCGCTGAGGGGGTTTTTGGCTTCACGTACAGTAGCTGAGGACATGAGCACAAAAGAGTGTCATGAATGAGGTCATGATCTCTCACACACACACACACACACACACACACCTGAAGTGTGTGCTGGTCTCCATCTGTCAGTTTTACAGCAGAGGCTGCTGGTAGTACACCGCCTGCTGCGGGGGGGGAGGAGCCTGGTGTGGGGGGGCGGGTCCTGGGTAGGACGTGGGAGGCATGGCGGGGCCGTGATAGGTGGACATGTCCACGGCAGCCTGGTGGTGGTAGGGCGCTGCGGCAGCGTGGTTCATGTACGGAGTGTTCATAGCAGAGCTGAGAGGAAGAAAAGTGATGAAAACACACCATGTGACAGAGAGGAAACTAAAGCACTAGAACAGCGTCTCGCATGCACAGTGCGTACGGGCACGTACTATGAGCCTCACCTCATGTATGGGAGCTGAGGGGCGTGGCCGTTGGGCAGGGCTGAGACGTTGGGGGGCAGCGAGTGCAGCTGTCCTGGCTGGTCGCCGGGCAGAGTGTAGGTCTGAGCAGGGGGGGCCTGAGGCATCCCCGGAGGCAGGTAGGGGCCGCCGACCTGGCCCAGGTATCCCTGAAGGAGAGGGTCAGCATGGTTGATCACTGTAAGCCCCGCCCTAAAGCATCCCCTGCTTTATGGTCCATTATAGACCTGTCAATCATTGTGTAGCCCCGCCCTAAAGCATCCCCTGCTTTATGGTCTGTTTGACTCTAAATGGACCATCATTCACTAAATGAACATCATGCTGCATTGAAGAAGACTTGAAACTAGAGACTGAGACTATAAACTCATGTTTACAATGTTTACTGAGGGAATAAATCAAGAGAGAAGTAGAGTCATTTCCTCATAGAGGTCTATGGGACCAGAGGTGTCACCCCCTGGTGGTCAGGAGAGAGAACACCGCTTTGATCCGGGTTGCTGGTTTAATATTTAGCAAGGTGTACATCTTCTCATCTTGCAGCCTTAATAAAGAGTTGGATACACAGTGAGATATCGAAGCAGCAGCTCGAGTGCACTGCACCAACAAGCCAGGTGGTGTTTCTATGAATAGCATCACGAGTCTGCTTCTCCAAACAAGGACGCTCACGCCCAATGAGATCCTGCAGCCTGGTTGGAAACAGGAGGTGATGGAGAAAAGAACAACAAAGAAGTGGAGCAGCAGCCCGCTGTGGGCCGGACTCGGCGAAGTGGACTTTTAGGACATAAATCACAGCCGGACAGGCTCCTCCTCCCCGGGGAGGACAGAAGGACAGAAGCTGGCGCAGCTACACAGGGAACATCTCTCCAGCCTTCGACTGACCTCCTTAAATGTTGACTCGGCTTTCATTGAGTCAACACACCAGAGAAGCTCTTCACCCAAAAAACGCCTGAAAAGCACGTTTTCTGTAGACAATCACAGTTAATATTGTTCAATTTGCATCTTCACGATGGCCCTTGAACACACCGTGTGTGATGATGGGTCAGAAGAGGATGTTTCATCTCATTTAAAATATCGTGACCAGATTCTGTGGTGAGCTCATGTTGGATTGAAGGTTGAGAAGCTGAGGAGAGGAACTGATGTCACAAAGCGACACATTAGATCCATAGTTTCCTTTGTTAATTCCTGCCGTCGGGTCTCAAAGGACAAGGAAGCAGCATCTCAAGTTAACGAGACGTAGGTTAGAAAGTTTAAAGTATTTTACTTCGATGCCCTTCAGAAGAGACATTGAGAAGCAGGATGTGGCCCGCTGTCCGTCGTCATGGCGATGGCCTCTCACCTGCACCGCGCCGGCCGGGTTGTACTGCGCCGGCCTCTTGGAGTACGCAGAGTAGAGCGGCGCCTCGTTCACCAGCTGGTTGTAGAGCTCCAGCGCCTCCAGAACCTTCAGGTTCAGCTCCGACAGCTCAGAGTGTTCCCTGCGGGGGGAGAAGGGGGAGAGAGGGGGGGGGGGGGGCAAAGGTCGTCAGACGACCCGGGACTCCGAAGCAGAGGAGGAGGAGGAAGAAGAAGACGCTACCTGTCGATCTCCTGCAGCCTCTCGTCGATCATGGGGTTCATCTGTTCACACGCACCTGAGGGGGGGGGGGGGGGGGGGGGGGGCACACAGAACACAGTTAGCCAATGAGCCGCTGCTTCTCTCTCTCTGTGGCGCCGCCCCGGCTCTCGGCGCCGTACCCTCCAGCTGGATCAGCTCCGCCGAGTCGGGCGCCGGGTGGGCGGGGTCGGCGTCCTGCAGCAGAGCCAGAGTCCTGTCCATCGTCCCCTGAGGAGACAAGAGGAGGTGGGTCTCTGCACGAAGACCGTCGGTGAGAGCGTGGGGGCCGTGAGCGCTACCTCGTCGATGCAGACGGGCTCCGGCTCCTCGTGGGCCTCCTGCACCGTCTCCTCGGGGGTGGGGGTCTTCTCAACGAAGGCCACTGGGGGGGGGGAAGAGGCGGAGGTTAACTTAGCGGAGGTGAAGCCGCTCCTCGGTCGGGGGGGGGGGGGCTTGACATTCGACGGACCGACCTGTCTCCGGCTCGGCGTGCAGATTGGTGGTGACGAAGTTGGACGGGTAGAGGCCGACTCCTCGGTGGTTCTCTCCTTTCCACCAGTTTGGATCGCTGTGAACAAGGAGCACGGCGCCGAGTCAAGTCACAGCTCAACGCCTGAAATAAAATACACATGAACAACGGACATTACGTCACCTGTCGTCCAGAACCAGAATCAGCTCCCCGGCTTTGAAGGTCAGCTCGTTATCTTCAGCTGCTTCGAAGTCGTAGAGCGCTCGCACCTTCCGCGCCTCCTGCCCCCCGGGGTCAGAGGTCGTGGCCAGAGGGCGTGTCTCCACCTGCTGCTTCTGCTCCTGTAAGGACAGCTCGATGGCTGGGAAGGGAGGGGGGGGGAGAACGAGTCAATAAATGCTGAATTTATTTAACTATTTCAACAAATCCACTCGATAATCCATGCAAACTCAGAGAGAGAGAGAGAGAAGCCATGAACACATTCAGAAAGACTAGAGTGTAGAAGCCGCACTTCACCTTTGGCGAGGCTGTCATCCTCCGATTCTTTCACAACAGCAGGGGGGGCAAACTTTGTGGAGGATCCCTGTGGTCGAGATAGATGGAAAGGTCAGGTGTGTGTGTGTGTGTGTGTGTGTGGTTCCAGAGGCTTGGTACCACTCGTAGGTGATAATACATCAGTAATCATGTCCATATGGAATAGTTCCTCTGCAGGACTTTACAGTAGTAAAATACTGACTGCGTAGAGGTATCAACATCTCAACTTGTTCCTCCTACAGCTCAGGTGATCGATGGCTGGAAGGTAAGCAGTAGCAGGGCCCCCCCCCCCCCCCCATGCGGTTTGCTCACCAGCTGATTCCAGCTTAAATGCCACAGCCCTCCGGTCTCTACTAGAGCCGGTGGGAGTCCAGAGCATTAGGACACAGAGACAGACGATGTTCACCCACGAGGGTGAAGACGTGGTGGTAAAAGCGTCTTATCAACCAACCAACCGAGATGACAGAACGACAACAGATCATACATCTGTAGATCAGCTGATTTATGACGAGGGAGAGAAGACAGGTCCAAACGAGTCGTTACACAACAAAAACACAGACATCAGACAACAGGAGAGAAGACGGCGGTCTGATGTGAAAAGGGCTGCAACAATGAATTGATGAAATCAATAAAAATCCATTTTTAAAAGTGTGAAAAACGAATTTCATCATCAATTCTTATTACGTCACACGGAGCAAAAAAAAGAGCAGCCAGCAGCGCCGGCTGCTGTTGAGTCACATGACGCAGGCAAAGACGTGTTGGGAGCACCACGTTGTCCCGTTTTGAGGCGATGAACATAAGGAGCCTCCAGCAGCTCTTCTGCTGTTTACTGGTCATCCAGCTGATCAAGCTAGCGTTAGCTCGCTAATAACAGCAGTAAAGCAGTTAGCAAGACTAAAGACACGTTTTTATTTACTCTCCTTTTACTGTTGCACTTGGTTATTTTTTAGCTGTATTTAGATTTGCTGTAAACATTTACTTAAATTGCACTACAATGATGGAAATAATTTAATAAATAAGCTTCGAGTGAACATGGGGCTGTGTTTCAGAGTGTGTCTGATTGTGTGCATCCAATACCAATCAGAACATTTAACAGGATTTGTTTCAACGTCAGAACTTGTCCTCTATACTACACTACATTTTCTATTTTGGAAATGTAGATTTGCAGTTGTATTTTAGAATAATGGGTTGGAAATTAAAGCTTTTTAATGCGGTTTAAAAAAAAAATCTGATTAATTGATTATAAAAAGAATCGTTAGTTGCAGCCCTAGTTGTGAACACAGGAGAAGACAATTCAAGTCTTCTTCAATACAGAATGATGTTCAATTAGTAACGGATCCAAACATGCTACATGCTGATTGACCGGTCTCTATGTCCATGTTGGATAGGGCTGAGCAGGGGGGGCCTGAGGCAAAGCATTCTGGTCAACTAGAGACCTGTCAATCAGCGTGTAGCCCCGCCCTAAAGCATTCTGGTCAACTAGAGACCTGTCAATCAGCGTGTAGCCCCGCCCTAAAGCATTCTGGTCAAGTGAGACCTGTCAATCAGCGTGTAGCCCCGCCCTAAAGCATCCCCTGCTTTATAGTCCATTAGAGACCCGTCAATCAGGAAACACGGGAAAGGCCGCAATCCAACTCGAAGCCCCCAACCAACACGTGACGGCACCATGACGACTACCGGAAGCCCCCAGTAAACTACACAGGTAAACTTTGCTACAGACAAGACGGCGTACCTGCGAGGACGCGCTGGGGAAGCAGATGCCCTCCTCCTTCAGAGACTTGATGGTGGCGCTGATCAAGCTGAGCTGTGGGTCCTTCTGGAAGTCTTCTGCCCACTCCACCATCAGAGCCTTCAGCTTCTCACACACCTTCGGGTGGGCCTGCAGCACCAGACAGAACTTCATGTGAGTGTGTGTGTGTGATTATTCACCAAAAACAATCCATACGGGTTTCTTATAAGGAGAATCTATTTACAGCTCCACAGCTTCTCCCAGATGCTTTTCCTTACTTCCATGTCAATGTTTTGGTGTCATTCCCAGCTGAGCCACATATTCACTCTCTCTTCTTAATGTACTTGCACTCACCGTATTTGTGAGTTAAAAAGCCCAAACTTTATCAAAACATCTGAGAACACGTAAACAAAAGTGGAACCTAAAGTAAAGGCGTACAGCATAAACACTGCAGCAACATATGACGATCCCACACAGTGGTACGAGGGAGAAGAAGGGCTCACGTACTCTGCTCAACACGCTGCGCACTTCACTGGAAAACTCCCTCGAGCAGATTTCCAGGTGGAATATTTTGCCGCAGTTTGACACACAAGCGCCGAGCAGCTGCAGAAGAAGTCGTGAAGAAAGAAAGGGATCAAACAGCTAAGTAAAGTAAAACTAAGCAGGTCTTTATGGTGGGAAGCTTTTGGAATTAAAACACCTTCAATGAGACGAGCTTTAATGATGTCAATGGATAAATATAAAACCCTGATGGCTTTTCTTAATAAAAATGCTCAATGTTGGTTTGTAAATAAATGACATGATGAAAAACAGAAAGATACGTTGTGCCAAATTGGAGCAAACAACGTCCATTAATCCCATGAAGGAAGAAAGAAAACTGAGAATAAAAAGGTGCACATTAAGTTTCCACCCAGTGAAGAAACCTTCATTTGTAACTCCCTCCTACAGAGAGCCATGTGTGACTGTCCCACTCACATTGACGGCCTGCATGGCCACGTGAGGCACTTTGTGGTTGACTCTCTTCATGATGGATCTCAGGCTGTCCTTCGGTCTGCAGCACAAGAGAAACCAGCAGAGTTCAGCAGCCGCACAGCGACCCCCCCCCCCCCACCCCCACGCAGAAACCGACACACAACCTACCCGTTGGCTGTCGTTCCGATCTTATCGCAGATGTCCATGATGAGCCCCCAGTCGTCCGTCGTGTTGGTTTCATTGGTCGACTTCTCTGTAAAATGCGGCAGACGCACGGTGAGAGAAACGCGTGCACCTTTAAATCTTTAAATTAAAATGAATTATCTTATGACAATATCCACAATATTGTCTTTAACAACAGTCACATTCTGGCGTCACCTCTTGCTTTACGCTTAATAGAAAGGAAATACAGACGGCAGTTACTGAGGAAAACATTGAGGTGCTTAACTACATTAAAGTCAGCTCTTTGTCCTTTGGATGTGTCCTTTTCTATAACATGCACACGTGCATGTAGTGTCTACCTGTGATACGGTCTGTGTCATCAGGAGTTTGCATGCAAATGTTCATTTGACTATGATGAGAAGAAATGAGGCCAACGCGTTATAATCCAACGCAAAGAAGAAACAAGTGCAACGCTGTTATTGGTTGTTATCAGTGTAACAAACAGTTCAAAAGTCAAATCAACATGACGTCCATCAACCATCATTGATTGTTCGTTTGATCCCTAAATGTTAAACTCGGAAAATGGAACAAAACACGTCATTTTCACTCAACAGTCACATAAGACTTTGAAAAAGAGCTGTTCACAAATACAAGTTGAATTAGAGAATACTTTGGGCCGTTTGGATTATTTTAACACTAATAAAAATAACAATAATAATCAAGCGATGATGATCTGCTGTTAACATGTTGAATCTAAACAACGTTACAGACTATTTGGATTCTAAATAATGTTAATCTAACGTGATTATTGCTCTTGCCTTAGTTTGATCATTTACAAATTAAAGACTAAATTAGTCGCTGATCATAAAGTGAATAAATACATAACGTCATAAAGAGATTTTAAAAGATCGTTAAGTGTCCTAATAGATCTTTACAAGCAATGCCAGCCAGTTTAACGTTGACGACCAACCGATAAACTGATCGATAACCGTATTGGATGTCGATGGCAACCAGCCAGCTGAAGAACCGGGACGCGTCTGAGCCTCGTGGATGTGTGGAGAAGCACAAAATACATAAACTCACGACGCTAGCAGCGAAATGAAAAGACAACACTAAAAGCTAACCGTAGCTTAGCTTCTGAGCTAACGTATTTATTATTGGCCTGTTGGTTAGCCGCCGTTAGCTTCGGACTCACACACAACCAAAAGAGCGAGTCACTCACCGACATCTTGGTCAAATGGATTTTGGGAGAACAGAGGCATCTTGTTGATTCAACAAACTGCCAGACTACGTAACAAACTAACGAGTATATGTGTAAGCTCACGAATAAATCCTACACAAATATCTCTTCCTCGTCCATTAGCTTTAAACTCGCACCAGTTGCTCTTCCGGTAACTTGGCTGTCGTAATCAATGCCTGAAGAGAATGATTAATCCACAAAATACGTTTTATTAATGTATTTGGCGCAATTTTATTTTATTTTTATTTTGGGATATTTAAAGTTGAGCACGTTGACAAATTCCTAAATAAAATACTTTAAACAACTTTCTTAAACACCTCTGTTCACACAAAGGAGACAAGTGAAACACTGACATCTAGTGGAGAAAAACGGGAAGGCGCGTGAAGAATCATTTTATTACGTCCAACATGCCTTTATCATGTTACTCCAGCTAAATGACATACGTTCAATTGTAAATACATTATTTTGGGAGTTTACACGTGGACAGAAAATGTTACCCAAGAGAGATATACTGCCGTCTTCAAGTAAATACAATTAACTGAAATATCAATGTATACATTATATAATATAGCAAGAAAAAAACAATAAGATATTAAACAAAATAACATAACTGAGTAAAAATGGACATTAAGTACTTTTAATACAGTCTACATAAACAATGCAATATGTCTATGTAGACCATTACAGCGTGCCATGCAACCACGTGACCTGACAAAGAGTACTGCGTTAGCTAAAGAGTTGGTTTTCTATCAGTCCTCAGCAGTCCATGGTCCTATTCCAGTCTGCAAACACCCACAGACACTCTCCACGCGAACCTAAATGATCAGAACAAATAGATGAAGTTGCACATTTTGACGGGCGATATTTAAAAATAACGTTTCAGAGAGAACGTGTCAAAGTGAAGGCGGAAGTACGGAGGAGTTGCTCCTCTTGCTTCGGGAGCACGCTTCCGGGTTTTCCCCCCTCCCACCCCACTTGTTTGTTCCGTGCCTCCCGTGAACCTGACAGCCGCCGTCGTCCCGGGTTGAAAGAGCGTCGAGGGTTGCAGTCATGTCGTCAGCTGCTGCGGGCACCGGCAAGACGGCCCACGGCGACGTGGCCGCGAAGAAGAAGAAGGGACCCGGCGCCCTGGCCACGGCCTACCTGGTCATCTACAACGTTGTTATGACAGCGGGGTACGGAGCGCGTTCGTCGTGCTAACGCTGCTGTGGTCCGATGTGTGTGTGTGTTTGTGCGTGTGCGCGCGTGCTTGAGCTGGTTGAGCAATCGAGCTAACCACTGGCAGCATGCCGCGCTGTAACTGTCATGTTACAGCGCTATTTAGGTTTGTACTGCTGTGCACGTGGGAAACGGTGTTAGCATGGTGTGCAGCAGATAATCGCTCCCCTTACATCCTAATGCGGATTAGCGTCAACCGCCCTGGGTGCGCGCGCAGCTACTGACGCCACAACACCTTCCAGAGATGACAAACGGGTCAATGTCTGACACCAGTCAATATTACAAATGCAGGGGGAAAATACATCTTATGTGAAAAGTAAAACTTACATAATTAGTCTAATATATTAACTTGGTTGATGATTAAGGAACTAGTCCCAATCAAGAACAAATGATAAACGTCAGTGAGTGTTGCTGTTGTGAATATTAAGCTCCCATTAGCTTCGATTGTGTTTCTGACTCGTTATAGACCAGACGGCCGGGTGTTTAACCCCCAGATAACCTTCTGTAAAGGTTTGTCTGAACAAGTGCGCCTTTGACCTTTGACCTTTGTCTCTGCGTGTCGGTTCCTGCATCGTTGCACAATGAATGGCGGGCAGTTGTAAGTTGTGGCCTCTACACAGATCCAAAGAAAAAATACAAAATTGAACAGTTATTAAAGAGAAAACAAAAACACGCTTGAATAGAATAAATAAATATATATGTATTTATTTATTTTCAATGATCAGATTATCTGTTGGATCTTGTTTTAAATGTCTGCAGTGAAAATACTGATCACAGGCTTTCTGTAACCAGTGTAGCAATAGAGCATGTTGTAATAAGTAGCTAGCTAACCAGCATGTGTGTGCATGCATGCACGCATGCGTGTGTGTGTGTGTGTGTGTGTGTGTGTGTGTGTGTGTGTGTGTGTGTGTGTGCTCTCCCCAGGTGGCTGGTCATAGCTGTGGGTCTGGTCAGAGCTTACCTGGCCAGAGGAAGCTATCATGGGCTTTACTACTCCATCGAGAAGCCTCTGAAGTTCTTCCAGACCGGAGCTATTCTGGAGGTGAGATGAGCACAAAGGGCGGCGCCCTCACTCCGTTAACTACACTATGCACACGCTCAGTACTTCAATGGTGTCTTTTCCAAAGTCCCAATGAACCAATCTCTTTTGACCTCATGACCCTTTACAGAGAGGTCAAGGAAAAAGTGGTTAGGAAAGGAGGTTAGGGGTTATTTTTTTGACCATTGGGGAGGAAGGTTGGCCTCGCTATAAACACTGGCGGCACTTTAGCGATTTTTGAATAATTTTTGTTCGGTGAAGTAACAAACCGTGATGTACAGATACTTCTGTTGTGTCTTTGAGCTTTTTGCACGTTGAAAAAATGAAAATGGAGATTTCCTTATTTTCTGTTTCCTCCCTTTACAGATTGTGCACTGTGCTGTGGGTGAGTCCTCCGTCTGTCACCATGTGGCAATGTGCAGGGATACAAGATATCATTGTGTTCTGTTTGGCCCACTCTGAATAAACAATCATATCTGATTAATGGATTGTTGGCACAATATGTAAAAATGGTAAAAGACTTTCATTTAGCTGATCACACCAAATATTAAGACCCCCCCCCCCCCCCCACACCTTTCAGGGATCGTCCCGTCCTCCGTGGTGCTGACAGGCTTCCAGGTCCTGTCCCGGGTCTTCCTCACCTGGGCCGTCACTCACAGCGTCAGGGAGGTACGCCGGCTTCTTCACCTCCTTTTCTACTTCCATTTTGAAATCCGTGTGGGGGGGTGGGGGGGGGGGTCACTGTGTAATCCCCTGATGCTGGTGCCTGTGCCCTCTGCCCCGTCGATAGATCGGGGAGCTCTGAGCCTGTGAGTCAGCACGTGTCTCTTTACATTTAACCTCCCGTCTGCATCTAGCAACCCGTCTGCCGCCTGCAGTGTGAAAACACCCCCCACCCCCGCTCCTCCCATCATGCATCTGTGTTCCCTGCAGGTGCAGAGCGAGGACAGCGTGCTGCTGTTCGTGGCGGCCTGGACCGTGACGGAGATCATCCGCTACTCCTTCTACACCTTCAGCCTGCTCAACCACCTGCCGTACCTCATCAAGTGGGCCAGGTAGGAGATGCCCCCCCCCCCCCCCCCCCCCCGGCCACACTGCAACTCAAATGGTTGTTCTGTGGAGTGAAGCTGATCTTCTATGGAATGTGGTTGCAGGTACACTTTCTTCTTCGCCCTGTACCCCATGGGGGTGAGCGGCGAGCTGCTGACCATCTACGCCGCGCTGCCCTACGTCCAGAAGACGGGGCTGTACTCCGTCACGCTGCCCAACAAGTACAACTTCTCCTTCGACTACCACGGCTTCCTCATCCTCGCCATGGTGTCCTACATTCCCTGTGAGTCCTCCAGCGCAGGAGAACCGGCTCTAAGGTGCTCAATCCCTTCAACGTGATCGTTATAACTTTGATACCCCCCCCCCCCCCAGTCTTCCCCCAGCTCTACTTCCACATGATCCGGCAGAGGAAGAAGGTGCTGGGCCACATGGAGGACCACAGCAAGGTGGAGTGAGACCCCCCCCCCCCCTTCCCAACGGGCCGAGGAACCAAAACCAACCACAACAGCCGGGAGATTTCCATCATGGAGACACTTTATTTGTTGTTGTTGTCTTTCTCTGATTTCTGATCAATGTTTGTGTGTCTCGTTGGAGAGTCCACGAGGACTCGGAGCACTGATTAGTAGTTCTTTTTTATTTAATTCTTTTGTCTTCTCGTTGGCTTCAAAAGTCTGATCACATTCCTGATTTAAGTTCAATAAAACTTTTCCATTCTGTGGTGCTGTTTTCCATCTAGTCACATGATCTTTGTTTACGTCCAGTCAGCTGAGTCCCAGTGGAGCTTGTCCTATGATGTCTTAGTTGTTTAGGTGGTTTGTACTTTAAGTTAAGTGTGTTTTTATTTATCATCCCTCTTTTTGTCATGTTCTCGTGCAATCGCTTTGTCTTCTTTTTTTATTCTCTGATCAACTCTCTTTAGCTCAAACAAAGGGATTCTATATATTAAGCATCTATTTCCATTCAGGCTTTATTTAAGGAAGTTCAAGGGATTTATGGAAGTGTATTAAGACGAGAACACAAAGCACAATAAACGGTAGCAGCAGAGTTTCTGGATGAAGTTCTTTGATATGTAACTAAACCATATTGTAGCCGAACATGAGGATGTTCAACCGTATAGACTTTTATTTTGAAATGCAGAGTGACGAAGTGACTTTGTTCTGAGCTCTATAGTGAGCTGCAGAACCATCAGGACTGAGACACAACTGTGAATCATTGTGCTTTGTGTCTAACGGTCACTTGTGATTTGGGTAATTTTGCATTCGTGACATTCGAGTTCTTCCTCTATCTCGTTTTTAAATATGTTGTTTCAGCTGCTGTGAGAGTACGTTTTAGTCGCTCCTCAAAGGGCCGTGTGCAAACCTCACCATTACCAGCGTCAATACTAACAAGTACGTAAACTAAAGCGCGTGATGTACGGAGGTCTTCAGTAACGTAGCTTTAAAACACTGGTCTCGTCTGTTAAAGTGTTTGTATCAACAATCCCGTCCCTCCAAACTACTTCCTATTACAATCATTCAAAGCAAAGTGAGAGAATGGTGTTATTGCACGTTGATAATAGATAAAGAGAAGTCCACTGAAGCTCTTCAGACTGGATCCAATCTGCCACGGCCCCCCGCTACCCAGAGGGACTCTGGGCACATACATAACACATACACATACATAACACATATATAACACATACATAACACATAACACATACATAACACATATATAACACATACATAACACATAACACATACATAACACATATATAACATGCACATACATAACACATATATAATACATAACGCATATATAACACATGCACATACATAACACATACATGATACATACATTACACATACATGATACATATATTACACATACATTACATAACTTACATAACACTTACATTACACATACATGATACACACATAATACATAAGACCTCATGATGAGGATTTGAATGAAATAAACCTTTGAATAACTCAACATTGCCTGCAGCGGACTGTGGAAGCAGACAGTGTGTGTGTGTGTGTGTGTGTGTGCGCGATGTTGAACTGCTGCTGAACCAGTTCATGTGACATTCACTGTTCACTGTTGTCATCCCATATTTAAGAGTTTTACAACACCTGTTGTACATTTATTGTTAAAAAAAGAATGAATTATTGTTATTGCATCGGTACCTTTTGTGTAGCATAGTAAACATCATTAAGGCTTTAAAAAGTTATTAGCATTTTGTTTTTATATTACGTTGCGATTTATAACCAAATGAAGCTGAATATTACATAATGAAGGGAAAATGTGTTGTTATGACTTATTCTGTGGTTATTGCATATATTTCTACGAGATAGTGTGTTATCATATGCTATTATTTTGTTGCATAATGTGTTGTTGCACTATTCAACTCTTGGGTAGGATTCTGGGTAAAGCGGCAGGACCTCCTGTAGGGTCGGATTTTGAGTACTCGAGTAGTACATTAGTAGTACACGAGTACTTAAGTAGTACATGAGTAGTACATGAGTAGTACATGACTACTTTTGCAATAAAAGAGCGAGTAATAAGAGCAAAGCAGCGTCATGAGACCTGCAGAGAAAACTGTGTCTTCAGATGAACGAGACTCAGATTTCCATCTGTTGTCAGAGGACATGGCTGAATGGAAGCTCCTGTCCTCTCCCAGGACAGTGTCCCCCTCCTGGAGTCCTAATGCATGAGGGGGAGGGTGGGGGGGGAGTAGACACCCAAGGCCCCTCGTCACATGCCTCTGGTTTGCATTAGCACATTAGCACACAGTGTGAGGCGTCGTCTCTGTGTCACATGTTGAATACGTGATCTTTATCTTTGTCCAGGTTTTATCTGTGGTGATAAATTCACTCTTTGATTTATTAATGTCAGTCAATGAAAACCACGTATTCATTTACAAAGAATAGAAAGCATCAGATCCTCACACTTCAGAAGCTACGGACAGATTCGTGTTTGACGTGTTCTCTGATTGGATGATTGATCGACTTGAACTGAAGTCATGAGAGGAGGAAAAGAGGTGAAAGAAGGAGAAGCTCCATTATTTATTCATGGTGGAGAGATTGTAAAACATAAAGGACACATTTCAATGAGAGGATGGAGACACCCCCCCCCCCCGCCTCCCCAGAGCGTCAGTGTGCCCCCCAGCTGTGAGAACAGGCTCCGCCCATTCATCGAAGGGGGCGGGGGTGTTTCGCTTTTTTGCCACTGATCGACCGGCCCGTCGTCCAATAACAGCGCGCCTCCTCCATCGGGAGCGCGCAGAAAGCACAAACGGTGGAATGCCCCCCCACCTCTTCCCCTCCTGCCCGTTAAAGCGGTAGATGTGTTGTGATGCCACGCGCCTCCTAACGCACACTAACGCTGCGCGAGGAAACTCACCGGGGCCCCCGCGGACACGTTGGCACCGAGGGGTTGGGGGCGGGGGGGGGCATCGGAGCAGTGGTGGACAGCTGTTGGGACATTGATCGACTGATCGACCGCGCGGAGACGCAGCGCCATGCACCGAGGAGGAGGAGCGGCTGAGTTTAGCCTCCTGGGGAGGGCTGTGTGTGCGTGTTGGAGGGGGGAGGGGGGAGGGGGGGGGCGTGATGATGCGCTTTTTGCTCAGTGCCGCTGCATCGAGCCCTGAGGGGGCCACATGGGATTCACCTCCGGCGCCTCTTCCACGTTAGATTCTCGCGCGGGACGTAATTGACTGATGCGCGCGCGTCTCCGGGGACCCGCGTGCTGCTTTCGCTGCTTAATTGGCCCGATGATGTAGAGCCGAGTCCACCTGGATCCGACGTGGTGGCGAAGCTGGCTCCCCTGTGACTTCTGCGCATGTTTATTCCCAAGGCCCCCTCCACCCCCCCTCTCCCCCACCGCCCCCCCGCCCCTCCCCTCCCCTCCGTTGGGTCTTGCTTTGGAGAACCTCATCTGTACTTTATTGATTTGTATGTGGGTGGTCAGTTTTGGGGACCTATGGGAAGCCTAACCTATGACGGACCCTGCGGGACTCGATAGTTTCCGGGATTGTCCGGTGGAGCTGAACTTCGTGTGCCGGTGGAGGCGCGTTGCCTCCCGGTGCCCGACATGTCCAGATCAAACAGCGTCAGCCCGCCCGGAGCCGGTGCGCCCGGGCCGAGGGGAGGGACCGAGCACAGATCCGCCTGGGCAGAGTCGGAGTCCGTGGCCAACGGGTGCCCATACCCGGCCAGGTCCCCGCGAGAGAAGCCCCCCCGGACCAGCAGTCGGTGGCGGGAGGAGGATGAGCAGGAGCCCCGGCGGCCCGGGAGAACCGCCACGACGACCGTCAGCCGCGTCAGCTTCAGGTCCCGCTCGGCTTGGCAGGACCATGGCGAGGAGAGACCGACGCGTCCCGACGGCGAGGTGCGACCCAAGTCCGTGGAGTTAGGTCTGGAGGAGCGGGGGGCCAAGCCGAGGGCCGACGAGGGGGGCGAGGTCATGCCCGAGGTGAGCTTCTCTCTGGCGGCCTGCTGCTCCGGCGTCATGCACATTTTCAAATCCAAGAAGTTCCAGTCGGAGAAGCTGGAGCGTCTCTACCAGCGCTACTTCTTCCGCCTGAACCAGAGCAGCCTGACGATGCTCATGGCGGTGCTGGTCCTGGTCTTCACCGTCATGCTGGCCTTCCACTGCTCCGGCGCCGGGCCGGCGAGGCCCAGCGCCGCGTACGTGTCGGTGTTCTCCGTGGCCATCTTCCTCACGCTCGTCCTCATGGTGGTGTGCAACCGGAACGGGTTCCACCAGGACCACATGTGGATCGTGTGCTACGTGGTGATCCTGCTGGTGCTGGTGGTGCAGGTGGTCGGGGTGCTGCTGGTGCGCCCCAGGAGCGCGTCCGAGGGCATCTGGTGGACTGTGTTCTTCATCCACGTCATCTACACGCTGCTCCCCGTGAGGATGCGCGCCGCGGTCATCACCGGAGTGATTCTGTCCGCCGTCCACGTGTCCGTGTCCTGGGTGCTGAACGGCGTGGACAGCTTTCTGTGGAAGCAGGTACGTGGGGGGACTAAACGATGTTCCGTGATCTGCGGGGCTCTGCAAGCGGCTCTCAGCCGGGGGGAGGTCACGCCGGGTCACTGTTCATTTACAAGAAGCTTCCACACAAAGCTACCAGAGCGTGGCCATTAGGAGAAATATCCCATTCAGGGTTTTATTTATTTAGCATGTCACTTAAACACGGTGAAACTTAGTTAAATAACTAAGCTGCTGGTCTCTATAGACAAAGACTCTGCTTTAGGCTGTAGATTCTGGTCGCTATGGCAACTTGGCTCGTTGCCCCTCAGGGTTGCAGAAACCGTGTGCATAAGATCATCAGGGAGGCCGTGCCCATCTTATAATAGTCTGTGACTTGGGGGCAATTTAGAAAAGAACAAGCAGATGCTCTGATGTTAGTCCCTCAACAGCAGGGTTGATCCTCCAGTCATGTGTTAAAGCTGCATTCTGTGCGGTGACCAGCAGGGGGCGACTCCTCTGCTCCCATAGACGTCTATGAGGAAATGACTCTACTTCTCTCTTGATTTATTCCCTCAGTAAACATTGTGAACATGAGTTCATGGTCTCAGTCTCTAGTTTCAAGTCTTCTTCAATGCAGCATGATGTTCATTTAGTGAATGATGGTCCATTTGCTGGTCTGGTTGCATAAATGTATTTATTTATTTGTGCACATTCCCACCAGGAAGCTTCTGTTTGGGTTTCACTGCTCATTTCAGCTCTCGTTTATTAAAGACGAATATTTATTGTCGCTCGCTGTCGGGTTGCGTCATTGTTTGTTTAACATATAAATCTCTTTTCATTAGAATGCCAAAGATGTTTATCTGACGTGTCTGTGGGAGCATGTTAGTGATGCAGCAGCTTCCTATTGGCCATGGACCTTCTGATTGTGTTATTGTGGACTGAAGGGTCACATATCTGAGCCGTAAGCTGCTTTAAAAAAGAGGCTTTCCCTGTGGGCCCCGGAGCGCTGGAAAGACTTGAGCTTGTTTGTTTTCCTTCAGCTGGACTCGTAATGAAGTGACAGCGGATGCGTCCTAATGAGCTCCTCATGAAGTCTTCACACCACACATTCCTGCAGAGCGGCTGGTCTGTGGCGAATGCTTCTGGGCGTCAGACATCTCTCTTCTAGCTCTGATTAAGTGTTTAACCTTCCTTCAGCTCTGGTAGCCATCTTTTGATTTGTTGTGTTCGGGCTGAGTTTTCCTCCTCAGAGGCATCGAGCTGAGGACTCTGATACCAACATTGTTAAATAAGCGTTATGTGTGTTTATCGCTGAGCTCTAAGGCTGATGGGTAGTTTCCACTGCCGACGTTCATTAAGGAAGGAATTCCGTCTCCTGCTGTGATGCTGATGAGAGCTTCTGCTCCTTGTTTGTTTCATGCTAACAGGACTATTCAGTCTGATAACGAGGTCCTGTCAGCTGAGACTGTCGGTTCCCCCTGACCTTCACCTCCTGACCAGGAGGAGGGAGGCGTGGGGGGGGGTTCTTAGCTGCAGCTTGTCGCCATGACGACGGGGTCCCGTCCCGTGAAGAGGAGTGACAGTATTTGTGGTCATTGATGACGCGTTTTATGTTGTGTCAGTTTTTGATGATTTGTTGACAAAGTGATCAGTTAGATCTGAAAATGCACTTATTAAGTCGCTTTGGTTCAAAGCGTCAGCTAAATGACATGTGATGTAATGTTTGTATCATGGAAGCACCCTTGGGTATCACCTTCTTTAAATCTGGCCTTCAAGGAGCACTTGAGTGGAGGAGCATGTCCATCCATGACAGCGCCTCGAGACGTGACCACTGGTTTATTATGAGGAGAGAATCTCAAGAGGACATCTGAGAGCCAACAGCATCCCGCAATAAGCAACCAACCCAGGAAGTAAACAGCTGCGGCCCACACGCATCCACTGGCTTTGTCGATGGAGCACATTCAGGTCCAAAGGAGACGATGACTTTGTCTCAACAGGAACTAGGATGGTGAGAAGTGAGCGGATGACACAGCAGTCAGAGCGCTAAACCTTCCTCCTCAACTCTGTGGAACCCTCCAACAGTTCATGTCCTTGTGTTTATGGCCACAGCTGTCCACATCCTGTGGGACACGTCTTATAATAGATAAATGTAAGTACATCATGTTGTATTAACACAGACTTAAACCCATGTTTACAATGTTTACTGAGGGAATAAATCAAGAGAGAAGTAGAGTCATTTCCTCATAGACGTCTATGGGAGCAGAGGAGTCGCCCCCTGCTGGCCACTACACAGAATGACGCTGTAGCTCATGATGCTGACGCCCACAGGTGGGGGGGGCTTTAGGAGGAGCACGTCTCCAGGGGGGGCACATAACGTGTGGGGGATCGATAACAGATGCCGATCACTTATTGGTGTTCAGCAGCACAGCCAATCATTTCTTCTTCTTCTTCTCTGTGCAGCGGTGTCACAGACCGGCTGCTGCTCACACTCTTTAAACACACTCCCTGTAGCCTGTTGTCTCCTTGTTGCTCGGCAACCACAACGCTAAATGTTTTCTGAGAAACCGTTAGAACCGGACAAGGACGGTGGTTCACTGGAGGGTTGTACCTTCTCCCCCCTGGGGGGGGGGGGGGGGGTCCCTGCCGATTATTATTGTAATGTAACATTCAGAAACAGCCTGGACGTGTTGTGATGTAACCCGGCGTGAGAGGGGACACCCTGTGTGTGTTGTTCCACATGTCTGTAGTAGATGCTTTAAACCTCACGAATACGACGCTCGATATCCAGGGAGACGGCTACTTCCTGTCTCCACCCCCGGCCCGCCATATGCTGCCCGACTCGAGCGGAGGGTGAGGCGCCAATCACTCTGTGGGGGGGGGGGGGGGGAAGTTACAAGAAAGCTGAGGGCTTGAAGCAGATTGTTTTGGGCATTTTGAGGGCAAAACACAGGCATGAAACCCCCCCCCTTAAAGGTTCCTGTTCACAAAGCAACGTCCTTGTTGTGACCAAGCAGTGGACACCCGTCCAACATTCCCTCTGCTCTCATCGCTGCTCGGTAACCAGTATGGTTGGTGGACACCATCACTGCAAAGATACTTTAGAATGCGCCTTTATTTTGAAATCCCCACAGCACGTTTGCGTGGTCATTCTCATGCGAGCGCACTTCCTTCCTACGGATCCTCCACTATAGATGATCTACCTGATGCTCTTCAGCCGTCTCCATCTTGTATTTGTTCAACCAGTGAACAGGAAGTTACCTCATCTGGACTGAGGAGGAGACGCTCTGATGGGACAGACCTGTCAATCCTTGTGTAGCCCCGCCCTAAATGGTCAGCTGGACTCTGACTGGACCATAGTTTACTAAAGAGGACTTCATTCCAAAACAATGCTTCATAAACACAACGCTTCCATCGAGCTTCCTCTCTGGGACCAATGCAGTGGGAATCCTCTGAGGACATAAAAGACACTCAGAGACACTCGACACCCTCCTGGAGCTGATTGGACCACGTGCTCAACGTGCGCTCACGTGCGAGTGCACGTGCACGTGCACGGTGCCATTAGCACAAGCTGCCTTTGTCGAGGCGGCACGAAGAGTCCAGTGAGCATCATGTGCCACGATGCGAATTGTGGAAAGTAAACCATCATCATCGGTAATGAATGCAAAGCCATTGTCCCGTCTTCAGGTCTTTGAGGGGGGGCTCTCCTGCTCACCGATGACTCACCGGTGAACCAAACTGGAAAATAGTTCATTCTGGGTTCATAGATGATAAAATGAGAACATGAACATGAAGTAAGACACAAAGACACTTTACATTTCCCATTAATACATTTTATTTATAAAATATTCATCTTCTTAAAGTCAAACAAAGGGACCAAACGAGTCTCCTCTGTTTATTCTGGGTATTTTTAGGCTGGAGCTACAAACCGAGGTTATCGAGGCTCTGTGTATTCTAACTGCAGCGGGTGGGGGGGGGCAGTACAGGACGCCTGGCCTTATATGGAGGGAGTCTGAGGCCGCTGCAGCAGCAGGTCAGAGGTCAGCTCATGACTCCATGTAACCAAAGTGTACTTAGTGAGTTCCAGAGGAGCCGAGGCAGTGTGACCCCCCCACACAGACTGTGTGTAGATAGACTTGGTCTCGATTTAACTATTTGATAGTATTAATAGTCCTGTTAAATAGCAAAACATGATCAGTAGATAGGAGCTTCATGTGGAGCGTGATGGGGGCGTGATGGAGGCGTGATGGGGGGGTGATGGAGGTGTGATGGGGGCGTGATGGCGGGGTGATGAAGGTGTGATGGGGGGGTGATGGGGGCGTGATGGCGGGGTGATGAAGGTGTGATGGGGGCGTGATGGAGGTGTGATGGCGGTGTGATGGAGGCGTGATGGGGGGGTGATGGAGGTGTGATGGCGGTGTGATGGAGGCGTGATGGGGGGGTGATGGAGGTGTGATGGAGGCGTGATGGGGGGGTGATGGAGGTGTGATGGAGGCGTGATGGCGGGGTGATGGAGGTGTGATGGGGGCGTGATGGCGGGGTGATGGAGGCGTGATGGGGGCGTGATGGCGGGGTGATGGAGGCGTGATGGGGGCGTGATGAAGGCGTGATGGAGGCGTGATGGCGTTGTGATGGGGGCATGATGGAGGCGTGATGGGAGCGTGATGTTAAAACGTGGAATGTTCATATTTATTTATTATTTATTTATATGGGTCAGAAGTGGTATGATCGGTATGTGGGTCTCTCTCTGTATTTGACCCTTTTATAGATATGTTTTCATTAATATGCTTTCTGCTCATTCAGATGCTTTGTGAGCGAGTTGGAGGAGACACTTCAGGCTGAGATAATAGAGAAAAAAGAGGTAAATCCTCATTGCTCTGGTTCTCTTTAAGTGAAGCCTTAGCTGCATTCTGTGTGGTGACCAGCAGGGGGCGACTCCTCTGCTCCCATAGACGTCTATGAGAAAATGACTCTACTTCTCTCTTGATTTATTCCCTCAGTAAACATTGTAAACATGAGTTTATGGTCTCAGTCTCTAGTTTCAAGTCTTCTTCAATAAAACATGATGTTCATTTAGTGATTGATGGTCCATTTAGAGTCAAACAGACCATAAAGCAGGGGATGCTTTAGGGTGGGGCTACACGCTGATTGACAGGTCTCTAATAGACCATAAAGCAGAGGATGCTTTAGGGCGGGGCTACACGCTGATTGACAGGTCTCTAACAGAGAGAGAGAGGTCTGAGAATGTTGTTCGACAATAGAAACATATTTGTGTTGAATGTCATCTGGTAGACAACATGCTTCCCTTAGAGATGATTCACTGGAGGCTTAGAGAATGATTTGTCCATGTAAAGAATGTGTTAGCATGCTAACATTAGCTACTTAGCAGTAAAGAGCAAACACGGCCTGATGGGAGCGTCGGTAGTTTTGCAGGAAGTCGGTCATTAAAGGTTCAAATGTTGGACCGAATGTGTCACAAAGTTCTGAGGATTCATTTTCTGAGCTCATGAAGTTAGATTTTTTTTCTCATGAAGACGTTCTGTTTAAAGGAAAAGTGGGGGGTTGAAAATAATTCATCAGTCCTTCGCTGTGATGCATCTGACATCAGAAACCAACCAGCCATAAATACACGGACCGTCCTCAAGGATCATGATATCTGATCAGCTTCTTACTGGCTGTGGTTAAAGCTCATTATCACGTTTGACAGCGTTAATGGCTTAAAGCTCAGGATGTGACACGTTTTAAAATATGTTGCCAACCAATCACACAGCTAGAGACTAAGTTGGGTCTGATAGTCACTCTTCACTGGACTCATGGTCACCATCCCATAATGACCTGTTCCTGCAGCATCACCCGCCCTGTGTTCTCACGTTAGTGTGAACGCTGCACCTGCTGCACAGTGCTAAGCTACGTTTATGTTGTTAAGTCAATACATTGGTTTTCCTTTTTAAAAACATAAATACATTTTAACAGCACATAAATCTCATTGGGAGATGTTGTGGGTCAAATGAATCCACTATCATCAGATTCCCCACCTGGATATTGAAATATGGATTTGTTTGCAGTCAGAAGCTCCGGAGGGGAAACGGCGTGGAGGTCTATGTGTTGACATCAAAGGGTCAGTCTGTAGCTGTGGAATCTTCTCTTTTTGAAGCACTGGATGAAAAATTAAAGTGTTTTTGTTGGTGGGCTTGTCTTTCTTCTTCAAAGGCGTGACTCACAGGATGACCTTTTCAGTTCAGTTCCTGTGAGGCATCGGCGCCGCTTGAGAGCACGTTTGTGGCAGAAATGCGATGGCGAGACACAACATTCAGTCCGTAGAGCCACATTAATACTTAACAATACTATATTTACATCCATGCTGCTCCTTTGTATAATCTCAATCTTTAAACCAGAACAGCTTGCCAGAACATTTCACCCCATAAAGATGCGATAATTAATAAAAGCCCTCCGATGACCCCCCGACCCCCCGTGATAATGACTCCACGCCATCGAGCCGTTTCCATTAGAGGCGTTTAATTTAATGTACATGCAGAGTGCACTTCAGCCTCCCCCGAACACGGCGGTGTAATAATAGCAGTCTTATGCGGTCGCCATGGCGACGGCCAAACACAGCCAAACAGAAGCTTTCCTTTGGTGTTTTTGTGTTTTTTTGCATTAACCGAGCAGCTGACTCTTCGAGGTGAAATCCAGGAAAACAAGAACAGGCCGCCGGCGTCCAGCGCCGCTCACATGACCTGCAGCTCTCCCACAATGCGCCCGACTGTGCGCTCGTAATCAATGCAGATGATCTAATCAGAGGTGAAAGTCGGTCCTGGAGGACTCAGCTGACAGACTTTCAGCTGGAAATAAAGTGCAGGCTTCTTCCTCTTTGTGAGGTTTCATTCCAAAAGGAAACAATCCGGCCTTTTATTTTCTGGTCGATGAGTCGTGCACGGATCGCTCGGCTAAGCGTCACCATAGTGACCGAGGACGAGAGGCTGCAGGGAGGAAGTGCTCCCAGTTTGATTCAGGGCAAAATGCCCTTTTTAGGAGGTCCACTTCCTGTCAACTGACTGCCGTAGGAATGTTCAACATGTGACCGTTTCCCACAATGCTCGGGAAAACACAGCCTTAAAACAACAACCACACTTAAACATGTTTTTATTATTTAAATCATTCACAGCCTCCAGGAATCTTGTTTAGAATGACTATGATTATTTTGAAAGGAAGGTTCAGCTTCCTGTAGCGTAGCATCTTTTAACTTTTTAAGCGTATTGTTGGGAGCGTGTTGGAGGCATGTTATGAGCGGGTTGGAAGCGTGTTATAGGTGGGTTGGAGGTGTGTTAGGAGCGTGTTGGTGTGTTGGAGGCGTATTAAAGACGCGTTGGCGCTGTGTTATGAGCGTTTTGGAAGCGTGTTAGGGAGCGTGTTATAGGTGGGTTGGAGGCGTGTTAAAAGCACGTTGGAGGCGTGTTAGGAGCGTGTTGGAGGCGTGTTAAGAGCGTGTTCGCAGCGTGTTGGAGGCGTGTTAGGAGTGTGTTGGGGGTGTGTTGGAGGCTGGTTAGGGGTGTGTTGGAGGCGTGTTGGAGGCGTGTTAGGAGCGTGTTGGAGGCGTTTTAGGAGCATGTTGGAAGTGTGTTGGAGGCGTCTTAGGAGCGTACGGAAAGCGTGTTGGAGGCGTGTTAGGAGCGCGTTGGAGGTGTGTTGGAGGCGTGTTAGAGGCGTGTTGGGAGCGTGTTAGGAGCGTGTTGGAGGCGTGTTAGGAGCGTGCGTGTTAGGAGCGTGTTGGGGTGTGTTAGGAGCTTGTGTGTTAGGAGCGTGTTGGGGTGTGTTAGGAGCTTGTGTGTTAGGAGCGTGTTGGAGGCTGGTTAGGGGTGTGTTGGAGGCGTGTTGGAGGCGTGTTAGGAGCGTATTGAAAGCGTGTTATGAGCGGGTTGGAGGCGTGTTAGGAGCGTGTTGGAGGCGTTTTAGGAGCATGTTGGAAGTGTGTTGGAGGCGTCTTAGGAGCGTATGGAAAGCGTGTTAGGAGCGTGTTGGAGGCGTGTTAGGAGCGCGTTGGAGGTGTGTTGGAGGCGTGTTAGAGGCGTGTTGGGAGCGTGTTAGGAGCGTGTTGGAGGCGTGTTAGGAGTGTGTTGGGGGTGTGTTGGAGGCTGGTTAGGGGTGTGTTGGAGGCGTGTTGGAGGCGTGTTAGGAGCGTGTTGGAGGCGTTTTAGGAGCATGTTGGAAGTGTGTTGGAGGCGTCTTAGGAGCGTACGGAAAGCGTGTTGGAGGCGTGTTAGGAGCGCGTTGGAGGTGTGTTGGAGGCGTGTTAGAGGCGTGTTGGGAGCGTGTTAGGAGCGTGTTGGAGGCGTGTTAGGAGCGTGCGTGTTAGGAGCGTGTTGGGGTGTGTTAGGAGCTTGTGTGTTAAGAGCGTGTTGGGGTGTGTTAGGAGCTTGTGTGTTAGGAGCGTGTTGGAGGCTGGTTAGGGGTGTGTTGGAGGCGTGTTGGAGGCGTGTTAGGAGCGTATTGAAAGCGTGTTATGAGCGGGTTGGAGGCGTGTTAGGAGCGTGTTGGAGGCGTTTTAGGAGCATGTTGGAAGTGTGTTGGAGGCGTCTTAGGAGCGTATGGAAAGCGTGTTAGGAGCGTGTTGGAGGCGTGTTAGGAGCGCGTTGGAGGTGTGTTGGAGGCGTGTTAGGAGCGTATGGAAAGCGTGTTAGGAGCGTGTTGGAGGCGTGTTAGGAGCGTGTTGGGGGATGTAAAACGAGGGAAACAGGAAGGTGTAGGAGGCTGCTGGGTAAATATTGACACCTACGATGTCCTCCTCTGTTGTTTTTATGGCCTCTGCTGGCAATTATTAATCAGCCACTAAAATAACGTTAACTGCCATTGCTCCTTAATCTTATATATGGGATTCATTTTGGGTAAAAAACATCTACTTTAAACTGAGATTAGAATAATTAAATCCAACGAGGCCTATGCGAGTGAATGACGAGCACTTAGTTAATCATCTTCCTTTTATTTATTATCCTTTTATTAGATCATTATTCATTCTATCACGTCTATTTTTAATTCTATCGATCCATGATATTGTCGTCTCGCCTCACTAATAACATTAACTTTAAGCACTTTAAGTTGCATCTCATTCCTTTAAAAGCTGCTCTGTTGATTGATAGATTATTGATACATTAGGAGGCCTTCTGTCACAGCTGTGACTCATTAAACACTCAATACTAGAAACCAGGACAAAGGGAAGAGTCTCCTCAGGGGACACAGTAGATGGACAGCTGCTAAATAACAACAATGGTGTTGCAGGAAGTTTGGAGCTTGTCTGAACCACCACTCGCATTAAAGGTAGAAGAGGTATGAAGGCCTTTTATATCCGTAGTACAGGTAGACAATGCAATGACACCTGTAGTTATTCATTATTTATGTTTAGAATATGTTTGGAGTTGTTCTGTGACATCATAACAGATGTGTATACATATACACCTCTGTACACGTGTGCATGCTTCTACTCTCCCGGGTGCTCCTAGGTTTCCCAAACACGGCGCCGGGCAGTATTAATAGAAGAAGGCTTGTATTGCCCCGTTGGGAGGCTTTATCTGATGCTTTGGCGTTTCCATGGCAGCGCGGGGGCCGCCGTGCTGCTGCAGCTGGCTGGATGAGTCCTCGGTAAACGTCTCACTGGGACCTTTTCAGAGTGTTCCCCACCAGGCGGCAGATGTTACATCCATGGATGCATCACACAGGCTCCTCGGGTCGTCTGCAAGTCGATGGAGCATCGCGTTTGTTCTTTTCGCTGGTTGTAGAAAGCCAAGATGGCGGCGGCCAAGTCCCCAAAAGTGGAGCCTTTAAACGTCCCCCCCCGGGTGCCCAGACTTGACCTGGTGGAGACGTGCTGCGTTTTGGTCTGGTTTGTTCCGGGGACACAGAGCGTGAGTCGGCCCATTAGACGGGAGGAATGCCAGAACCAGGGCTCGCCGCATGGACGCCGTGTCCGTTGTGGCTCCGCTGAGGCGCACTCATCAGAGGGAGGGACCCAAAGGGACCACCCAGAAGCCTACAGCCCGACCTTCTGCCCCGGGGTCACACACACCTGCGAACATCCTCGTCTTGGTTTGTTTGCTGCTGTTGTTCTGTCTCTTCTCTCTACGACTCCCTTCTCATCTCAGGCCATCTTTTGCTGCTGGCCCCGTCCCCACAGATCGTGTCCAACGTGCTGATCTTCTCCTGCACCAACATCGTGGGGGTGTGCACCCACTACCCCGCCGAGGGCTCCCAGAGGCAGGCCTTCCAGGAGACCAGGGAGTGCATCCAGGCCCGCCTGCACTCGCAGAGGGAGAACCAGCAGCAGGTGAGATCAGGGTTCCACCCACAAGCTCCTCAGCAGGATCTACCAAGAACCTAGGAGCCCCCCCAGGGGACCTGCTTATACCAGAAACGTTTCTGGTGAAGCAGAAGGTGGAGAAATGATTTCCTCTTCCACAAAAAGTCAGAGAACATAAATGAACATGATGAAACACAGCAGTTTTTGAATGACAATAAAATTGCCATGATATGTTTTTGTGTCACGTTGCCTCCTCCCCACTCTCACTCACTCACTCACACACACACACACACACACACACACACACACGCACACGCACACACGCACACACACTTTGCTTACCTTGCACTTCTTAATGTACCACACTCTCCTGCAGGAGCGTCTTCTGCTCTCAGTGCTTCCTCGCCACGTTGCCATGGAGATGAAGGCCGACATAAACGCCAAGCAGGAGGACATGATGTTTCACAAGATCTACATCCAGAAGCACGACAACGTCAGGTACACACACACACACACACACACACACAGAAGCTGCAATAAATAACACTTTTTTCTCACTGTTTATTGACTGGTAGCTTTAATCAGATTGGCATCTTTCCAACGGTCCTTGAACACATCGTTTCTGTGTCAGTGAAGGCAGAGAAAGCAAAGCTTTACAATGAACACATATGAATACATAGGAAGATAAACTGATATTTATCTTTTAAACCACAATTTACTCAGACTGCAACTGGGATGAAATCTAAACTTGACCAAATGTATTTCATCACAAATGAACTAAACGTGTGATTCCTTCTGTGACAAAGGGCCACTCGAGAACAACACTGCATGCGTATCAACATCAAGCCCACGATAGATTCTAAAAGTAATGGAACCACAGAAGGAGAAATATGTTCTGGTGGAGGTGTGCACATCACACACACACACACACACACACACACACAACGTGAAACGTTGCTGCATCACGACTGTAAAACACACCGTGCTTTAATCGGGGTTTAATCCAGTCTGCTGCAGCCCACCCACGGAGGTCCCGTTGGGGGGGGGGGGGTGCAGGCGTTGCCACGACAACAACAGGCTGCGTGGTATTTTCCTCACCTGTCTCTTGCACACAGGATCATTATTATGAACAGGAGTATGCACCTGTCATTAGTCATACTAATACTACTGTTAGTACTACCTACTACCTAGTACTACTAGTATTAGTGGTGCCGTGGATCTGAAGGAACCTTTAGGTGTGACACCAGGTGGAGGTGGAGGAACAACACGCTGCCTGTAGTTGGTCTTCTTCATCTGTTACCTCACTGAGGTCTTCATCACTGCTTTTATTGGCTGCTCTCTATGAAGAAGGAGTCATGTGACACATCGGTGAGATGGAGAATCTCTTTGTAGTCGAGTGAATCAGAGCACAGAGCCAGGGGGGTGAGGGCACAGGAGATGAGCGGGTGATGGATAAAATGAGCAGGATGAATGGATGAGAAGGTGGGGTGAGGGGGGGCAGAGTCAGGAAGTCAGCGTCCCCACAAACAACCAATAGGATTCTTCCATTGGCTTGGTGAATAACGGGTCAAATGAGGAAGTCTCCAGTTTGCACAAACAAAGCTTGAGACCAGTAAGCCCCCCAGGCAGGAACCACCAGGTGCAGAGGAGCGTTGGGACCTCCGGGGGGAGCACTGTTCGTTGCTCCCTCCTGGACCATCGAGCGTCGGGTTCCTGGGGGGTCCAATCAGAACATCATCTAAACACACAGTTAGCCTAGCATAGCCGGCTGCTTTTTGTGCAGCGTTACATGCATCTCAGAAACAGCTTATTTTATCTTTTTCCATCTTACTGCGATGCTACTGAACCTGTGAGAAGGCTGACCCCCCCCCCCCCCCCTCTACCTCCCTCCCCTGCAGCATCTTATTTGCAGACATCAAGGGTTTCACCAGCCTGGCGTCTCAGTGCACGGCTCAGGAGCTTGTGATGACGCTCAACGAACTCTTCGCCCGCTTCGACAAGCTGGCAGCGGTGAGAACACACACACACACACACACGCACACGCACGCGCACACACACACACACACACACGCACACACGCACTTGTGTATCCTCTGGAGCTCATGACTCCTTGGTGTCCACCAGGAGAACCACTGCCTGCGCATTAAGATCCTGGGCGACTGCTACTACTGCGTCTCCGGGCTTCCGGAGGCCCGGGCCGACCACGCCCACTGCTGCGTGGAGATGGGGATGGACATGATAGAGGCCATCTCGTGAGTACCCCCCCCCCCCCCTCCCAATCAGCCTGAAGCCCCGCCCTTCGTGGTCTGTCAATCAGCCTTTAGGCCCGCTTGACAGAAAAACGTTGTATATTGTTATTTTATTATTAATTAGTTTAATAGACATACTATGAAGCTGGTTTCATTAGGAGGTTTCATTAGGAGGATGAATTACATACATTTAGTGCTTACCTGTAGAACCTTAACCATCACCCCGGCTCCTGCAGGCTGGTCCGTGAGGTCACCGGGGTCAACGTGAACATGCGGGTGGGCATCCACAGCGGCCGGGTGCACTGCGGCGTGCTGGGACTCAGGAAGTGGCAGTTCGACGTCTGGTCCAACGACGTCACGCTGGCCAATCAGATGGAGGCGGGGGGGCAGGCCGGGTAAGTCGCAGCTCGGCCGCTGACTGACCTCAGAGCAGCTGAGCGCAGCGCGTCAACGCGTCTTTGTCCTTCCAGGCGCATCCACATCACCAAGGCCACGCTGAACTACCTGAACGGGGACTACGACGTGGAGGAGGGCGCGGGGGGGGAGCGGAACGCCTACCTGCTGAAGCACCACATCGAGACCTTCCTCATCGTGGGCTGCAGCCAGAAGCGGGTACGGGGGGGGGGTCACCCTTTGACAAAAGGTTCAAATACATATCCAGTATAAAAACGGAAGGAAATACACTTTAAACTAATTTGAGTTTTAGTGCAAAAAACAACTTTAAGTCTACTTAAAGTCTACTTTTTTTTCTACGTTTTCTAAAGTGCTCGTTTATATTGGTTGAAATCTTTAACAATTTAAGGAATTCTTCACTTCCAATGATCATAAAAGGGTTTTTCTGCCGTGCTTTGAACAAAGTAAAGTTTTATAAACTATTTAAATGTTTCAAACCTTGTGCGTAAACATTCCAACGCACCCGAAAATATGCCTCGAACCTGCAGAGAGACGTTTGGTTATTGAGGCTTGAAACAACACAAACGGGGGGGGGGTGAACGCAGAGAGCTTCTTCTGATGGGACACACGTGGGGACCCTGGTCATGTGACATGTGTGACATGAAGCTGCTGATCCTCTCTCTTGTGTTTTTGAGGAGCGCCTCCTGCAGGACACGTATCACATATCAGCTCCGTAAGAAGACAAAGTTTGACAGGCCACAATCACAATAACAATAACAATAATAATAATAATGATCAAATTACCTCTCAGCAAAATAGAACGAAGGCTCTGAGAATCACAAATAAAGCCCTTTCATCTGTCACCATGTGACCGAACATGTGGAGCCGTCGTCATCAGAAACACAAATTATTTGAAAAGGCAAAACAACAGAAATGAATTAGCTCGAAATAATAATGAGACGAAAGATGAAATCAGCTTGAAAGTCGAGGCCTTTCTGTGTAAGAATGTGTCACATATTTTGTCCATAGAACTGGAGCTTCATTCTCAGAGGCCCTGAGCTGCAGTTCCTAAAACGTACATCGTGTGGGTCACAGCTACGCGTGAATGAGTCATGTGATCGAAATGGAGGACGGGATTGGTGGAAGCGAAATAGGACGTAAACGTTAACAGAGCGGCTCGCTGGTTTTCAGAAGGAGGAGAAGGCCTTGATCGCCAAGATGAACCGGCAGAGGACCAACTCGCTGAGTCACAACAGCGGCCACTGGACCGACCGGCCCTTCTACAACCACCTGGGGGGCCACCAGGTCTCCAAGGAGATGAAGAGAATGGTGAGCAGCATCAGGGTGGGGGGGGGGGGGACCTCTCATGTGCACAGATTGGAAGAACAGATCTTTGATTTGTACATGTTAATCTGCATCTGATTAATATCCATCCATCCATTTTTTCCTCTCAGGGATTTGAAGACCCCAAAGACAAGTGAGTATCCGACGCCACCTCAGCTGCAAATAGTAAATACAGAGATGAAGAGCATCAGATCTGAGGAACCCTCTGATAAATAACAAATAACTGAAAATATAACTTCTTCCCCATCAAATGGCATGAAGATGCTAAAATATTTAAAAGTAAGTAGTAAGAAAAATGATTACAATAATTATTAAAGGCTATGATTGAACCTTCCCGGCCTCATGAGTTGGTGGAGACCAAAAACAGAGCTAGAAGAAACCTAGATCAAGTTCTCACTTGGTCACATGTGTCTTCTCCCTAAAGCTTCTCTAAAAGGAGATGAAAATGATCAGGAAGTATATCCGGGATCAGCCGCTAAAATCCACCAACTTCATGTTGAATCATCAACGAAAAACAGATCTGAGGTCAACTTCCTGTTCTCCAGTGCGTTTGATTGACACGTTGCGGCCACGTTGTGTCGCAGCAGACGGCAGTGAGAAACGATGTCACGGGTCTCCTGTCGTGTCATCCAGGAACTTCATTTTCAGAAACGCTCAGGAGAACCTGAACCCGGAGGACGAGGTGGACGAGTTCCTGGGACGCGCCATCGACGCCCGGAGCATCGACCGCCTGCGCTCTGAACACGTCAAGAAGTTCCTGCTCACCTTCAGGGAGCCCGACCTGGAGAAGAAGGTGAGTGACCGTGTCTGGGCCGAAGGAGGACGTGGGGACCTGTCAATCGGCGTGAAGCCCCGCCCTAAATGGACATCATGCCGCGTTGAAGAAGGCTGGAAACTAGAGACTGGGACCATAAACTCCTGTTTACAATGTTTCCTGAGGGAATAAATCAAGATGTCGAGATGTTCAGGTGGTGTCTCCTCCTCCCTCCTGCAGTACGCCAAACAGGTGGACTCCAGGTTCGGGGCCTACGTGGCGTGCGCCTCCCTCGTCTTTCTCTTCATCTGCTGCATCCAGATCGTCATCGTTCCAGTGTGAGTCATAGCAGCACATTAACGTCAGCGTTCAAGCATAAATGTTGTTCATGTCCACAGAAAGTGAGTCTCCTCCCAGACTTTTATATCTGAATGTAAATATATATCTGTGCATATGAGTTACTGCGTAACAAAGAGCCTAACTAATGTAAATACATGGGTAATAACAGCAGTGTAGCCCTGCTAGTGTGACCATCCTTAAAGCTGCGTGTCTGCAGCTCCGGGCTGATGGCGGCCTTCTTCGCGGCGGCGCTGCTCGTCCTGGCGGCCGTCATGTTGGTGTCCACCGTGTACTGCTGCTTCGGGGTCAGTTCCCTCCTGATGGTCCGGTTCTTCATCCTGTACACCCTGATGATCGGTCTAGCGGTCGATCACAGGCGAGCCGTGGATCAGCTGTGAGCGCAGGTGATCATCCCGAGTGTGTGACCTTTGACCCCAGGTGTTCCCCGCGGCCCTGCAGAGGCTCTCCAGGAGGATCGTGCGCTCCAGACTGAACAGCACGCTGGTGGGCGTCTTTACCATCATCGTCGTCTTTCTCTCCGCCTTCATCAACATCGTGAGTAAACCCCCTCCCCCCCCCCCGGACTCGGGTCCTGTCACTGACCTTTGACCTCCTCCAGTTCACCTGCAGCAGCCTGGACCTGCGGAGATGCCTCGGGGCGGAGCTTAACATCAGCCTGGCCACCGCCTGCGACGCCCGCCTCCTCAACGTCAGCCTGGACGCCACGCTCAGCCCGTGTGGGGGCCACGCCCTCGTCTGCAGCTTACCTGAGGTACAAGTGTGCCCCCCCACTCCTTCACCTCCCCTCCTTTCCTCGCCTCCTCACGTAACAATTGTCATTTAAACTTGAGGTGTAGAACTTTGACATTTATACACATTACCGTCATCACTGCCAATCATGTGACCATTTATTTATATAGATTTTGTCGAGTCCTTACTTTAAATCCAAACTTCTAGAACTTTCTTACAGTCGTGTTTTACAGGCTACACAATTCAGGCATAACAACATAATCATTGACCACAATGATCTACAGATGTAAATGTATATATATTTATTGATAATAGGGCTGTCAACATGAACGCGTTAATCAGAAGATGGGAACTAAACGGCCGCTAGCTGCTGTCAGTTTGATCGTGAAGAGCGATTCGGTAACTGAAGATGAAAGTGAAGTGAAACAAACAAAGGCTCAACATACAGCAGAGAACTGAGCAGTTGGTGCAATTACTCCACGGGTCCATCAGAAGGGGGTCGAGTGGCAAACAGACCACATAAAGCACCACTATGCTAAGCTAGCTGCTATGCTAAGCTAGCTGCTATGCTAAGCTAGCTGCTTCTATCTCATGAATTTCAAAATGTACAATTAGGTATTTTTTGTAATATATTGACAGCCCTAATATATATATATGAATGTGAGAATGTTCTGACTCACAGGATCTTAGTGTTTACCTGTGGATGTGACCCCGCCCCCTTTGCCCCCCCAGTACTTCTCCTCCTGTGTGCTGCTCAGCCTGCTGGCCTGCTCCGTCTTCCTGCAGATCAGCAGCATCGGGAAGCTCTTCCTCATGCTCTTCATCGAGCTGCTCTACCTGCTCGTCATGGAGGTGCCCAAAGTGAGCCTCTTCGACAACCAGGACCTGCTGGTGACGGCCAACGCCATCGCCGCCGCCGCGTGAGTCCTCCGTGTGCGTGTGCGTCTTTGACTGTGTGCAGATGTTCTGACAGCTGATTGGCTCTCGTCTGCTCCTCCCCCTTTAGCGCCAACCACACGAATGGAACGAGGTGACCTGCTGACTGATGCTAACGCTAATGAGCCAACATCGAGAGGGCAGCTTGTTACTGGGGAGTTACACCCATACTGTTCATCTGAAAACACCTAGTGTGTGTGTGTGTGTGTGTGTGTGTGTGTGTGTGTTGACCTCCAGCTGTGACGTGGACTCTAAGGTTCCTCTGAAAATCATGACCCCGGTGGTCATCACCGTCTTCGTCCTCGCCCTCTACCTTCACGCCCAGCAGGTGGAGTCCACCGCCAGACTGGACTTCCTCTGGAAGCTGCAGGTCAGTGTGTGTGTGTGTGTGTGTGTGTGATCCAGTAACAGTAAGATCTGGACGGAATTATCAAAGTGATCATATTTGGACTGAGGAGGACGTGGCGATGCTTTATTAACCTCTGGTTTTGACCTGTCAATCAGCATGTAGCCCCGCCCCCTGAAGCATCCTCTGCTTTATGGTCTATTTGAGACCTGAGGGAACTTTTAAAGTATTCTATGGACACGTAGAGGTCAACATATGTATTCCATCATTCAGGTTCATCCTCTGGGGACCACGACCACCCAGCAGTAGTTGACATACTTCCTGCTTTGAACTCCCCCTCCCTGACAGGCCACTGAGGAGAAGGAGGAGATGGAGGAGCTGCAGGCCTACAACCGCCGCCTGCTCCACAACATCCTGCCCAAGGACGTGGCCGCCCACTTCCTGCAGCGCGAGCGCCGCAACGACGAGCTCTACTACCAGTCGTGTGAGTGCGTGGCCGTCATGTTCGCCAGCATCAGCAACTTCTCAGAGTTCTACGTGGAGCTGGAGGCCAACAACGAGGGCGTGGAGTGTCTGCGGCTCCTCAACGAGATCATCGCCGACTTCGACGAGGTGAGAGGCGACGGGGGGAGGAGGGGGGAGGGGGGGGAGGAGGGGAGGCTGTGGAGCTCCTTTAGTGGAGTCTCGCTGGTGCGTGTCATCAACATGACATCATCACATGACATCGTGAAGAGGATAGAAATGAAACATCTCGTCACTGCAGCGGGTCGCATCATGTCAGCAGCAAGATGGAGACCATTTTCATTTAATGAAGACTCTGAGGTTTGTTTACAAACATCCTGACCAGCTGATTCACTTGAATGTACCTTCACAACAGAGCAGAACGTATGAAGACTGATGGGGCGAGTAGAAGACGTATATGTGTTTAACCCCCCCCTCCCCCCACCAGATCATCAGCGAGGACCAGTTCCGCCAGCTGGAGAAGATCAAGACCATCGGCTCCACCTACATGGCGGCCTCCGGCCTCAACGACTCCACCTACGACCGGGCGGGGCGCTCGCACATCCGGGCGCTGGCGGACTACGCCATGAGGATGATGGACCAGATGAAGTACATCAACGAGCACTCCTTCAACAACTTCAAGATGAAGATCGGTGAGCAGGTGGGAGGGTTCCTCTCCGTGGGGGAGGCGCGCTGGTGAACAGGCTTTGTGGTAAAGTGGAATGTCTTCGCTCTCAGGCCTGAACATCGGGCCCGTGGTTGCCGGGGTGATCGGCGCCAGGAAGCCTCAGTACGACATCTGGGGGAACACGGTGAACGTGGCGAGCCGCATGGACTCCACCGGTGTGCCGGAGCGGATCCAGGTGACTGGGTTCCTCTTTAGGGGTCACCTGGCGTCGAGGGGGGGGGGGGGGGGGGGGTTAACTAGATACTGCATCGTTAGATACTGATTTAGGTTTCTTTTCAGAGCTGATTCGTTTGTAACTTTTGGTGCCAAACAGCTGGGAGTCGACGGCTGGGTGAAACAAACTGGAAGAAATCGAATGAAAATGTTAATTTGAAAAACTCTGCTTTGAAGCCTAATAACTTCAAAGCGTGTTCACATTTAGTCACAAGCCGATGATGTCGCTCAAACTCGTTGATTATCTGCAAAGAGCTGAGGTCACATTCAAAGGGGAGATGTACCTTCATGTCAGAGAGAAGAAGCTGACAAATAAAATACGATCAAAATTTAGTTAATTTTGGGTTTTAAAGGTTCCGAAGGAAAATAATAAGACCTGCTAAACAAGGCACATTATAAGTGCATTACATTGATTGCAATGAGGCCTAAAATACTGAAAATGTACACATATCATGCGTTAATTTTTTTATTCAGTGAAAGTAGAAAATAAGTTGAATATGAGTCACACCTATGATATACATAGGTGTGACTCCTCCCACATCGTTGTGACTCCTCCCCCCTCCCCCCTCAGCTGATTCCACATAGGTGTGACTCCTCCCACATTGGTGTGACTCCTCCCCATCTCTGTCCTCAGCTGATTCCACATAGGTGTGACTCCTCCCACACATGTGTGACTCCTCCCCCTCTCTGTCCTCAGGTGACTGCAGACATGTACCAGGTGCTCAGCTCCTACAACTACACCCTGGAGTACAGGGGGCTGGTCACAGTGAAGGGCAAAGGGGAGATGATGACCTACTTCCTCACTGGTGGCCCCCCGAGCAGTTAACCTCCCCCTCCAGTGAGACGTGGACTCACCTTTTGGGGGGGAGCCTCTGGCGGGCTGACGGACCTCTGATGGTTTAAAGCGGACAGAGGCAGACTTCTCACACGTTGACCTTCTGGAACTGAGGCCACATGGTGGACGGCTCAGGAGGCTCCTCCCCAGCCCGGGGGGAGGGGGGTGGGGCGGGGGGGTGGTTGGCCTGAATCTGACCAAAGATGTCCAATCGGTGGAGACATTTGTTGCTGGAGGACACTTTCATGTTTGGCCTCCTGGACAACATGAGTGTGCGTGTTTGTATTTTTATGGGCTGTGTACTATGTCTGAACTCACCCCCCTCCATGTTGTCATGGTAACGGTACGAATGGTGGAGGTCGTGACCCCCCCCAGAGGCCTGGTCAACGAACCGATAAAAACACAAAAGATGTCCAAGAGGAGCCTTTTTAATCCTGACATTTTTGTATTTCGACCATTGGAACACCAGACCCCCCCCATCCCCAGATATTTTCAGATTCTATATTTTGTACATTAATATATTTACAGACCGGCATGTTCCGCATTGCCCGCTGTTAGCTTAGCGCTGCGCCTCACAGCAGAGCCCCCCCCCCCCCCCCCCTTCATCAGATGGTACGACCCAATGAATGTCCAACATCTCCAAGAGGCCTTTCAATATGATGATGAAGATGATGATGAGGCTCATTCTGCTGTTTGGTGATGTCACGGCGTTACTCGACATGACATCACGTGGTACCAAACGCAACAGCTGGTTCTGTTCGTCTGGGCCGAGTCACGTGAAAAACACGAGACAGGAGATGGTTTCATATTTTGAGAATATTTAGAAATACGAGATCAAAGTTTAAAAGATGAAGACGAGCCACATCCAACTAAATCAGCTTTTATTTGTTTAATGCATGTTTATGTTGTTTGAATCAAATTAACTAAAAAAATAATTAGATAAGACAATAAAATTATACTTACTGTTTGAATAGTTTGTGATTAAATCTCACGGAGCTGCTACCTGAGCTCTGATTGGCCGGCTCTTGGCAGAAGTGCGACCAATCAGCTCGGGCTTCACCTTCGTGGATCAAACTTTCGAATGAACCCGATCCACAAACTGAAAGTTAAGAGCATTTTAAAAATGATTTGCCTGCTCCATTTTATAATTTTGTTTGAGTCACAAATACATTGTTTTATAATTGAATGCAAATATAATTAAACAAGTTGTAAAAGCTTTAAAAAAAGATAACCAATTATTTGTTCCTATAATGAAAACATCCTTTGAGAGACGTCTCCTACTCTGCTCAGAAATGAGCTTTTCTCCCAATGCTGCGTACCATCAGAACCACTAATGCTCACACTGGAGGAGGCGGGGTCAGAGGTCAAGTTCATGATGGGTTCATTTTGCGCTTTTGTTTTTCTCAAATGAACTGCAGAAGTGTTTCACAGGTACGTCTCAGCTTGTTCCTGCTCAGGTAGACTCACCTGGAGGAAAGGTAGGTTGTGGGTTCCAGTCCCAGGTAGAACGGTGAACGACTGCACGCTTCCTACAAACATGATCCATAGAGGCCCGAGGGACTCTCCAGCAGGGGGCAGCAGCGCTGCACCTCTCGGCTCCTTTATTGCCTCTGATGGAGGAAGCTAAATGCTAATCTCATGATTAATATCCACATTCAAAGTGAGTGAATGAACAAAGGCTGATGATAAAAGCTTCATTGGATAACTTGTGATGTTAAATTATATATATATAAAAACATAAATACACACACACTCTATACTTCTAACATTTACATCTAGAGTGGAATGAAGAAATAAAATGAAGGAATTAACTTCCGTCTGCTGGAGGTTAGTCTTCCAGCTCAGATATTTGGTTTCAATCATCATGAGGCCTGACAGAACAAGTACGAGGTCGTTGTCATGGTAACGGCCTACATATCTTTAATAATGATACACATCTTCATCTTAAAACATTACAAACATGTTCAGCACGTTCTTTAAAAAACAAACAAGCCATGCAGAGCAGAGCGGTGAGGTCATGTGGGTGTGGACCTCAGATCCTCCCATGAGCCTCTCTGACTCATGGCGCTCCACTGTTTTATTGGGAATGTTGGCAGGAAATCCTCCTGGAACCAAATGAGGAGCACCGAGCTCCACGAGGACTGTGACCCAGTGAGGGGGGGGGGGGTAATCCTGCAGCAGGACTTGTTCTTAAAATAAAGCAAACAACAAACAAATGCAAATGTTCCAATCTAAACATTCCATTGATAATAAATACAGGGTGAATGAGGGCAGCTTTGCATAGAGTTCTGCACCGGCTCGGTCCACACGGTACAAAATAAAGTGCTGGTGAGACACGCAAAACAAAAGCTGTACAAAAAAAAACTAAACGTCCTGTTTTTTTATGCCCATATATCCAGAAAGTAATATAATTGGATAAAATAGAGGTGAACATCTGTTAGCTTAGCTTTAGCCTACTGCGCTAACGGGCCGAGCTCCTGAAATGTTTGGGCAGAACCAGCCGTTTGGGCTGATCACCACTTTAAGGAGGTGCAGGGACAAACGTCCCCACAGGATTCAACAAGCCCACGCTGATGGGTCTGCTTCCTGAGCTGGGTTCACACGCCGCCCCCCCAGACGCCCCTCACACGTTGTAGTCCGGCGCCTTGCCCAGCGGCTGCCTCAGTTTGATCTGCAGCGTCATGAAGGCCCCCACCGCCACGTGGAAGAGGATCTGCCACACGTTCCTCTGCTCGTACAGATACGCGTTGGACAGGCAGATGAGCGCCAGCGCCAGGAAGGACTTGATGCTCCTCCAGAGCGAGAAGTAGAAGAACAAAAAGCACTGAGGGGGGGGAAGAGAGAGAGAGAGGTGGGAGGCTGGAGCAAACGGACACGCTAACGCAGATTATTTATGTGTGGATGAAGAAATACAGGAACAGCAGTAACCTCTCACTTCTTAAAATACATCATTTTTATTAGCCAGTGAACAAGAAGTGACCATAAATGGACTGAAGGGGACGTAGACACATACATCTCTGGTATCAGCGTTAGGCCCCGCCCTAAAGCATCCTCTGCTTTATGGTCTGTTTGACTGTAAATGGATCATCATTCACTAAATGAACATCATGCTGCATTGAAGAAGACTTGAAACTAGAGACTGAGACCATAAACTCATGTTTACAATGTTTACTGAGGGAATAAATCTAGAGAGAAGTAGAGTAATTTCCTCGTAGACGTCTATGGGACCAGAGGAGTCGCCCCCTGCTGGTCACTACACAGAATGCAGATCTAATACATGAAGCTTTGAAGGGTCAAATATCATGTACACACACTAGTACACAGTGTAGGCCAGTGTGTGTAAGAATATAAACGGTTAATAATGAAGCTGAAACACTGAAGGTAAATGATGGAAAACATGAAATGTTTCTCCTTTGCATCAAGTTCTTAACAATGTATTTGTGCTCAATGGGGCTGTTGACAGGTGACATGATGTCATCGTTAATGAGCCTCTTGAAGCTGTGTGATGGGAGCGCTGACTCACCTGATAGAGACAGGCCGCTGTGCCGAGGAAGAAGGCAATCACATAATTGAAGTCCTCATCGTCGTTCTGCACACCGGAAGAAAGGGAAGCCTTTTAAGTTTAGACAAGGCATCGTAAGAGCTACATGACGAGAAAATCCACCTCACTTTTCCTTCTAGTTTAATAGAACATGAAGGAGGGCATCAGGCAAAGTGAAGCTCATTCAGCATTAGCTTCATAGTTCAGATGCACCGTGAAGCTAAAGTATGACGTCGTCTCGTCTGACCTGCAGGATGCTCTCGATGGCGTGGACCCCCCTCAGCAGGTTGAGGCCCCCACACAGGAGGCTCAGGACGCAGGACACGATGGCGGGAAGAGTCACCGGCTCCAGCATCTGGGAGGGAGCTGCAGCAGAGCAGACCAAGGTCACCTTCAGAGGCTTTCACACAGGGAGGGGGGGGGGGGGGGGGGGGGGGGGGGGTGAGCTATTTGTGGCGGACTGACATGACAGCATCACGCAGTTACTGGCAGATGCCCCACTTGATTACATGTCATTGAGCTGACGCTTTTATGGTTTTATATTTCTGCCTGAGGAGCATTTGGGGGCTTTAGAAGCTTTAGAAGCTGGTCCAGGAGACACACGCTGCTTTCACAGATCAAACCTCCTCCTTCCCGCCTGATTGCTTCAAAGGGACCAAAAGACCAGTGTTGGACGGACTGATGTCATTCTGTTTGTTGGCATTGTGGAAATAAACTGCACCTTGATCCCGTCTGAAATCTCATCTCAAAAAAATGTGAATATTTATAAATTGATACGGAGCCAGATGTTATTCTGTAGTGAATAGAAAGTATTTTGTGTCGACAATTGTGCAGGGGGGGGGGGGGGGTCCTACCGATGCCTTTGTACTTGGAGGCGCTGCGGGTGGAGGAGCCGTTGACGGCCTGCAGGTCCTCAGCAGACAGCTGGTAGGGGGGCCGCAGCCGGATCTCCGTCTGCATGTCGGCCAGGTTGATCTTGGTGGAAAGGGAGCGGGGGCTGTTGTAGCGCTGCTTGGTCTTCTGGATGAAGGTGTCTGGTGGAGGACAGGTGGAGGTCAAATCAAGGTTTCAGTATTTACCGATCCCTCAAACACACCAGTGACCGCTCACCGAACTCGATGAAGGAGTAGGGCCGCACGGCGCTGCGGATCCGCTTGGGGTCGTACGTGACAATGAATTCCTTCTGCAGCTCGTCCAGGAAGCAGAAGGCCAGCACGTTGGGGTAGTTGGCAGTGCAGACCATCAGGTACCCGACTCCCAGGGCACTCGTAAAACTGACACACACACACAAACTTATTAGGTCACGAGACAAGAGCAACACCACAAAGAGCCCCTTTGATTCTGCAGAATGACGCACTATTAATATTTCACCATATTTGTGTCAGAAAAAAATCACAGCTAATTTAACCCGGTGCCACATTCAATGGCAGCTCCTGCATCGCTCGCCCAGCAGTGTTACAAACTCCCCACATACAAAGACTTCTACACTCTCCGTACAGCTCAGAGCACACGTTAAGAACCGCTATCACAACAACTTGAACCATGAAGAACATCAACACACAGAGAAGAGATGCATTCTGTGTAGTGACCAGCAGGGGGCGGCTCCTTTGCTCCCATAGACGTCTATGAGGAAATGACTCTACTTCTCTCTTGATTTATTCCCTCAGTAAACATTGTAAACATGAGTTTATGGTCTCAGTCTCTAGTTTCAAGTCTTCTTCAATGCAGCATGATGTTCATTTAGTGAATGATGGTCCATTTAGAGTCAAACAGACCATAAAGCAGAGGATGCTTTAAGGAGGCATGTCAAGAAGTGAAGTTTCCAGGAAAGGCTTCTAAATCCAATCAAAGCCACTTCATTCTACATACGAAGAATAAACAAATTTGTTCTCCAAAAACATTAAAATTAGAGTTCACTCATTTTCTTAAAGAATGAAAGATGCAATCGCCTGAAGGGAAGAAAAAGACGAGGCTAAACAGCGTCTGCCTTGTTTGAACTGTCACTGTCTTCCACAAGCTTTTAATAACGGAAGATGGTCTCGCTGATGATTCTAAATTCATGTTCCATGTCTTCAGACCAATTAGCTCCCTCACAAACAACACTTCAGGGAGATTCAAAGCGCTGAAGCCCCACAGCAGGGTTTTAAGAGTCCGTTTGACATCTTCAACGAGGCGCCAGCTGTCAAATTAAAAAGGAGTTCTCCATCAAAGTTGTGTTCAAGGGGTCGAGGAGAGAGCAGAGCAACTGTCAGCGGGAGATTGGTTCTTCACCCGGAGAGGGGGGGGGGGGGCTCTAAAACGCTGACAGTTTGAATTCACGTCCAGACAAAAGCTGCTTTTATACTGGCGCTTATAACTAAAAGGAGAATAAAACTCTGTTCAGATACATACAAGCAAACTTTGATATTCCTGAATATGCTTTCTGTCACTGATACTGATTATTGATGATCCATTAACAGATCCCTTTGTTGTGGGATTAAAGCAGCCACAGCATTTTCCACCCGTCTAAGAACCATTGACACTCTGAAGTCAGTGAAGCCTAGTTTACGCTTCTGCATTTTCAGAGAAACACAATGACACACAGACACAGAGCCCCTTGGGCCTCTTGCATGCTTGCGTGTTTCGACCCATTTTTCTAAACTTGTGTCAAAAGCTACGTGAGCTCACGCAGCCCGCAAGGCTGTGATTGGTCTGCTAACTACATCCTTTCCGGAGTCTCACATTTCCGGTTACATAGCACAATTTGCCATTATTAAAACAAAGATTTTTTACGTGACAATGAATCAGTTTGAAGCGTTTTTGTCGGAAAGAATCTGTAAATATGACCACTGATACAACCCGTCATTGGTGTCCTTGTAGTGGACGCAGAGCTCCGCAAATGTCAGTTTGCAGGTTGAGGGGTGAGCAAAGTTGTGGAGGAAAATATGGGACAAATATGGCCGTGAAAAACATGCGATCAAAAGCAGAAGTGTCGATGCACAACATGCGATCAAAAGCAGAAGTGTCGATGCACAACATGCGATCAAAAGCAGAAGTGTCGATGCACAACATGCGATCAAAAGCAGCAGTGTCAATGCACGGGACAAATAGTCTGATAAATAAATAAACCAACGACTTCCACACACAATGATGTCGCTCTCCAGGTCGTCTCCGACAAAAAGGTTTTTCCACCTGGTGGTCTGGAGGTGAAATGCTTTGCAACACGAGCAAACCTTTTAGAACCATGAAGTGAATCGAGTCCGTCGACACAAGAAGCAGAAGCATGTTCCAGCCTTTAGCTGGTAACGGTACTAGCACCTCCTCCTCCTAAACACTGATTTGTCATTTACAATGTCACATGATCAGCAATCAGAGACCAGAAAAACATCAATGTCATTATGAATAATTGTACTGAATATTGGAGGGCACTACTCCATTTACACTCTGTGTCATAAACGCATGTTTAAAGCAAAGAGCAATCCAACGACTACATCGAGTTGCAGGTGGAAATGCGACCTACTTGACATTGTAGAGGCCGGACTTCAGCGTGCAGCGGTCGGGGAACTGGCCGAGCTTCTTGGAGAGGCCCTTGAGGTGCCTCTTGGTCTCCTGCAGCTCTTTGTCCTGCTCGTAGTCGGTGGAGGCAGAGAGAGGAAGGCCGTCGCCCACCCGCACCACGGAGGAGAACAGCACCGCGGACATCTTACAGCTCGGCCAGTGTCTGACAAGTCCTGCACCAGACACCAGAACCTGGATTTAAACAAAGCTTTGTCCAAAATAGAACATCAAAGGTACCTTAAAAGGATCGAAGTGTGTCAGGGGAGAACTTAAATACTTGATACAACAGCAGCAATTACCAAAAGCATTCACGTTTCCGCATTTGTTCTCTTAATTGATCGATTGACACAATGTGGCAAACATTTTCTAACTTTCAATGTGCTTTTTGAAATGATCACTGACAAGTGTTGACATTTGTGAGCAGTCTGTACACAGATTGTAGATAGCAGTCGTAACTTGGTTCTTAGTTGTAACTCATATTCCTGTAATAATTGTACACATCTAGTATTATTTTTATGCTCTATTGAACTCTGCACATACAAATATATTAATGGACGGTTCCTTCCACTAAACATAGGGACCGGAAGAAGATGAATATACAAAATCAATCAAGTAACGTTAACTGAACGTTAATAACCAGTTAAATCAACTTAACCAAAACAACAGCAAGACGTTACGACGACAGGTTGAAATGGGAAAGCGTTGCTAAGTTAGCTAGGTAGCTAGCTAGCAAGCAGCGGGATAAGTTAGCTAAGGAAATAGTATGTTTAATCACCCTGAGAGTGACAACGGATGGCATTAGACTCAACATATTCGCTTACCAAAAAGGTACGTATTTTCTATAGTTTCTAAAACAAAAACAGTCAGATTAAAATATAACACAGCTAGCCAACAGTCTACAGCAGACCGGGTTAGCCAGCTAGCTAACTGTTAACAGCCAACGGCATTAGCCTGCTCACCAGGGAATGTCCCACTGACGTTAGCATGCTAATGAGCCAACAAGCTAACTGCTCTGCGCATAACGCTAAGGCTTTAAGTTAAGAACAGCAGAAAATAGCACTGAATAGGTTAGTTTGTTGGATATTAAACACTTACCCAGAAGAGTGTAGCATCATGTGAACATCTATCGCGTGCAGCTACGAGGCTGCGCAGGTTGCTAGCGGACGCTCCACACTACGTGTTGACGTGGTTGTGTCGCGGGGCATTGTGGGTAAAGAAAGCCTCTCATCAGCATCACAGAGAAAAAAAACACGTTTATTCCTACTTATATTTTTGCTTTGCAGTTTTCTGTCTTTTTATTTAAACAAATTACAATTTATTTCTTGGAATTCATTTTTTGGTTTGTCATTTTGTTTAACATTGCTGTTATGTGGATTTTTGCTTGACGATAAACATTTTGACAGCATTTCTTTGACTTTTTTTCCATGACATTTTTAGACCTTACACAGATGACCTTTTTGACATAACGCAGTTTGACTGTTTTTTAAAAGCATTTTACCTTAAATATTTTTTTGGGAAATTGATTTTTTTTTTTAATTTGGATTTTTTTTAATCAAAATATTTTTAACCCTTTTTTCAAAATGAAATTTTACTTTACTGTATTTGAACATTCTTTTCAAAAACATTTTTGACATATGACTAAGTCTACACCTTACATATTTTTACTTTTCTCAAAATATATTTTTTAAAAATACATATTAAGTGTTTTGACAGCTTTTTAAAACATTACATTTTTTACATTTTTTTCAAAAAAATATGTTCAGGACCCACACATGAACATATTTTTCGACCTAATATTTTTTGTCTTTTTCCCCAATGACATTAAGACAAGATATTTGGACTGAAAAAAACATGTCATAATAGTTTAAAAAAATATTTTTCCACCATAGACTTTTATTAAAATATTGTTTGACCTAATATTGTCTTTTTCTCATGACATTTTAGAAACTATTTGGAATAGTCATATATTTCCACTTGACATATTTTAACCCAATATTGTTTGACTTTTTTCGATTGAATTTGTTGACCTTACATAGTTTTTACAAAATGTTTTTTGACCTGATCTTTTTGTACTTAAACACAACATATGACTTTAAAAACATTTTTACCATTTTCTAAACTATTTTTCCATCACATTTTTAAAGTAGAACGTAACACTTTTTTTCTAAAATATTTTCTGACCTTATGGTGGCGCTAGAGACTTATTATTAGGAAAGTTAGTCATTAAGTCAGATATTTGACTGAAATAAGTGATTCTATAGAATCTTTCACCACAAAAAACAATTGTCAATTGGAGGACTTAATATTCTCAAATAAAACAAATGGAAAAAAATGTTGGAAATGTTGACTTTTATTATTTCTTCTTGTTCTTATGATTAAGTCTCAGAGGAAAGATGTGCAGACGAGTCTTGCACGTCCAATTCCTCACAAGACAGAAGGACAGGGGGACAACCAGCTTTTATTTGGGGTACAAATGTAAACAACATTAAAGGGCCGGAGAATGATTGAGATTTCACAAACTAGTTCCCTTTAAATTGTGTTTCGCTTTCCCTGAGAACCTTATTCATGAGTAATAAAAGCAGATTAGCGTGTAGAGATCCACGGTGGGAGCTTAAAAGAACAGAGGAGGGGGGATGCGGGGGGGGGCCCTGAACGCACCACAGTAGAGTCATTCGGTGGCTCCATGCACGCCGTCTGGACGCAGAGGTGTATTGTGGGATATTTGGCTAGAATCGATGGGTACGAGGGGGGGGGGGGGGGCGTTGCTCGCAGTATGCAAATGAGCCCCGAGGTCATGACGTTAACATGTGGGAGATATTTGGCGTTTCATCGTCTTCCTTTTGTTTTTATTTCACATCTTTAAGGCCACAGGTTAAAAAAAAAAAAACTTCAGAAGGAAAGAGGGAAGCAGAGAGCCCGGAAGCACCTGGAATAATGGACTGGAATGGACCCCCGTGGTGCCTCCACCTTTACCCACCACCACAGGTGTCAGTGCACACTGAGACCCCCCAGCAGGGCTCCGTGTTGCATAGATAAAACATAGCTCTTCACACAGTGTCACAAGTCTCAAGTTTACAAACGTCAGCGGTGGCATATAAAAAAGAAAAAGAAAAGCCTTGAGCTGAGGTCATCAAGACTCCCACTGTCAGTGCTGATTAGGGAGGGGGGGGGGGGGCTGCCAGGTTTAGAGGTCACGGTGCAACGCGCACCTCAGAGCTCCTCCTTCCTCTTGACCACCTTCTCCTGGTCGCGGCCTCGCAGGCTGCGCATGAAGCCGATGAAGCCCTCCTCCTGTGGAGAGAAACCGCGAGAGATCAGGAGCAGCACGAGCCTCGCGGCCCCCGCCATCCTGTTTTTAAATCAACCGGTGAACAGCAAGCGACCATATTTGGACCGAAGAGGACGTAGAGACGCTTTATACGTCTTTTCTGAAGACCTAAACGAACGTTATGAGAAAATGTTTACAATGTTTCCTGATATAAAAATCAAGAGAGAAGTAGAGTCATTTCCTCATAGGCGTCTATGGGAGCAGAGGAGCCGCCCCCTGCTGGTCACCACACAGAATGCAGCTCTAACTTCTAGAACCTTAGTTTCCTGCTGGATGCAGTTCTTCTACAGTTTGAACAGAATCCTTTTTTATTGAACAAAGCTGGACTTAAATCTAAATTTGCTAATCTAAACCAATAAGTAGTCTTAGATGAAATTAGATGTTAGTAACAATTACTACAGTGACATTAAAGGCTGTGCTACATGAGGTGTTGCTTCACACTCCACATTCAAAGAGCTGCTAAAGGTGTGACCTAGGAGGAGGCTCACAGCAGGAGAAGCGTCCCCACAACGCACATCAGATGGACAAAGTGGTACTTTAATGGCGTCCGGGGGGGGGGGCAAGCAGAGCTCTATGTCAGAAAGCAGGATCTGTGCGTGGACTCACCCCGCGATCTCCGTTGTACTTCTCCACGAACTTGCCGTAGTTGTAGTGGTTGAACGTGGGGTAGCCCTCCACGGCCTCCTGCTTGCACAGCTCCTGGTTCTGTCCCTTCGTGCAGTCCACGGCGGCGTACACGATCTGAGGAGAGGCAGGACGCGTCTGAGCAGAGCGAAGCAACCACGCGCCATTCACAAAAACGGGGATTTAACCTCCCGACTGCGAGGGCTCTGAAGCCCAAGCAGACACCCGGAGGAGAAGGAGCGGTCAGACAGCAGCTTCACGACTCGTGTTATTTCTGTCATTGTTTTGGCTCCAGTTGTGGTTCCCGCGAAGGGAAACTCTCCCGCTGCTGAACCTTTATCCACCATAACGTGCTCATTAACATGCAGGCCTACGGGAGGCCGTGTGAGGCAAATGACAAGAACAGACATCCCATAGTAAACACACACATAGAAACAAGCAGGGAGATTAATGTCCGAGGCCGTCAGGAACGAGGCCAGGCCAGCTCCTCAAACCTCAGAACCTCTGTTTGACTCAACAACGCGTCCCATCTAGCATCTCTGGTACCGGAGAGGCCACCCTGTGCTTCCTGAGGATGCCCTACTGGCAACATGTGTGTAACCCTTCAAAAAGTTATAGATTGCAAGTGCTGGGATGCTGTGGCCATGAGAAGACTTGACCTGGAGCGTCTCACACGGAGAGGACGCCAGTCTCCTGCCTGTAGGGACACAAATAGTCGGTTTGGAGGTAGAAGAAGGGCTCGGCCCCGTTGTGAGGGACAGAGCACGTAGTCACCTCTTCGACTCGGAGCCTTCATTCTTATTTAACGATTGTCTGTGCAAAGCAGAAGGCCCAGAGGAAGCCATCTGACACCCATTTCAAGGAATTCCAAACCAGTGAGAGAGTCTCAAGGAAACAACGCAATCAAGAGGCAGCCGTTTGTGTTCCAGAGATGACGTGTGATCATGGAGCAGAGTCAGAGTGTGTGTGTGTGTGCGTGTCACACTGCAGTCAGACGGTGTCACGGGAACGAGAGGGAGGAGGCCGTTAGACCTTCAGGTAAGCAAGGTCTGAACCTCGAGGCTCCCTCTGAGCCACAAAGCCCCCTCTCAACAATAAGCTGTCAAAAACATCCCCTCCGTCTTTCTGAGGGTCCCTGAACGCATCGCGTGTGATGAAGGAGCCAGAGCTGAGGTCCTAGTGGAGATATTTCATCATCTCCACGTCCCATCAAACCGTGGTTATCAGCGCTAACGTTGAATGAAGGTTGCTTGTACAAAGCAGCACTAACCTTGCGGTCCTCTCTGAAGAGCTCTGCTGCTGAGCTGAAGTGGGGGACGGCGTTCTTACAGTGGGGACACCCTGGAGGACAAGGACACACAGACGACATGTTGAGGCCTCCATGCAGCAGGGAGGGGCTCCTGGTCCACTACCAGAGACCCTAAACACCTTGAAGACCCCCCAGCTACACCTCCTCTAGTCAGTGGGAGAAACACGTTTACACACAACAACAACAACTGAGAGGACACGTCCTGAGGAGGAGGAGGAGAGGAGAGAGGACATGTCCTGTGGAGGAGAGAAGGAGGAGGAGGAGGAGGAGAGGAGACGTCCTGAGAAGGAGGAGAGGAGAGAGGACATGTCCTGAGGAGGAGGAGAGGAGAGAGGGGACACGTCCTGAGGAGGAGGAGAGAGGGGACACATCCTGAGGAGGAGGAGGAGAGGAGAGAGGACATGTCCTGTGGAGGAGAGAAGGAGGAGGAGGAGTGGAGAGGACACGTCCTGAGAAGGAGGAGAGGAGAGAGGACACGTCCTGAGGAGGAGGAGAGAGGGGACACATCCTGAGGAGGAGAGGACACTGACATATTTAGTTGTTGAGGAAGACCATTTATGAATTCATTTTAATTGAATAATCAGTGTTTTTCTACTGTTTCTATTTAACATCCTTTATTCATGTGTTGTTCTATGAGCCTTTGGTTAAGGTTCATTCGTTGCTATGTGCCATCTTACCATCTAATGCCGCCCTGAAAGACGATTCTACTTATTATGATACAATTCTATATAAATAAATAGAATATTACTCCCCCTTCTTAGAAATGACACCGTCTTTGAATGCAGGTCAGAGACCAAACATTTCCAGTCACTACACAACAAACTTTAGATAAATAAACGAAGCTGCTCAAGTGCCCCCTTAAACGGCCCTTAAACCTTTAAAGGTTGCATCACAGGTTGTGTCACAGTGACCTTTGACCTCTATAAGATGTAGGGCGTAATAAGGGATTTTAGCATAAACAGTGTTGGAAGCTTGTCTAACGTGAGAAATGAGAGGAAACACAGCGGACTTGTTTTCGAGTGCTGTGAGTCAGGCCTGCGTCTCCCCGGGGCCGAGGCGGGGCTCGCTCCTCGCCACGAGGAGCTGGACTTGATTTAAAAACCAGGAAACGATCCAAAGATCCAAGCCGAGGATTCACAACGAAAGGGCCGAGTGGAAGCTCTTACAGGGAGCGTAGAACATCACCAGGGCGTGCTTCTTCTTCTTCAGCGCCTCGCGGAAATCCTCCATTCCAAGATGGCTCACGCTGGAGGGCTGCTCCTCCCACGACTGCTCTGGGGGAGGCGGAGCCTCCGGGCTGAAGACGCGGCGGAGAGAAGAAGAACATTTATTCAAGGGGGTGTTGAATAGACACATACTGGTACCGCAGTGCTGGTTTGACATGCCAAGAATCGAGACAGAACTCAGGAGTCTGGAGCCTCTCATCAACTACTTTATGGAAAGAATCAAAGGCTCAGACTGACGGAGGTGACGGAGGGGCCCTGCTCACTTGTGCATGAACTCGATGATCTTGTCCTTGCTGCGGAGGTGGGGCAGCGTGTACTTGTCCTCGCCTCGCTCAAAGTACTTGACGGTGGGGAAGCCGGAGATCTTGAAGCGCTCGCTCACGGCCTTCTGCACCGTGGAGTCCACCGCGGCCACCACGCCGGGACTCTGAGGACGGACAGGAGGGGGGGGGGGGGGGGGGGGGGGGGGTCATCACCAGCTCTCTATTGCTTTATCATTAAGAAACGCAAAGAGGACGAGCCTTCCCAACGCAGTACGACACCCTAACGAGTGCTCCCCCAGGTAGCAGATAACAAACGGCATGCTGGGTATTTGGGGCGCCGAAGCCCAGATAATGAGCCCAGATAACTGCTGCAGCTCCTACAGGGCGGGGGGTTGGATTAGCGAGGGGGGGGGGGGGGGTAATCAGGATGCAGTAACGAGGTGCGCGCCGTGAACGTGAAGGAACTCACGTCTGAACCCCGGTTGAGGACCCGGGCGGCTTCGTCGTACTCGGGCTTCATCTTCTTACAGTGGCCGCACCCTGCAAGACGTGCACACACACACACACACACACACACACACTGTAACATGTGTACATGCATCATAATACACAGGTAACATGGTGCTGCTCCAGCATCAACATCTCTAAGAACTCAGCATTTATTGATGAACTTATTTCAGATCTTTCAGACACAATAATATCTATAACATCATTTCAGGTTCAATGAAGTTTAAGCAGTTTATTATTATTAGAAGGGTTATCGGGATACTTTAGTGAATTGCTATCATTAAATACTAAAATTTCACAGCACTAAGCACAGTGAAAAAATAATACAGCAGAAACATTTCAAAAATGTGAATCCAGACAAAAGAAAATCATTACAGTTAAATAAAGCAAATAAGACCAACGACTCAGCAGTTACACTGTGATATAAATGTTAGAGATTTCTCTCCTTTGAGAGCTGTGAGTGATGAAGCCGATGATGAAGGAAAGGGAGGATTATATTCATCTTATTCCTGCACTACGTTGTCTGCCGTCATGCACCAATCGCCAAGTCAAATTCCACGTATGTCTGACATATTAATGGCAATAAATGTTTCCTGATTCCTGATGACGAAGTGGGGTCCAAACCAGCTGCACACATCTCACGCTGTAATGGAAGTCTGAATCTGTTACGTTTGTCCTTTAGACGTTGTAATATATATATATATATATATATATATATATATATATTAGTACATACATGTTGTTCTCTTGTCGTCTGCTCACACACATCAAGCAGAAGACTTGGTGCAGTTCCAGAAGCTGCTAAATTGTCCTTGTCAAAACAGTTCAGGAATTCTTTTATTCAATATAGGACAGAGCTGGCACCGGCTGTAGATCGAGGGCGAAGTGCCTGATGGGGGGGGTGGGGGGGGGGGTGTCACCAGATAGTGTTCAGCAGAGAGACACCGAGAGGACAAAGTCCAACCATTTAAACTGATGACCGGCAGAAACACTGCTGATTCAGAGGAAACCACTGAGGGGGGGAGGGGGAGGGGGAGGGGGGGAACATGTCTACGTCCTCTCTGCTCAGTCACACTTTCTCTGATTTGTTGTCACATGACTCTGACGTTATGATCGATTCATCTCAGAATTGAATGATTCTAACAGAATGAAACACTTCTAGAGGCATGAAGGATAAAATGAATACAGCGTTGACGCTCAGCTCTTTACAGTAAAGATGAAGATCTGAGGATGACAGTTGTTTTCACAGCTTCTGCCTGTGCTAAACGGGGCGTGATCTACAAAACATCCTATGAATCTCTTCTCGGGGTCGAGGCCGTCCGTATTCAATCATCTCCCTCGTTCTCCTGCACACTACGGCCTTGCTGCTTTTCTCCCGTAATCGTAGCCACAGACGCTCAGCTGGAGGTCTCCCACGCCGCGAGGACGCAAGCAACGGCGAGGACGCCAACAACGGCAAAGACGCAAGCAACGGCGAGGACGCGCAAAGCTCAGAGGACGGAGACGCTGAGAGGTGGAGGTCTGGAGACCATAAATCTCACTCTGACAGCAGGGCCATTAAGGGAAGAGCCCCGAGGCAGCACTGAGTGTGTGTGTGTGTGTGTGTGTGCATGAGACAGAGATATGCGGTGTAATTGTGCGCAATAAATGTTTGTGTCGTGGTATGAAATATGTGTTTGACAGGTGCAAGGGTATCTGTGTGTGTGTGTGTGTTTGTTTGGGCTGAGTGGCTGTGTGTGTAGGGGGGGGGGGGCGTACATCAACTAATGACACTAGGATAATGGTGATGAGCGGTGCTTCTGGTCTGTGTCGTATTGCGGCTGCAGTCCTACTGGTGGTGAGCAGTAAGTAGACGTAGCAGCGAGGGAGGGTGGGACGTGGCTAACAGCTGGAGAGCACCAGTCTTCTTACTCACAGGGGAGGGAATAATGGTATGTTGTTGTTTCTGAAACATGAGGTTAAAGACGTGCCGGCTGAATTATTACGTCTTTAAAACAAAACAATTACTCTGTGTTTGTAGGCAAATGATTAACGATTTGATTCATCCCTGAAACACATGCTCCTTTTGTGAAAAGTAAGAATCAGAACTGTGCTTTCTGATGATCAGGTGATTCAGGCTCATGGACGGAACAGGAAGCATCAGTAAGCGACTGATCACATCAATAACGGTCCTCACACGGGGCGTAGAACATGATGAGGGCGGCAGGGTGCTCCTCCAGGAAGCTGTCGAACCCCTCGTCGGTCAGGTGGAACACCTGGGAGTCCGTCTCCGACCACGGCACCTCGGGGGTCTTTGGCTGGGGGGGTTGGGGGCTGAAACAGGAAGTTAGGGGGACAGAGGTGAGGGCCGTCTAGTTTTTAAATACACTTATTTCAGCACGCTGCAGAAATGAGATCCAGCTGTAAGCCCTCCCCCCCCCCCACCCAACGTGTCACACACATCTGGAGCAAAGCAGACCCGCCCAAATGAGTCAAGCACTGAGGAGCCAACGACACAACCCCCCCCCCCCCCCCCCCGAGGTACATTGAAAGTTCCACAACTCACTTCTTCATCCAGTCAGCGATGTCTTTGGCTGTGCCTCCGTAGTTCTCGTAGTGGAACAGGAACTTCCCCTTTCTACAGGAACAGAGCACAGGAACAAGATGACCCCCCCAACCAAGGGCCCGTTGGACCTCTTCACTGGCTGATCTCCTTCTCCTTGTGTTCATGTTAGCGTTTAGGAGATGTCAGGGACTGGAGGTCGTGCTTTAGAAATGAGCTCAAAGCATCTCCTCAGATTTAGAGTTTTTCTGTCCATGTGGCTCTGGGCAAATGGGGGGGGGGGGGGGGTTTGAGCTGCAGACACACGGAGGGACACCATTAAAGGCAATAGAGGTGATGCACGATCACACGCGCTGGCTTTAAAGGACACAAAACTTGCATTTTAAAGCGAGCCGGCTGCTTGGAATTCAATCAGAGAGATTTACTGCTTTCTCTTTATCTGCAGAAACCTGGTAGGAGTCACGTTAGGGAAAGTCAAATGAATGTTGTTTAGCCCCTGGGCCCCGTGTGGGAGTCTGTCAGCTTAAGGACACAGAGAGGAACAGTTTAACTGAGCTGCCGTCTCAATCTGCAGGCCTGGAATATGGGGAGGGGGGGGGAGGACCTTGAGATCACTCGCAGTGGGGGCTCATTACCAGAGAGGCTCGGACGCTCGTTAGCTCCACAACGCTAATGTGCCGCTAGCTGACACACACACACACACACACACACACACACACACAAGATGAGAAACCTGGAGCGGGGGGAGTAAGAAGTGTGTGTATCGGTGTGTGTGTGGGGGGGGGGCGGGTCTGTTAACCGCCGGTCACACTCAGTCGCCCCCCCACCCTGTGAGAGGCTATTGGCTTTGATTCTATGTGCACTAGAGCCTGTAAGCGAGAAAGGCAGCGTGACAGGTCACATGTGGCCTCGAGGTGATTTTGAAGGTTAGAAAATATTTTTATAAACTTTTAAAAACTTTGTCCTTCTTGCAGCCGAGGAAGAAAACGTCACAGAGCGATCACGTCCTTCTAAAGAAACACAAGGCTCAACATCTTCACACGGCTCCTGCCTCTAAAACATATGAAAACACATCGACCTTCTGTGGTCTTTTCATCAGTTATCAGCCCCCCCCCCCCCTTTGGCTTTACTTCTCTTCAACGGGAACAGAACTTTGTGCTCTGCCCCTCGTGGTGTCGTTTAAGAGGACAGGACTTCTGAGCCTTGGAAGTGAGACGGATGAGAGGCTCCACTCACTCAAAGTAGCAGAAGGTCGGGTAGCCTTTGACGTTGAACTCCTGCTTGAGGCCGTCAAACTCAGCCGGGTGCACATTCATCCCCGCCAGCACCTTGAAGGGGAAAGCAGAGAGAAGCTAAATGAGCCCCAGGTCTGAAGGGAAGGTGAAGAAAAGAGAAAGGACGTCATCAGAGGTCTTCCGCATACAAAGACGGATCACAACAAGTATGAAAAGAGACGGCTCGGTGAAACGACACCATGAATGCAGATGAGACTTCACTTCATCAAGTTCGATAGCTGCAAGAGAACCTGACTTTAGGAACAACATTAGCACCACGTTCTCTTTCATGTAGCAAGTTAATGAGCAAAGGCCATCATTTTTCATCAGGAATAAAACCCGAATTACTCTTCATAGCCACACCAATGTTAGCATGATGAAGTGCTAATGCTAGCATGGAACCCGCATGCCTGCTACTAACATGTAGTGCTCAACATCTCGAGTCGCAGCGTTCTTTCCAGGAATGTCACCGAGGGAACAAATCATGGACGAAGTAGTCATCTTCTCAGAGTCGCCCCCTGCTGGTCACTACACAGAATGCAGCTTTAAACCGGACGCTTTGATTCACTTTAAAGAACCGGAGGTTGACCCCAGATCATAAATGAACCAATAATATTTAAAATAAAGACATTTGTATAAAGAGATACTGATGAAACAATCTAAAGGCTCCACATTATTCATTATTACACTCGATGTAGCAAAGCACAGTGGTGTGAACAGAAAGCGCGTATGATCCTAATTACATGCTCACGACTCAAGCAGGATGCTGGATGATCAAACAAACATGCAGTTAATCATGGTTTATTTCCTGCGCTGCGTGAGGCTCACTTCTCCTCAGGCAGCTGCCTCCATCACATCCTGCTGCTCCAGGGCAAGTGTTTACCTTCAACAAAGCACATGCTGCTTTTCAGCCAATGATATAACATAACATGGCCGCCACGGTGACGGCTGGTCTTTGAGCAGAAACACATGAGACCAGATGTGTGTGTGTGTGTGTGGGTGCCCAAAGGCCACAAAGCCTCCACAGGTAAGAAAAACCTCAAATACCAACAGCTGGTGTGTAGAGGTCACTGAGGGTCAGCAGGAGAGACAGCCAGAGACGGGCTGCAGCGACGCACTGCAGAGCGGAGCATTCAGTGCTGACACATCTCAACTGGGGGGGGGGGTGGGGGGACTCAGCAGACTTACGTATCTCCCTCTGGTCTCTGTGGCTGCTTGCTGGAAGATGGGCTGCATCCTCTTACAAACGCCGCACCCTAAGAGAAGCAGAGCCAGAACCTTTACGACAGAACCATCACTATTTGTTATTAATTGAATTTAAACCTTAAACAGGACAAACAAAGGGGTTTACTAACAATTTGCTGATATTTCACAGACTAAACAATTGGTTGTGTTATGTATCTTTATGATAGTATGTCTAACTAAGTGAGTCTGAATGTGTGGAAGCAGCCGATGAAGCAGAGCACCACTTGTCTCCGTTACCGTGGACACGATGGAAATAAAAGAGGACTCACAGGGAGCGTAGAACATGAGGAGGACTGGCCTCTCCTCTCTCTTCAGCAGCTTCCTGAAGTCCTTCACAGGAGAACAAAAGACATGCTCAGTATATATATAAATATATATATATATATATAAAATATAACATGCATGAGTTGTCACACCATCATCTTTGCTCTCTCAGCAAGTTGTTTGACTGATTAGGAGCAGGAGAGAGCATCACGGCCGGTTACCGGCTCCTCCTCGCCTCCTTCACACCACATTCAGCACAACCCTCCACAGACTCCCTTCAAAAGCCTTCAGGAGACACGTCGGTTTAATTAGAGCCTGTAGAGCAGCGCTTTGATGCTGAAGCCTGATACCAGAATCCCTGTTCTAGAGGTGCACAAAGCTGCAGAGGCAGCTTCAGACCATCGACAGGACAGGGGGAGAGGACAGGACAGGACGGGGGGGAGGGCAGTGCATAGGACAGGGGGAGGGAATAGAGAAGACAGGACAGGGGGAGGGAAGACAGCACACAGGACAGGGGGAGGGAATAGAGAAGACAGGACAGGGGGAGGGAAGACAGCACATAGGACAGGGGGAGGGAATAGAGAAGACAGGACAGGGGGAGGGAAGACAGCACACAGGACAGGGGGAGGGAATAGAGAAGACAGGGGAGGGGAGGGAGGACAGCACATAGGACAGGGGGAGGGAGGACAGCACATAGGACAGGGGGAGGGAGGACAGCGCATTGGACAGGGGGAGGGAATAGAGAAGACAGGACAGGGGAGGGAGGACAGCACATAGGACAGGGGGAGGGAGAACAGCGCATAGGACAGGGGGGAGAGAGGACAGCACATAGGACAGGGGAGAGAGGACAGCACATAGGACAGGGGGGAGAGAGGACAGCACATAGGACAGGGGGGAGAGAGGACAGCACATAGGACAGGGGAGAGAGGACAGCACATAGGACAGGGGGGAGGGAAGAGAGAAGACGGGACTGCTACCTCCTTGACACCCTCAATACCCTCTGGTCTTGGTCTTGTATTATGTCTTGTGCGGGACATCTGAGAGGGGGGGGGGGGGGCATTCTGGCACGTATATGAACTTCCTCTTTAATGTTCAGGTCAAAAGGTTGTTTGGGCCACTTCTTACTTTCTCTGTCTCTATGTGGACGATGTCTTTGGCCTCGGGGTTCTCCTCCCACAGCGAGGGTCCTGATGGGTCCTTCAAGAAGGCTACCATGGACTGAAGAAGAAAAGCAGGTTATAGGATATAATAATATAATCATGGAGGGTAAAAGGAGCTCAGCAGTTATGGAGGCTCTGATTTTAGATGATAGAGTGCATCTCTCTGAACTGCTCCTCACACTAATGCCCCGCAGAGTGAGGCGAGGTGGACTCGGGGAGTGTAAGGGACGCAGCAGCACCCACCTTGAAGGTGGCCGGCCGGTTGTACTCGGTGTGGAACGTCCCGTCTCTGAAAGCCAAGGAGTCAGTGGGTGAGCCTCAGAGTGCAGAGAGCCAATCAGACGCCTCGGTGTGGTACTCACTTGTAGTGAAGCAGCTCTGCTCCTCCACCTCTGGAGCCCGGGTCCACCTTCACTTTCTTACAGAGCTTACGGCCCTCTGGGTCTCTGAGAGGGGGGGGGGGGGGAGAAGACTGTCAGAGTTCAGAATAATCTGGGACCTCTATACCAAGCAGTGTCCCTCTAGACCTGGTCCTCTATACCAAGCAGTGTCCCTCTAGACCTGGTCCTCTGAAGTCCACAGGGCCAGGGACGTTAGCTCCGTTGATCCAAATGAGCTGTGTCGGTTCAGGGTTGATCCAAACACTGATTGGTTGTTTACAATGTCACATGATCAGAGATCAGAAGGTAGAGAAACATCAGTGATCATTTTCTACTCAAAGTGAAACTTTAATTAGACTTTGTTTCTAATTGTGGAATCGGATGGCTTGAATAAGCCTCTGACAGTAGCGATGCATAAAACCCTTTAATGCCTCTCCTGACTGGGGGAGGCAGATGGCACCAGGAGCAGATGTGACCTCCACACGTACGCAGAGGTGGCGCTCAGTCATCCGACTAAAAACCAGTCTGCTCCTTCTAGAAGCACAAAGACTGTGCGGACATGGACCTGAACGGGACATAACGCAACAAGACGGTGGGAGGAAAGAGGCGTTGTGAGACGTTGTCCAGCGGAGTTCAGTACCCCCACAGAGAAGGTCGACCCCCTCCAGGACGGAGCGATGTGCAGTCACTTACCCACAGTTGACCCAGGCGATAGTCCCCTGGCCCTTCACTGCCTGGGCCACGTCCGACAGCAGCTTCAGCTGGGAGTCCCCCGATGAAGCTGCAGACACAGAACCAACCCCTTTAATGCCCCCCCCCCTTCAGACACACAGGGGAGAGGAGTCGAGTTCCACAGCCTACTAGAGAAAGAGACCACCGAGTTCTGGGTGGAGGAGGGTTGTGTAACGCCTTTCACAGGATAGGGGGGGGGGGGGGGGGGGGGGGGTTGAGTCACATCAGCTTTCAACATCGTACAATAATACAATAGCGTAGCCCAGGAGGGGGGACATGAGGGGGGGGTTGTAGCTGCAGCTGATGTTCTAGGGAAATACATCTCTTCTATTCCCTGGGGGGCCTTTCATAATTTACAAGCAGGGTAAAACTCAACACAGGTGTCATGTGACTGACTGCAGGGGGGGTGGGGGGGGGGGGGGGGGCATAACACGCGGGAGACGTGGACATTAAGAGTCGAGAGCTTCAAAGGAACTGAAACAAAGTATGTGGTAAAAAGTCTCCTGTGATGGAGGGAGAACTAAACATCTGGAGTCTCTGACCTGTGTTGGTGTAGACCACCAGAACGTTGGTCCTCGTCCTGAGCAGTTTCTTGAAGTCTTTGTGGTCACTGACCTTCTCTATGAGAGGAGACACCTTCGCCGCCTCCAGCAGCAGCCCCGCCTGGTACAACACACACACACACACACACACGTTCAGTTTGTCGTAGGCTTTCCTCGGGTCTCGCTCGCCGTACGGCGCTGACATGGCGGTTAGCTCGGCTCGCTAGGTAGCTGACCCCATGTGTTCTACCCACCAACATCGTGGCAATAAAACACATCGGCACTTCGGAGAGAGGAGCGTTTATTCCCAGGTTTCATACCTGGGTAGACCCACAGTGGAGGGATTCATACATGGTGGTTCCCCCATGGGGAGAGGAGCATCCATGCACACGGTATCAGAGGAGAGGAGCATCCATGCACACGGTATCAGAGGAGAGGAGCATCCATGCACACGGTATCAGAGGAGAGGAGCATCCATGCACACGGTATCAGAGGAGAGGAGCATCCATGCACACGGTATCAGAGGAGAGGAGCATCCATGCACACAGAAGCGGTGTACATTGACACCATGAACTTTAATACAGCCCTGTCTTGGGGACAGCCTTTAAAGTATCAGCGGTTTACTCCGCCCGGCTGGAATAAACCTTCAGGGGCCTCTGCAAGGGCTTGGACTTTAAGACGTGTTATAAAATTAAAATGTCACGAGCCATGTGAGAAATGAAGCAGCTTGATAGAAGTGAAGTGAGTTAGTAGCTCTGGATCGGAGCTGCTGCCACGTCTCTTCACTGGAACCCCCTCACAGATTTACTGCTAGAGGTGGAACGTCCGCTTCATTAGTTTTAATGGCAATCTTCCGTAAACTATATTCATAAACCATTTCATGCAAACCCTGTAAAATCAGGGAGAAAAAAAAAAAGAGTCACAGACTAAATGACTGGGAAAGAAACAAAAGGTTGAATATCCTGTAAATATTTGATTTGAAGATCATTTTCAACACCACAACAACTAAACCTCACACGTGTAAATACCGCTTACAAGTCAGGTGATGAGAAAGTCTGCTTAATGGGTTGAAGCAGCTGGAGTGTGAAACAAAGCCCATATTGAGGGAGCGCGGCGCTTTAATCAAGTGCAGGAGACTAATCCCACTGCAGCGGCGTGGGGAGTTCATTCCACGCACGGCGATGGTCTCGTGCCGTCAGCACCCATTAAGGAGCTCTTCCTTCCTGCTTACGGAGGACTGGCTTAGACAGCGAGGCGGCCTGGTGACGGATATCAGCCGCAATGGAAACCAGCACCTGTCGGCCTCGTTTCCTCATGTTGGAGCCCCCCCCCCCCCCCCCCCCCCCCCGAGGACAGTCTGGATCAAAGGCCCCGGTTACGTAGAGAATACACCCCAGTCTCTCTAAGTGGGATTCTGATCCGCTCGGGTTTGATCCGGTTGGTTTGGCCGATGCGAGCTGCGGCGGTTCGGGGGCCAGGTGACATCTGGCGGTTATCAGAGCGAGGAGCCCGAAGAGGGGGCGGGGCTTCGGATTCAACGGTGAAACATTTACTACAGTTGTTGACAGGCCTCCACGTGGTGCTGATTGAAGACGTAACTGTGATGGAGGAGGGGATGAAGATGAAGATGAAGAAAAGCGATGATCCCAGCATCCACCAAACCACGTTGCCTTGGTTTCAACGTGGCGTCATCGGCAGTGCGAGCGCAGCCCCACCCCTGCACGCCAGCCAGGTCACACGCAGGAACACTGGTGGCAGACAGAAGCCTTTGATGCCGTTGCCACGCCAACGCTGCGTACGGCTTTCACATACAAAGCCACCCCGAGACGCCTTTCAGGAACCAAACCGGACGCTAATGATGATTAGTAGTTATTACTGAAGGATTTATTCTTATTGTTATGACTTGGAGACGAGAAGATGCTTTTGTCGAGTAATTTAAGTGATAATAAAGAAAAGAGCTCACCTGTAATTTTCAGTCTAATGTTATGAACTACAGACGTGAGCAGTGATGAAGAACCAGCTGGATTCAACCTTGTGTAAACCTAGGTCTACAACTTCAGGGGGGGGGGTAGTAGTCCGGCAAATGTTATAATGGTAGGGTAACTCAAGCCCTAGTCCTCAGTACATTTATGTAACTGGAGTTGTTAGCATTATAAAAGCTCATGTTATTTATAGGTGGCAGCTCCACTAGAAGCTCTTCACCGCATCTCAACAAAGGATGCAGATGGAGGACCCAGAAGATGGGTTCAGTGACAAAAGGCAGAGAATATTCTGGATCCACTTAGCCATGGAAACGAAGGCGCGTTTCTATGGATCCAAGGAAACGGAGCTCATGGGTATAATGGACATGGAGCAGGAGACCTTCTACGGCTTCATGTGGAGACACTGGAACCACAGAAGTTCTCTCCCCAACACCTCCCACCAACCAGCGACCACAAGGTTCACTACCGGAGAGGAGACTCACACCGTGGGGTGAGGAAGAGGAGGATGAGGAAGAGACATGACGTTGTTTCATGCTCATCTGAAGTATTCATGTCCACAATGACATCAGCACCTGGACGAGGTGGCTCTTCATTGGCTCTTGTTGTTCTGGTTCCGTTGCCTCTTGTCTCAGCTGGATGACAAATGGATCATGTAATGCAGCAGGAATGTTGTTTTTCAGAGTGAATATTATGTTGATGTCGACCACAGCTTTCAGCGCGCTGATGTCGTTGCGGTGACATCACAGATTAAACATCAACCTTGCAGGAGCGGCGTGCGACCTTTCAAACACAAATACCTGAAGATTCTTCTCCATCAATCACAGCGGGCCTGCGACGACAGGGAGAGTAAAGTGAGAGACGAACTGCAGATCCATGAGCGTGCTACGCAGCCACCTACCTCCACCCACCTCCACCCGCCTCGCAAACACTAATAAACACGTCTGTGTGACAAATCTGCATCATAAAGAAAAGTACAGTTCTAGTGCTGAATCAGCAAAAACTACACCGGCGTTTGTCAAGCAGTCCGACTCAGTTGTTTGTGTGTGTGGACTAAAGCTACACAGCCTCTGATAACACACACCCACACACACACAGAAGTGGAGGAAGAGGAGGAAAGGAAGAGGAAGAAGGTCCACTAACACAAAGCACGATATCAGATGTTTTAAATAATACGAGAGGAATGTTGGATCAGAAAACGTATTTTCTTATTGATTCCTGAGGATCCAATCACTGATCTATTTGTTGTTTGAGTGGAGCAGCTGGCCAACAGGGAGACACAATGTTCTTCTGTATTGTTTGAAATTGATCATCACCCTCACAATCTACACACCAAAGTTCCTCTGGGCATCTTAGATAAACCTTCAGAATTTTTACTTCTCGGTTACGCCATCTTGTTAATCAAATATGTTCTACACTGATTTTTAAGCAGGAGAGTGGTGGCCAAGTGCCAACTTATCAAATAGTTTCACCTCACAATTGGTACACTGTACACACACACCAAAAGACACACAGACTACACCCGTGTTTGCTGAAGCAGGTCCGTGAAGCCGTCCAGTTTGTTGAGGACACCTCGCTACGAGGAGGCAGGATTATCGGTTGATTTTTAAATGAAGCCTGATAAATGACACGATGAGTGCTCGTCATAACCGACAACGTGTCCTCGTCCCTTCAGGTGACCTGGAGGAAGGCCTGTGGATTCACTCCAAAGCTCCAGGAGGAGCCACACAATGTCCACACCAGGTCTTATAGGACAGAGGTTCTCAAAGTGGGAGGAGCTTATACAAGTTTTACTGTCTGTGGGAAACTAATAAATTACTCAGGATTTATTGACTGTTAAACTAATTAACATAGTTTTCTTTTGTATAACAGTCAAACCTCTCACCCACTAGAGAGGATAAGTAGGGTCATCAGATAGAAACGTTACCGTGTTAGTTAGATACAGCTCTCACCCACTAGAGGGTAAGTAGGGTCATCGGGTAGAAGCGTTACCGTGTTAGTTAGATACAGCTCTCACCCACTAGCGGGTAAGTAGGGTCATCGGGTAGAAGCGTTACCGTGTTAGTTAGATACACCTCTCACCCACTAGCGGGTAAGTAGGGTCATCGGGTAGAAGCGTTACCGTGTTAGTTAGATACACCTCTCACTCACCAGAGAGGGTAAGACTATAAAGTGTTTAACTTTCATAACACAAGAGACAACAGGAGAACGAAATCACTTGAGGAGCTGCACACATGAAACAAATAACATTGTAAAACACCAACGTGTAAGCTAAGCTAAAGATTTAAAAACGATCACACACCCAGGGCAGGGTACATCCGTTAGAAGCAGATATACATATATTTGCATGCAGTGATATATTCAGTGATTACAGCTGCGCCATTAACGTTACGGTACTCCGGCTAACGGCTGTCAACTTTAACGTTACTTCCCGAACGGGCCAGCGCGAGACGCGTAAAACGTGTCTTCTGTTTGTTTTTTAATCATCCCTAACCGGACACCTTCCGGTGTCCACGCGCGCTGGAGCACGCGTGACAGAGCCCCCCCCCCCCCATTCCCGTTACCGGTCTACACGGCGGACGCGGTACTCGGTTGACTCACCAGCAGCACCAACACCAACATTTTCGCCTCCCTCATTCTACTCCAGTGGCGATTCCAAGAGGCCATGATGCCGTTGCCACGTAGGGATACGCATGCGCGGTGGAGCACTTTTCCCTCGAATCCTCCGGGTGCGGCGCTAGGCTTCATGGGACATGTAGTCGTTGAGGATGAATCGTCCAGAGGGGGCGGTTCACCTGCTGCCGTTCCTGTATTTGGATAGCGGGGTGAGTAAGTCTACACGTTGTTGCTGTTATCAGCATAATGCGGCGGCCACATTGCGAGACGATTAATCACACGCGGGGTAATCAGTAAATTGGCTTGTGATTGAATGTTTCTTAATTTGCTCTTTATCGAATTGACTTTCTTCACTTTAGAAAAAGTAGTTTGATTAAAGCTGTGAAATGCTGCACAGCGTCTCATTCTAGCAGAGAGTCAATGTAAACAAATGGACAACTAGATATTGGCCTAAATGTTTCTTAAGATAGTATATAGAAGACATAGTATATTTATGATATACCTGAGGTTTGTAAAAAGAAATAAAACATGAATAAAGAAAATGTCATGAATAAGAGTGAGGATTGTTGGATCTGAAGAAGTGTGCAGTATGAAGAGTGTTTACAGTGTGAATTCATGTTTAGTTTAATGCAGCTTGTTTGTCCTCTTTGCAATGTCATAAGGTAACAAGGCGACAAGTACACGCAGGTTTACAGAACAGAATCGAATAGATCACAATACACGTGGATTACTTGATCGATAATATAATATAGTAAGACCCCCCCTCGTGTTCGCTGTGAACAAAACCCGAGGAAGTACCCGGATGCCCGGAGGACTCGTATCGCCAGGTAACAGCAGGTATTCTGGAGCCCCAGACGACCCGGCGCACGGGGGCCCATCTCCCAGCAGCCTCTCTGTCTCCGTCTCCGGCTCCGCTGCAACACTCTCCCAGCTCTCTCTCCGGGTCCGGGGGGTGTCCATGCGCACTCTCTCCTCTATTGCGCCGTGCGAATCGGGCCCATCTCCCCCCCCTGCCCGGTCCTCCCCACCCCCCCAGCCCGGTGGTATCGCCCGCCGCTCAAGGAGGCAGAGCGGGGCGGGAGCGCAGCAGTCGGCTGCAGGTCGCCGGCAGAGAGACGCACTCAGCGGCTGTGGAACCCGTGTCGGTCCGATTCCCCCCCCCCTCCCCTCTCATCGGATCTGCTGCTTTGTCCTCAACTTGCGGAATACAAACATCTTGAGAAGGTAAAATAATGACTTTTTCTTTTCTTTTCTTGGCGGAGAGGCTGTTTGGAAGCGCACTTTGGTGTTTTGGGAGGTGTGTTGTGCGCAGCTCGTGTCCCGCGGTGGATCCGGACTGATGGAGCTTCTTGATTCGATGCTCCAGGAACCCGAGGGAGAGGTGGTGCGCTGCGGGTTCTCTCTCCCTTTATCGGGGCACAATGCGGGCGCCGGGGCGTTAATGCCTTTCATATTTAACATGACCAACACTTTGGCCCGCTTTGGCGGTGCGAGCCGAGGCGGGTTTTTGCGTGTTGGTCGGAGTAGTGAGCGGCTTTACTTTCCGCTCACGTTTGCTCCGAGGATCAGAGGAGCGCTTGTGGGGCTGCAGGAGCCCGTTGCTCCGCACCAGCACTCAAACTTCCTCCACTCCGGGGAGGGAGGGTGTGGGGGGGGGTCTCTCCTGGGACAGTGCGCGGTGTCTCAGTTGGTCTTCATGTTGTTGTCTTGCTGACCTGACTTGTGCCAAACATGGGGGGGGGGGGGGGGGGTTCTTGACCATCTTTTGTCCTTGTCTCAGAATGACCTCATTGCTCCATTTCCCATCACAAAACGGGCTTCTACGCGCGGAATGCGCGGCGTTATTGCGCAAGTTTTACACTTTCTTTATCTGTTTTTCAAAAGTGTATTCTTATTTTTTAACCTCCCCACCCTCCTTGAGATGTGTTTTACTTCGGTTCTTTGCGAGGGGACAATAGAAAATCATAAGTCGATGATATCGGGGAGGGAGGGTGTGTGTGTGTGTGTGTGGGGGGGGGGGGGGGTTGAACCACTGCTCACCTGTCCAGGTGAAGTCTGCTCCACCCTCGGGGCGGGGCGAGGGGGGGGGGGGGGCTTAACGGACTGTTGTGTAATGTTATGATTGTGAACACTTTTGATCATCTGGCGTCCATCTCTCACACTTTGAACAAATACAAAGCCGCTCTCTGTTCTCCACCACTGTGGCTTTTCATCACAAGTCCACTTGTCGGTCGTCTGTAGCGTTTCACTCACTGAGGCCCTTTTATTATTCATGAGCACCCTAAAGGCAACCCGAGCACCGCTGCTTCGTGTGGATGACACGAGGAGCTTCTCTTTACAATAAGTTCATGTGGTCACTGTGCTGCCGTATGACTCCTGTTGAGCGGCGATGCTGCTGCTGGAGGCCTCCTTCCGACGCTCCATTTCCCACTTGTTTCATACGGGTGGGATTGACGCTTTGTGATTTTAAGAGCTGTTTCAGACTCCTGGGCCCTTTCAAATGCAAATCTGGGTTTTCATCTTCTGATGAACTTATGAGGGCTCTTGACAGGTCCTAGTGGGGGGGAGTTCTAGAGCCCCCCCCCCCCCCCCCCCCATCCTCTTGAACCACCTTCACTTCCCCTTCCTTGTGTTCCTCGTGTACTTGCTGTGTGTGAAAGTGTTTTTTGATCAGAGGTCCGTCTGGCGTTCACATGAATGATTCATTTTCATTAACTAACACGTCTTCACTTTGTTTTAATGATGCATGCTCGAGCCGCTGTGGATCATCTCTGCTGTCTGGCCATCATTTGAGAGGACAAACGGACATGCAAGTTTAATGTCTGGAGAACTCGAGCCCTCAGAGAACATACTGTGGTATAAATATATAAACGCTGCACACTACCCGGGACCTCAGCAGCACCTCATGTGCTCTTCTCGAGTCCTGATGGAGAGCGGCCTCTCCAAAGACGCATCTCCGCGCTTTAGAATCCAGGCAGGGAGCATCTTCAGGCCTCTAAAGTGGTCTTTTCTGGAGCAGGATTCACATGGTAATCAGGTCAGGACAGGTTGAGGAGCAAAGACAAAGCTGTCCTCATGCAGAGGGCTGAGGACGGCTTTCAAGGAGAGCATGGAAGCTTCCGGGGATTTTTGTGGTTGTTGCGTGTCTCTTTGTGGTCGCTTGATATGATTTGTTACTTTGTGTGATCATCTTTGAGAGAAAAGAACATGATGATGAAGGAGAGCAGCTTCTTCCTCTCAGAGTGGCTGTGAGTGTGTTCAGGAGGCTGCGTCGCTGTCTGTAAATAAAACGGCCCATTTGGAATCGCAGTGTGCTCGTGTTGGCAGCCCCCCCCTCCCCCCTCCCCTCCCCAAACACAGCTCTGCCATCTGATTGTGACAATGGCGTTTCCCATCCTCCCTCTCAGACAGCCTGATTGAGGTCACGTGCCCCGACATACCTCTCGTTCTTACAGACCAAATCCCTCCTCAGCCCGTCCACCTCGGCAGAAACATGCGCAATGGTGTCCCCGCTCCGGTCCTGAATCCAGTCCTCGATCCGGTCCTAGATCTGGTCTTGAATCTCATCCTGGATCCGCCGCTCGATCCTCTTTGTTTGGACGGTCTGAGCCAGGTGGAAATTAATAATAACGCTCTGTATGGGGACACCCCCCCCCCCCCCGCACAGAATTGTAAGGTTTCTGGATACGTATTGTAGATATGTATCAATAACAAGATTGATGGTTCTTAATGTGATTCCATGAACATTCGACTTGATTTGACAGCTAGATTGATATTGAAAATAATGATTAGTTTCATCTTTAAATCAATTCAGAGTTTTATCATTCAGGGCCTTTATGATGCAACAATGTCAAACTCGTGTGCTTTGCAGCCTCTTAAAGTGGAAGATTTGCTCTTTTGTGTCTCTGATAACTTCAGATGGACCGTTTCCTGAGATTTTAATCAAATATATGATTCAACAATAAACAGGAACAGGTTGCAGCCTCCTGTGTGTTGGTGCAAATCATCACCACTTCTCCTTCGGTGGTCACTTGAAGGACGTTTTCTGAACCAAAGGCATTCATCCTTAAAAACTGCCCCCCCCCCCCCCCACACATGCTCATTGCCCCCCCACCCCCTTGTCTCAGACAGGGGGGGGGGGGGGTGGAAGCATGCGCTCATACGTCCGTGTGCGCATGCGTGCATGTCTGAGCCATCTGATTCCTCTCCTTTGTGTGCGTGCGGAGCGAACGTGAAGGCATGTGCCTTTTCTCTCCGCTCGGAGAATGAAAAAAGGGGCGCAGAAGGAGGAGAGAGGGCTCCCACAGTTGATTTGGCCATTGTGTGTGTGTGTGTGGGTGTGTGGGGGGGGGGCACTATTCCCATTGAGGCTCTGGACGCATGGCTGAGACCCCTAGAAGCTTTAGGCAAGCTGGCTCATTCAGGGCTGGATGTGACCCAAAGGGCTGGGGTGGGACGATGTGGCATTGAGCCCTTTGTGGGGGACGGTGGGAACATTGTCCCCGCTCTGCTGCCCCCCCCTCCCCCCTCCCCCAGCTCATAGAGCGGGACGTCTCTCAAGGTTACAGGTCTCACCCTCTCCTCAAAGACATTCACCACGAGAGAGGGTTCTGATTCTAAATGTCACTGATAGGTGGAGATGAGGATTCCTGAGGATGATTTATCATCAGTGTACAACACACAGAGGAACCCAGTGACGTCCTGGCTGTAGTCCACCTGCAACCCAACCCAACCAAGACCAGACCAGACCACAGGGAACCACAAAGGACCCTCCAGGATTCTACCTGTTCAATTAGCATCAGAAGAGATTATCTGCTCTGATAACATGGCCAACATCCAGGGTCCCCCTCCTCTGGTCCAATTGGAGTACCACTCTCAGTTCTGATGTCCACCACAGATTTGCTCCTGGACCTTGTGGATCCAGGTTTCTTAAGATGCGGGTTCCACATTCACTGACCTCCTGCTGCTTTCATCCACCTCACATGCCTGCAACAAGGCATCAGAGAGCCAGGAGCATGCTGGGTGGTGGAGTAACACCAGCAGCTGGGTTAGCTTAGCCTCCATCTCTGCTCTCCTCCCTGGGTCAGTTGGGTGGTGTTTGGTCCTGCGGGTGTGGCCGGTTGGAGTGCTGATTGACCCCCCTCGACCCGTTTGTCCGCTCCAGGTCTAAGGTTCGGTGAGGTCTGACCTCCCGCCTTGTGGCCTCCAAACATCAGAGTGAGAAGCTGTCCTGATCCCGTCTGATCCCTGACGTGTTTACCTAAAGCCTCATTAGCACTGTGATTGAGTGACTCCCATCGCTCGTATAACCGGCTCGTGTGTGTGTGTGTGTGAGATCACTGGGAAGTCAGCAGTTAGCGCCAGCAGGCATCTGCTCATTTCTCTCACCATATTTTTTACCCACAAGCCCCTGTCCCAGCAGGGCGCGTGTAATCGGAGGGCGGCGTGTCAGGCTGCGGCGTGCGGCGTGCGCCTCACGATGCTTGCGGCACCAAATATAGACCAGAGCCTCCGTCACCTCGGCACGCGGCGGCTGCTCGAATGATCTGATCGAATGATGATTTTTATATCACCTCCTCAATCTTTTCTTCCAAATAAGTCATTTCCTCCGAACCGCCAACACGACGCAAACCGAGTTGACGAGATCGCGGCGACAAGAAAGCGTTTCCTTCCTTCTGTTGGCGCGGCTACCAGGTGTTTTTTACACGTGGTCGCAGCACGGCCACGTAGCGGCAAGCTTTGGGAACAGCCGCTCTGCTTTCTACCCCTTTTCTTTAGTTTTGTGGGATATCTGCTGGTCTCCTTAGGACGGTGCTCCTAGCGCTCTGGAGTCTGCACGCCGGAACAAGAGCTTTTGAGCAATGTGACGTGTGTTTTCATGCGTCATCGGGGTCGTTCCCCTGACCTCGGGTGTCTCGGCGTGTTTTGGCTCCTGCATTGGTCAGTGTGACAAAGCCACCAGAAGATGATGACCATGACGATGTGGTCATGTAGCAGGAATCCTCTCTGACTGACCCGTACGAAGAGAAATAACCGTTTACTTTCCGTTACTTTCTTAGATAGTTGTCTGAATCAAAAACCTGATAAGAGTATTGATAAGTACTAGAATCTATAAAATCGATAGATAAAAGACAGGTAATCTAAATCTAAATGAAAACCTTTTCCCCCCTTTTTAAAGTCAACAAGTGGAGCTTTGGTGCTTCAGATGCTCCTTTGTGCTCCTCCACCTCCTCAGCTCCGTCAGCCTGTGTTACTATGGCGATGGAAGTGGCTCTCAGCGGGGGGGCAGAAGGGTCTGCTTCAGACGGACGGAGACGGAGAGGAGCGTGTGACAGTGATTAATGTCCTGGTAGGAACGGAGACAACGGACTCTCCCTGCACCCCCCCACTCCGAACACCAACACAACGTCTCACTCGCACAACGAGACAAAGTTCAATCACAACCCTGTGAATTATTATTCCACCAAAGCCATTATTTCTTTCCCTGGACTTTGATGGATGGAAGGTGGAGGAAATTTAAATGTTGGGTTATACACGGAAGGAAGTGAGATGCACCTGTGAGTCTGACCAATCGATCCCCTCAATCCAGCTTATCAGTTGTTACCATCACCTGGCCCTCTGGTTACTGTCACCTGGCCCTCTGGTTACTGTTACCTGGCCCTCTGGTTACTGTCACCTGGCCCTCTGGTTACTGTCACCTGGCCCTCTGGTTACTGTCACCTGGCCCTCTGGTTACTGTCACCTGGCCCTCTGGTTAATGTCACCTGGCCCTCTGGTTACTGTCACCTGGCCCTCTGGTTACTGTCACCTGGCCCTCCGGTTACTGTCACCTGGCCCTCTGGTTACTGTCACCTGGCCCTCTGGTTACTGTCACCTGGCCCTCTGGTTACTGTCACCTGGCCCTCCGGTTACTGTCACCTGGCCCTCTGGTTACTGTCACCTGGCCCTCTGGTTACTGTCACCTGGCCCTCTGGTTACTGTCACCTGGCACTCTGGTTACTGTCACCTGGCCCTCTGGTTACCGTCACCTGGCCCTCTGGTTACCGTCACCTGGCCCTCTGGTTACCATCACCTGGCCCTCTGGTTACCGTCACCTGGCCCTCTGGTTACCGTCACCTGGCCCTCTTGTTACCGTCACCTGGTCCTCGGTTACCGTCACCTGGCCCTCTGGTTACTGTCACCTAGCCCTCTTGTTACCGTTACCTGGCCCTCTTGTTACCGTCACCTGGCCCTCTGGTTACTGTCACCTGGCCCTCTGGTTACCGTCACCTGGCCCTCTTGTTACCGTTACCTGGCCCTCGGTTACCGTCACCTGGCCCTCTGGTTACCGTCACCTGGCCCTCGGGTTACCGTCACCTGGCCCTCTGGTTACCGTCACCTGGCCCTCTGGTTAGTGTTACCTGGCCCTCTGGTTACCGTCACCTGGCCCTCGGGTTACCGTCACCTGGCCCTCTGGTTACCGTCACCTGGCCCTCGGGTTACCGTCACCTGGCCCTCTTGTTACCGTCACCTGGCCCGCTAACGGGGAAGTAAAGGATGATGGGAGGCTGGAGGACAGCGACTGCGTGATGGAGACAAGCAGCCAAGTGTGCAAACACTGCGTCTGGGTGGTGATGGAAAGCCTCCCGTATGTTCCTTCATAAAAACCACCTATTGCTGTGGATGGGTAGTCTGCCACACACACACACCTTGTTCTCCCTTGATATTGGACACACTTTTTCTTATAGAAAGAAGCAGCCTCAAAGCTTCGCCACGGTACCTGGTTCTCTTTCATGTCCCCCCCCCCCCTTAGTGTGGAGGTCCTTTTTGAGGATGCGGCTCTCTGCTTTTTCGCACTCCAGCGCTCTGTTCCCTCCCTTTACTCCACTACTCCCCCATAACACTGCAGCTGAAAGGAGCCTCTGTTGGACTGCTGTAGTGTGTGTGTGTGTGTGTGTGTGTGCGCGTTTTATAGAAGTAGAAAGCTCATTTTGTACGTTTTTGTAAGTTTAATATAAACCATCCCGAGTCACTGAGGAGGGTTTCTGCCGTGACGACGTCAATCACAAAGTCACCAGGGGACAAACTCCACTTCTTAAGTGAAGTTAAAGCTACATTCCCTCTAGTGGCCACCAGGGTATGATACACCATGGTTACCACACCTGTTATTGCACCATGGTTAATACGCCATCTTATTACACCTGTTATTACATCATGGTTGTGAGAGCTCTCGGTTTCTCATTTGCTGGTTACTTTCAAAGCTCATTTTAGTACTTTGACTCAACTTTAGACTTGTGGTGTTTGTCTGTCTCTCTTACCCTGATTGTCTTCCCTCTGCACAGTAGTTTGCTTTTGTTTTTAACAAAGGTAACGTGTAGGTGATGAGTGTTCTGGAGGTTTCTTTCCTGGGGGGGGGGGGGGGTGTCCTTGTTATCGCTCATCCAGTTGCCTGGATTATTTCCATCAAACACCCCAAATGATTTTCATCTTTGTCAAATAATGTCTGGAAAGTGAGTGAAGTTTAGACTTGTTTGCTTTTGTCCCATAATTTCAATAAGGAGTTGCCAACAGAATATTCAGAATATTACATAATATATAACAGTTATATTCAGTATTTTATCTGCTCAGAAACATTCTTTTTCAGAGCAATATGACAGTGTTTGTTCTCGTAGTTTAATATTCTGTTGTATCTATCTAGCTGTTATTGGAATAAAACCATCCAAGTCTCCTCCTTTTAACGTTGAAATATCTCGTTGTCGTCGTCTCGGTCTTGTGCTTCGTGGCTCGGTCGAAATCGGCTGAAGGTTTAGTGAGCAGCACTCCCCTTGTCTTCATGGCCAAGGTCATGAAACCACTTTGAAGTGGTCCTGAGTCAGGCTCAGTCGGACCTGCAGCCGTTGCTCTGCTCTGGAGGGAGGCGGACGGCTCTGCTTCTGGTCCCCTCCACACACCCCCCCCCCCCCCCCCCGGAGACCCAGGACGCCCTGCTGGACTGAAAGGAGGCCCGTGAGAACAAGAACCAGGACAGAGAGGGTAAGCCTGTGAGACCCTGCTGCGGTAGAATGAGGCGTTTTCTAAAGGGACCCTGGTGTAGGAGGCACTACCACCTTTGACCACAGGGGGCGACAAACACCCGAAGCCATAAAACCTGCCGCGCCGTCTGGATCCATCACCAACTCTTTGTAAGGAGCGGTGACTTTGTGACCGTGATGTAGTATGTGTGTGTGTGTGGGGGGGGGGGGTCTCCAGGGACACCTGGCTGGCGGGGGGGGCATAGGCCTGAGAGAGCCGGGCCGCCCTCCTCTCCCTCTCCTTTGGCTTTGGATGGAAAGCGGCCCCTGGTGTAGTCGACCTCGTTCCCTCCTGCTGACCCAGTCAAACCACTTCGGCCCGACTGGTTTCCATCAATGATTCTTAGTGGCTCCTCTGAGCCCATTGTTCCACTGGTTTGGGCCTCAGTTACTTTCAAGAGGATGTCTTCATTCAAAGAGTGAACCCGGTTCGCTTCATCAGCTTTCTGTTGGCGGCTCGGTACCTCTTATTGATCTGTGAGGCACCTTTTATCTCTGCAGCCTTTGATCTAGAGGAGCCGCAAAATGTAGATTCAAAAAAACGTATAGAGCTGATGATGAAACAGGCGAAATGTAAGACACTTACAAGCTAGCACTTCAATTGTATAATGGCTCTTATCTATAAATCGACTCATTTGATGAAATTGCCTTTTGTTGTTTTTCTGGGTTTGTTTCCTTATGGTTGAAATCTTATTGTAAGTCGCTTTGGCTAAAAGCATCAGCTAAATAAAATGTAATGTAAGAATTTTATGTAGATACTTACCTGCATTTATTATGCAATTAAACAGACGACATTAAACTTCATATAAGGGCCAAACGATCCGCACAGCAATTAAAACCAAATGACTGTGAATCCAAACCAGTCTACAATACTTTTGAGACTTTTAAACTGAATTAAGAAGGTCACCACGTTTCTTAATGCTGGTTGATGATGTTACCATGACGTCCGCGGATCTTTGTCCTCATCCGGGCTGTGGTCAGAGGGGACACTCCTCCCGTCCCTCCATCCTCCTCCGCCCGCCACTGTTGGCTTCTGGAGTTGTGTCCGACGTGATGGACGAGGGTTTCCTCAGAAGATGGATGGAGGAGCTGGCCTGTCGTCGGGGTGTCTCCTGCACCTCGCCTGCCATCTGTGCTGGTCCAGAAGCTCTGAGCTGTCCTCCGTGGGCCTCTGCTGCGGGTGAAGGCTCTTTTGATCAAAAGCAGACGTGTCCTGCTCTCCTGTGTCCACCTCGCCGAGCTCAGGAAGACGAATCACTCGCGGCCCCCTTTTTCCATCCGTCCGCTCCTCTTCTCGCATCCATCCTTCACCCTCCCCGCCTGTCGACCCGCTGATTGTGTGGGTTTAGGAGCCGGTGGAGCGCTTTCTTTCGTTCCTTTTTTTTTTTAGGGCCAGGTGCACGGGGTTTAGTCGAGGTAACCAAACAAACGGCTAAAGAAAAGCCTGGAATCAATCTCTCTTGGAAGCTTCTCGTCTCGTGGGCTTCAAAAGAGTTTTTAGCACGGCTCGTGTTCTCTTTAAGCTGAAAGAGCTAAAGCAGAGGTGGACGCTCTTCTTGTCTTGAGACGTCATATGAAGCGCGCGGAGGACGCTGCGGCCACGGGGACCTCCAGGGACCCATCGTCCAGTGACCTGAGGTCGTTTAGACCGCTCCGTCCCTAAAGCCACTTTCCTCACAGATCTTTGGAGCGTTTCTTTTTTGTTGCAGAGCTGCTGCTTTCTTTTATTGGTGTGAATCCACAGATTTCTGCCTCCTCAAACTGGATGAAGGAACAGGATATGAGCATTCGATGCTCAAAAGCTAATAAAAACAAAAAAAACAGAAGAGCACTTTTGACCCAGCTGTTTTCTTTGGCTCCTTCTGTCCAATAAATACACATCACAACAAGCTGAGGAATCGGTGCTGAGATGTTTATTGGCCGTAGGAGATGCTGCAGGAGCGTGCAGGTGATGGTTTACCTGTATTTCTGCTTCCACCACAGTGTCTCCGTCTCTCGTCCTCTGATTGCCAAATGTCCCATGCTGTGTTAGCTTAAAGCTCATTAGGCTGATGGAAACATTTCACTCACTTTTCTGCTTGTAATCTACATAGTGGAGGGTGTAAAAGCCCCCCCCCCCCCCCCATTGGGGGGGCCTTTCTCTGGGTTTGCGTGGTGCTGCAATGCGCTCTTCCTCTCGTTTCCTCCTCCTCCTCCTCGTCGCCCACTCTCTTCCTCTCTTTCTTTCTGGGTTACTGCTGCTCGGCTTCCTCCCGCGACGCCTTTGACCAGCAGGGAAGGGACGGCGAGGCGCTTTGGCTCTGCCCCCTCGGGGGCCCAGAGTCAGTGGAGTGGGAGTGGGGGGCACAGCAGCCTGATGCCACGTACAGTTTAGGAGCGCAGTGAGCACTTCAAGAAGAAACTACTTTGCTCTTTCTTCTCCGAGTGCAGCTGCCACCCACCGAGTCGGGGGGGGGGGGGGCTTGTTTTAATGATGCAGCTCCGTCAGGAGCTTCTCCTCCGAGACGGGAGGCAGGAGGAAAGTGAGAACCAGGTGTTTGTGATAATGAGAGACTCGCACTTTGAGAACAACGCTAGCGCCATCGATCTGAGGACCAAGCATTTCCTCATGAACACATGCAAAGATTCCTTTGACCTTTGACCTCTTTGGACAACATTTAAGTGGTGTGTGCATATATATATATATATATATATATATACAAAGCGACCCACGGAGCCAAACTTTGACCTTGAGTGCTGAATTTAGTTTAATTATGAAGCCAGATGTTTTGGTTCAGTTTGGTGCCTTTGTGTTAAACGTAAAGATTCTGAAGCAGAACCAGTTCATTCTGATGCAGCCCATAATTCCTCCCTAATAAGACAGACTTTCTTTACTGGCTGAAGGAGGGACTTCTAACCACACAAGGTGTGTGTGTGTGTGTGTGTGTGTGTGGGGGTTCTCTTCACCTCCTTCCCGCTAAGTCTTCATCAAACTGTCTGATTCCGTTATCTCTAACCGGGGCTTAATTAGCAGAATTCAATCAGTCGCCGCTGGATCCGATGGCGTCCGCTGATAATCAGCGGGGGGGGGGGGGCGGGCGAGCGAGCATGTTTTGACTCGGCACAAAGAAACTGTTCGAGATGGGAGAAGGATCGGAGCCCCGTCCTAGAGAGCACCTCCGGATCCGTGAGGCGTGTGGTAATAATAGAATCTAACAGTACATTAGTCTCTATGGAGCAGACCTCCACGTTCTCCTGCAAGTTCTTCATGTCTAATGTCTCAAATTGTACAATGTGCACTGCGAACTAATGAAATGTTGTAAATTACACAAAGCAAGGAATGTAAGGAATATTAATATAATATTTATAAAGACCTATTTATGCTGAGATTCAAGTTATTTTAAATTGAGCTGGGGCAAAGCTAGCATAGCATAGCATAGCGTTCACTAGGCTCCTCCTGATGTCATTACTGAAGCCGCTTCGTATTCCACGTGGATTTGAATTCATGTTCTCCAAAAATGTGTAGATTTAAAAAAAACTTTTTGAAAATCTATTCCTGAGATTTTTGTTGACGCCACAAACACACATTTTAACTTTAGAGGTCTGAAAGTTTTTTTTTTTTTTTTATCCTAATCCTGTTCTGATCAAAACAAACATATCAAACATCACATCTCACATCAGAGGGGGCGGCCCCTTTCTTTGGTTGCCGTAGAAACCAGCCGGAGGTATTCGTCGTGTTTTGCTCCAGGAATACAAACAACCTCAAAGAGCTGTCTGCGCCTTATGGCCCAGTGGTCTCTCTGGTTCCTGGTCTCTGGTCCCCCCCCCCCCCCCCCCCCCTCTGGCAGCCCCTTCATCCAGAGCCAGTTTGCATAGGAGAGCCCCCCCCCCTACACACACACACACAGCTGAGTACACTTTCATGTTTGCCTTTGATAACTTTGTATTTGTTACCAAATTCTTTCCGTTCTCTCGCTTACAAACAACAAACTTTCTTGCTGGGTTCCTGCCGTCCCCCCCCCCCCACACTGCGCCCCCCCCCCCTCACTGTGGGCTATGTTGTAGTGAAAGCTCTTTTCTGTTGTGATTGTAAAGGAGGCTCCTAGTGCCCATGAGGAGACAGGAATCTCATTCAGAGGGTGGCCTCCTCCTGCTGCTCCTTCACCTTCTCCTGCTGCTCCACCTACTGATCCTTCACCTCCTACTGCTCCTTCACCTCCTCCTCCACCACCTACTGCTCCTTCACCACGTCCTGCTGCTTCACCTCCTCCTCCACCTACTGCTGCTTCACCTCCTCCTCCACCACCATCTGCTCCTTCACCACATCCTGCGGCTTCACCTCCTCCTCCACCTACTGCTGCTTCACCTCCTCCTCCACCACCTACTGCTCCTTCACCACATACTGCTGCTTCACCTCCTCCTCCTCCACCTACTGCTGCTTCACCTCCTCCTCCACCACCTTCTGCTCATTCACCACATCCTGCGGCTTCACCTCCTCCTCCACCTACTACTCCTTCACCTTCTCCAGCTGCTCCACCTACTGATCCTTTACCACCTCCTCCAGCTGCTGCTCCTTCACCTTCTCCTGCTGCTCCACCTACTGCTCCTTTACCACCTCCACCAGCTGCTGCTCCTTCACCTTCTCCTGCTGCTCCACCTACTGATCCTTCACCACCTACTGCTACTTCACCACATCCTCCACCACCTACTGCTCCTTCACCACGTCCTGCTGCTTCACCTCCTCCTCCACCTACTGCTGCTTCACCTCCTCCTCCACCACCTTCTGCTCCTTCACCACATCCTGCGGCTTCACCTCCTCCTCCACCTACTGCTGCTTCACCTCCTCCTCCACCACCTACTGCTCCTTCACCACATCCTGCTGCTTCACCTCCTCCTCCTCCACCTACTGCTGCTTCACCTCCTCCTCCACCACCTTCTGCTCCTTCACCACATCCTGCGGCTTCACCTCCTCCTCCACCTACTACTCCTTCACCTTCTCCAGCTGCTCCACCTACTGATCCTTTACCACCTCCTCCAGCTGCTGCTCCTTCACCTTCTCCTGCTGCTCCACCTACTGCTCCTTTACCACCTCCACCAGCTGCTGCTCCTTCACCTTCTCCTGCTGCTCCACCTACTGATCCTTCACCACCTACTGCTACTTCACCACATCCTGCTGCTCCACCTACTGATCCTTCACCACCTCCTCCAGCTGTGCTCCTTCACCTCCTCCAGCTGCTCCCCCACTGGAGGACGGTTGGCACGTCGTCGTGGTCGATGTTGTTTACTGATGTTTAGTTTAGAGACGACAAAAAGCTGGAAGAAAACAAGCTCCTTTCAGGTCCAAAAGGGGGAGACCTAAAGGGGGGGCAGGGACTCCTCCCTGGGGGGGGGGGGGGGGGGGTGTCCTCTAAAGCCGATTTTAGGGAGTGTCGTTATTCTTGGCAAATCACCACACTGCCTTTGTGGTCCCAGTGCGGTGCGTTAGGCCACAAAGAGGGGCGCCTTGGCCCGGCTCACAGAGAACGCATTCACACCCAGCCTGGGGGGGTCGGGTCGGGGTGGAGGGGGGGGGTCTCCTTAGATGAGCTAAAGTCTTGCAGGATGATGTCACACATCATTGCCAGCTTGTGATGTCAGCAGGTGGAGATCCAGGACAATTGTGTGTTCAGTTGGACCTGCACATGTGTCATGCATTAACAGTACCAGGACGAGGGGGGGTGATCCAGGGAGGGGGGGGGGGGGGGCTCTCTATTCAGGGGACTAATTACTAATTAGCTGCGCGGCAACTAATCACCAGCTCGCTACAAATTGGCAACAAATTTACTTCAGCTCGACATCACAATTCTGCCTCAGTGGAACTCTACATTTTTAGGATGAATTCTTTATGATTTCCTGCTGGAATAAAATATTATATATGTATTATAATCCTTTAGTAGTTCAACAGAATTCTCAGGAATTATTCAACTTCAGGTTCCACTTTTAACCGGTGGGAGATGATGGGATGAACTTCAGGAGATGTAAATGTCACGTGGTCCTCTGGCCCCTCGAATGCCTTCAAAGGAAACTAAGTAAGGTCCTGTAAAAGTCCCTGTGGGGAGAAGGCCTTTGTTCCTTTATTTATCGTCCAATCAAGTGGAAGCTTTGGCTAGCGGGAGATTTCATTACTTTCTATAAAGTGGGTCGGCAGACGGAGGCCTTTTGTCCTGCACTGATCTGTGGGCCATTAAGCTGGAGGCCGGTCCAGGATGGAGGCTAACAGGCTAATGATTAGCTGCTCAGCGGGTAAACCTGCTCGCAAATACTGGTCCGACTCACAGCTCTGTTCTCCAGCCACAGAGCTCAGCGTTGGAGGATTTGATTTAATTGCGTGTGTGTCCCTCTGGTTGGCTCTGTCTGCACCGCTTCATGAGTTAAAGCTACTTCTGTGTAGTGACCAGCAGGGGGCGACTCCTCTGCTCCCATAGACGTCTATGAGGAAATGACTCTACTTCTCTCTTGATTTATTCCCTCAGTAAACATTGTAAACATGAGTTTATGGTCTCGGTCTCTAGTTTCAAGTCTTCTTCAATGCAGCATGATGTTCATTTAGTGAGTGATGGTCTCACCTGAGTCTGACCTGTGTCAGGTGCGTTTCTCCTGGCTGGGAAGGAGGGATTGTAGCACTGGTCTGGGCCCTCTCCTCCCTAGCGGCCCCCCACCCGGCTGCTCACTCACACACATCTCTTTCTGTTCCTTATTTTTTCTCTTTTGCTCACCGCTACAAAGCTTTGGATGAAATAAAAGCAATGAGGGAGCTGTCAAAATAAATCACTTCCTGCATCAAGGAGGAAACAAGAATGCGGCTGAAGGAAAAGGTCGCCGGGCTTTCTCCTTTTCTCCTTTTTCTCTTCTCCCTGCTCGCATCAGTCCACATTTCTGTGAGAACAAAAGGGTTGATCGGACCCCCCCCCTGGGGAAGCTCATCATTCACTTCCATCACAAAGGTGTTTGAATCCAACCCCTCGGCGGAGAATACTTTGATAAAAGGAATATATTGACGCTGTGAGAGACAATGATCTGAGAGTGACGGTGTAACAGCAGGCCAGATGTTGGCCCCCTCTAATTAATTGGTTTGTGGGGACGAGGAATCTGAAGAATACGAGCTCAGAAGTTTGAGTTATCTCTGATGTAACAGTTGAGCTTTGTTCACTTGAGTGTATCTTTATTATCACATCCTGTTGGGTGAAATGTGGATGGGGGGGCTTCCATCATGCAGGTGCATCTTCAAGGAGAGATGATCTGATGCAGGTTGAATGGAGGCACCTCACACAGAGCTCAGAGCTTGTGCCGATGGGAATGATCGGGTTGAAGTCCTCTAAGGCTTACATGAACACTCTGATGTGACACCAGTTGCTCGTCTTCATCGCGTTAGCCGGGCGCCATGGAGACGGATGATGAAGCTAAGAGGAACTGTCCTGTCCCACTGAAACGAGTCCTCTGGGGGTCACCTCGGTTTGAAGAGAAGCAAATCCGGAGGTGCAGCTGCTGTGAAGAGTCAATACGGCCCAAAGGGACCAAGGGACCAGGAGGACGACGAGGAGGTGCAGAAAGGGTCTGACATAAGTAAAAAACCCACCCGTAGGAGCTTAAACCTTCAGGGCGTATGGTTCTAGTACCCCCCCCCCACCCCCAGGAGGACACGGGGTCACATGTAATCTTCTCTTTGGAGGAAGAAGCTGGTTTCTTTGCAGCTTTAATTACGTTGACGTTTTTCTTTGGCTTTGAGGAGATTTCTTATTGTTACCCCCCCCCCCCCCCCTCACCACACACACACACACACTAATGCTAGGAGGCAGGATTAGTTCTGCTCTCTTTGATTCGTTTACATCACTTCAATATTCAAACACAAACATAAAGTGCCTTAATTGAATTGAAAAGTGCGGCTGCTCCAATTAGTTAATGGAGGCCGCTGATTGGATCTCTGGAAATGGCTTCTCTTTGCAGGTGACTGATCGCTGGAGAAAACCAATGCTTAAATTCCTGCACATTGAGCAAGCAGCCGCAGGCGCACACACACACACACACACTGCAGGCCGCAGCGCTCCTCATTTACACAACTAATGGGCAGAAATGAAGGGATCATTTGCTTCATCCAGAGGAGAAGCTGCATTTGTCTTTTCTGTTTCCTGTGATTATATCACAATCACACGCCGCGGCCCCTTCGGGCGCTCGCCTCCATTTCCCTAAATCACAAACGGTAAACAACGCCACCAGTGATCCCGCTCGATTCTTCTGCATCACCACATTGGCTGGCGCGGTTCCCCGTCACGCTTCGGGACGGCTTGTAACCACACATTGTGTCGTGGGACCACACGCCAATTAAAACCAGGAAACAAGACGCTTTTTCCCCTTTGTAATTACATCACAATGGATTTAATTACAGCGGCGTGTTTGCAGGGTGGCAAATGAGCGCCGGCCTTGATGTCTTGTGTCAGTGAGACGATGTTCCATCACCGGAGTTAGGCTGTTCACAGAGGGGTTTATCAAATAATCCTCCTCTGTGTCATCGGACCTGCAACGTGATCAGTGATCATTGATCTGCCCGGTGCGCTTCCTGTTCCTCAGATCAAAGGCAATGCATCTTGTGTATGGCTAAAAGTCTGAAATAAGGTCTCACTTCATCTAAAGCTGCATTCTGTGTAGTGACCAGCAGGGGGCGACTCCTCTGCTCCCATAGACGTCTATGAGGAAATGACTCTACTTCTCTCTTGATTTATTCCCTCAGTAAACATTGTAAACATGAGTTTATGGTCTCAGTCTCTAGTTTCAAGTCTTCTTCAATGCAGTATGATGTTCATTTAGTGAATGATTGTCCATTTAGAGTCACAGACCATAAATGCTTTAGGGCGGGGCCTAACTCTGATTGACAGGTCTCTGATAGATGCATACCATACAAGATGGCGACCGCTATAACGCCAAACCCGAGGCTCCAAAGCGCCCTAAAACCAATGAGAGTCGTTGTGACAGCTACCTCCACTTGTTAAACATCTGTGAACTGGAAGCATCCGTCGCCCCCCCGACCCCCCCCCACCCCCAGTGGGCTCTCTGTCCCTGTGGGAGCGGTGGGCTCCGACAGTGGGAGGGTTGTGAAATGGAAAGTGGTTTCCTCTAAACGGCCGACCACTTTAGTGTGTGTGTGTGTGTGTGTGTGTGTTGCGTTTGTCTGTCTCTGTGGACACCCGGTGATCAGATTCTCACTCTGTATGCAAATGACCAAGAACATCACTTCCACAAGTGATTTTGTACACAAGCGGCAGCAGCCCCCCCCACCCCCGGGATGGTGAGCCGTTGCTATGTTGACAGTGTGTTGTCCCAGAGGACCCGTTGTGTCCTGTACCCAGAGGACCCGTTGTGTCCCGTAGAGACTCTAAGCTGCACACAAACCGCTTTGGGTCTGCCGTTAACTGGTCACATGTCTGATGGTTTCTGGGTGCAGGGCAGGTGAAATCAGTTAAATGAGGAGACACTCAGGAGAGTTAACATCCATCCCTGAGGGCATCTAGTCATGTCTCTAAATGGACCAACAACATTTACAACGTCGGATCATGCGGCTTATCGCACAGCGTGGAAAGCTCCCACTGTGCTAACAACGCGACAACAACCCGCCCAGCTAAGGAGTGTGACGGTGTAGACGGCAGAAACTACCACGTCATGCTGACATGTGGTGCTCCACGGGACCCTTTAGTAGCTGTTGATGCTGTTCCTCACTCAGGTGATGATGTTCATGGTCTGGAGAGGAAAAGCATGGAAGGGTTCGCGTTGAAGCAGATGGAGGAACTTGTAATGCTGAGTACCCCCCCCCCTCCCTCCCCCCTCCTCCTGCTCCTCCTGCTCTCTAAGCTCCTCTGTTGGCAGGTGAGCTTTTATTAAAGTTTGGCGGCGCCATGGTGGTCGTGATGAATGTCCAACGCAGGAATCCAATAAGAGGGATTCTGTGGGAACGCCGGCTCTCCTCCTACACACACAGACACGCACGCACGCACGCACGCACACAGACACACACACATGGTGGATGGATGCTCTGTCATCAGTGGGGGGCTGTGATGTCGTCTTGGAGGCGTTGAGGCGTGAACTTGATGGCGCACGTTATCGTGGTCAGGGGGAGGAGTCACGACGAGTGAGTCGACCTCCACTTTTTAACTATTTGATATTTGCTGGAGACGTCCTGGAACTCACTGGAACAGCATCTTCCATAGCTCTGACCACTGTGTGACCTCTGACCTCTGGCCTGTGTCGGCGCATCTGTCCTGAGGCGAGTTCCCTGTTGAACGGGACCTCCTCGCTGACTAAATCCTTCAAACATTAGCATTCATGTTGTAATTGTGACGTCTGCTGTTTGGATCCTGCTCTCTGAGTGGGACCTTTTTATTGTGATGCTGTGTTGTTTTCATCACGCACACAAAGAAAAGCGTAACCAACACAACGCGTGAATTAATGTGCGCGGCGTTTCTCCTCTGTGTCCCGAGAGGAGCTGCCAGGACGGGCCGTGTGACCTCGTCCTCGGGCGGCCTCCGATTGGCTCAACCGCGTTTCACAGCAGTGTGAGTCTGTCTGACTGTCATTGTGTATGAGAGACACAGACCTTGTGCGTGTGCGTGTCTGTGTGCGTCCAATCAGGCCGAGGTGTGATTTGACTTAACGGGCCTCTAATGGTCGTCTCTCCGGCCTGAAGCACATACTTCAATCAGACTCTTCCTCCCTGCGGCTCCTCGTCTTCGCTCCTCTGATTGCGTGCGTGTGTGTGTGTGTGTGTGTGTCTATACATGTATACATACACATACGTGTGTGTGTTGAACTGAATGATGACAAGATTCAAATGAAATAACCATTTAAAAGAAGAACTGCAACTTAAATGAAATGTAAATAAACAACACCGTAAAATGACTATTCCCCCCCCCGACCCCCCCCAGCAGACTGCGGAGGTCTGTGTTGAAATACACTCGACCCGCTGGCTGTTGTTAGCGGCTTGGCGCTCTGTTGCCATGGATACGCTGGCAGAGCAGAGCGTATTCATACTTGACCTCTTTTATCCTGAATGATCTCTGGCTGCGATCCGAAATCCATCATCACGTAGAGGCTTCTCCTCACGTGATGCTCATCTCCACCCTCAGATCCCACCGCCAACTTACCAAGAGCGTATGTTTACAACCAATCAATGAAACAACATTATGAGGGTCCACCTGACAACAACTACGGGGAGATAAGCTGCTCCATGTCTTCATGTCACGGCGAGATGTTGCACAATAAGGTCTCTTGATGCTGATGCTAACGAGGTGTGGTACGTTTGGGGTCATCAAGTAGATATTATAGAGGGGACACCTTTGAATACATCAGGTTCCCTTGAGGTGATGGAAAATGGATCTGTATTATACGTTATATTGTTATATATTAATTCAATAATACATAAATGATCACTTGATCTGATCTCTTTTCTTCTTCTTCTTCTTTCGAGTGCTCTCTAAACATTGATTGAAACTTGAACGAGTTCCAGCAGCTCCCTCAGCAGCTGTTTTTTAGGGGGGGGGGGGGCTCCGTTAATGACGAGCCGGGGCACTCTGCATTTGTGTAACTGGCGAGGCGCTGTAGGACGACGCTCCTGCAGGATCTGCTTCAATGTAGAGCTGCAACGTTTATTCTCATAATCCATTCATCTATTGACACAGTGTGGAAACAATACTCACACATTCACTTCCTGTGTGTGTGTGTGTGTGTGTGTGTGTGTGTGTGTGTGTGTGTTCCCATGTACAGGTGTAAAAATGTATTTTTTTTCCTCCTTCCAGCTGCCTCCCAGAGGTGAGGTCATCACCATGACGGCGTCCTTGCGGGACTCCTCCCCCTTGTCTGTGGCCAGCTTCTTCTTCTTCCTCCTCCTCCTCCCGACCTGTGGCGCGCTGGACGCCGACCCCCCACCCCCCCAGGTGCTGTTTGACCAGCCAGAGTGCAGCAAGAAAGAGCATCCGAAGGTCTCCGTGCAAGGTCAGAGGTCACCGCTGTAATCCTTCTGCCCCCCTTCCCCAATACCCCCCAAACCACTTTCCTGGGGTCTGAACCCCGGGTAATGGAAGTAAAGCTTTCCGAGCCGCTCGGCACCCGCCTCCACCTGCCTTCGACCCCCCCCGCGGTGCAGATCAGAACCCCGCCTCCGGAGCGGAGGGCCTCGTAAGAGGAAGTGTCAGCTCCTGTGATCGATGAGCGTCTTGCGGCAGCCATCACCTGGGGGGTGGGGGTGGGGGTGGGGGGGGGGTGGAGGAATGAGTTGGCAATGTTTATTCCAGCAGCACTCTGTGAGTCCTCCAGCCCCACGGACCTGAATCTGTCATTTGTTGGATTAATTGATCCATCTTCCACTGGGTGAGCTCCGGGCAGAAAGGGAGGGGGGGGGGGGGTTTACTTCCTTTAAAGTAGGACAACTCAGTGCAATCTAAAAATGAGAGCCATCAGTCATGATGGAGGGTTCTGAGAGACCTTAAACCTGACGGATGCTCATTTCACTGATCACCTTCATTTCTTTCAAACAACTTTATCAAGTGGTCGAGAGCAGAGACGTGTCATAAGGTGATGACATCACGCATCCATCAACCGATGTCTGCATTGTGTGTGTGTGTGTGTGTGTGTGTATATATATATATATATATACACACACACACAATACGTATGTGTATGTATAGTCTATGATCACTTTAAAGGAACTGTCAGTACTGGTTGATCAGTACCTGAGCAGGTAGTACACGGAGTACCTGAGCAGGTAGTACTCATATTTCACACACAGATTGTTATCCGCCCCCCCCCCCCTCCCGTCACGCTGTTATCTCTTGTCTCTGCGTACCGTGTGTCTGGATGGCGAGGGGCTGCCGGTGGAGGGTCACGTGATTCTCTTCACGTCGTCATGGAAACGCCGTCACGCATTCCAGCAGGTCGGAGCCGCTGTGCGATGGATGTTTATCAGTGTGTCTCTGCCACAATATTTATGTGGTGTGTGTGCGTGTGTGTGTGCGTGTGTGTGTGTGTGTGTGAGATAATGGAGTCGGCTGGTTTGTAAGATAAATAAACTTTGTCCCTTCATCACATCCAGCGCAGCATTATCCATCAAGGAAACGAGACGCTTCATGAGGAGCACGTAGGATTATGATAAGACCCTTTGGCTCTGGATCCAGAGGAGGGTAGAGGAGGAGAGGAGAGGTGAGGAGGAGAGTAGAGGAGGAGAGGAGAGGAGGAATAGGAGAGAGAGAGTCTTCCCTCTGGAGAGACACACAGAAGAAAGGAAGCAGGTGTTGTTGTTCATTTCCTGTTTCCAAGTCTTTCTCTTCCGTACCCCCCCACCCCCCCCAACTCCCCTCTCATCTGTCTCCTCCCTCACCTCCTATCTCTGGCATCCTTGTTCAGTATTTCTGCTCGTGTTCTCCATCCTGCTGCCGGAGGCAAAGGCCCCCCCCCCCCCCTCCCTGGACTCCCCCCTCCCGCCAGCTCTATGATAACGGCCTTCGAGGCGTCCATCAGGCGGCTGAATGGCGTTGAGCAGGCTGCCCGCTGATGGCGTGTCAGGTGATCTGAGATAGCAGGGATATTTTAGGGGGGGGGGGGGGGGCAGGGCATTCTCCCACTTGTCCCACACTGAGGCCGTTACATTGAATGTTCCCTCAATTAAAAGCTGGAGATTCCCCCCCCCCCCCCCTCGAGAGGAGAAGGAGAGAGGTGCTGTGTGAGTATAGAGAGAGATACACTGCCCCCCCCCCCCCCCCTCCCATTGGCCTTTTGGATGCTGTGGACCCGGCTGACTTGTGACTGAGAGGCTGTTAGCCTCCTGCCTCCAGCTTCATTCTCCTGCTCTGCGGGTGGGGGGGGGGGCGTTGTGCTCAAATGAGGCACCCTCTCAAGCTGTCGTCCTCTGCGAGTGAAAATGAGAATGTAGAGATAGTGAAGAGGGGGGGGGGGCGATAAGGCCGAGGTGCTGAAGGCATTCAATGTGCACCTTTAAGGGGTTAATTCCTCCGCCATCATTTACTCACTGCTGGTTATTTTTCCAATTTCAAATATGAATAATATTCTTGGGGGGAGTTTTGCTGCGGGTTTTTCCGGGTGCTAATTGACAGAAGCGTGTGACCATGTGACCTGCTTCTGCACCCCCACCTCGCCCTGGAGAGAAACATTTGTAATATTGCTTATTTCCAGCGAGACTTTTTTTCCATTAACGAGACATCTTGTTGCAGTGCCCCCCTCCCCCTGAAGGAAGGTGATGATAGACGGACACCTTTGGTACGATATGCGTCATTCATGGCTCATTAAACATGGCAGCTTGGGGGGAGGGGGGGAGAGACTCAACTAGATGACTGATTATAAAGATAATGATAAGAAATATAATACACGATAGGATGTGTTAGTTTGTACCTCATGCCAACAAACAACGAGGTCTCGTAAATAAAGTACCCCGTCCACAACATGCATTGTGTCTTTTCAAAATAAAACTTAGCGACCAGCATTGGTTCTTCTCTAAGTCAGCGGGGTCTTTATTTCTTTGCGACACGCTAACATGAAGAAAACTCCTGGAAAGTTCTTCTGTTGAGAGCACGGGGCTGTGACCCTGAAGCTGAGGCCAACAGCAACTTTAATGTGCCCAGTGCTACAAATGAAGCGCTCCCTCATTTTCCCTATTCAATGGCACGGTTTGTTTTTTTCCAACAGCTTCTAATTGTAAGATGACACCCACCAAACCTAAGATGACACCCTCCAAACCCTCCAGACGTGAGGTGACACCCACCAGACGTGAGGTGACACCCACCAGACGTGAGGTGACACCCTCCAAACCCTCTAGTCGTGAGGTGACACCCACCAGACGTGAGGTGACACCTTCCAGGTGTGAGGTGACACCCTCCAAACCCTCCAGACGTGAGGTGACACCCACCAGACGTGAGGTGACACCTTCCGGTCGTGAGGTGACACCCTCCAAACCCTCTAGTCGTGAGGTGACACCCTCCAAACCCTCCAGACGTGAGGTGACACCCACCAGACGTGAGGTGACACCTTCCGGTCGTGAGGTGACACCTTCCAGTCGTGAGGTGACACCCTCCAAACCCTCTAGTCGTGAGGTGACACCCTCCAAACCCTCTAGTCGTGAGGTGACACCCTTCAGACGTGAGGTGACACCCTCCAAACCCCTCTAGTCGTGAGGTGACACCCTCCAAACCCTCTAGTCGTGAGGTGACACCCTTCAGACGTGAGGTGACACCCTCCAAACCCTCTAGTCGTGAGGTGACACCCTTCAGACGTGAGGTGACACCCTCCAAACCCTCCAGACGTGAGGTGTCCCCCACCAGTCGTGAGGTGTCCCCCACCAGTCGTGAGGTGTCACCCACCAGTCGTGAAGTGTCACCCACCAGTCGTGAGGTGACACCCACCAGTCGTGAGGTGACACCCTCCAGACATCTGTGAGGTGACACCCACCAGTCGTGAAGTGTCACCCACCAGTCGTGAGGTGACACCCACCAGTCGTGAGGTGACACCCTCCAGACATCTGTGAGGTGACACCCTCCAGACATCTGTGAGGTGACACCCTCCAGACATCTGTGAGGTGACACTAGGCTGGATCCACAGTGCACAGCCGGCTTTAAGGAATCTCACATTCCATCATGTCTGTGTTTGGACCCCCCCTCCCTCGACCCCCCCCCCCTCAGCCTGCATGCTAGCTTGACATTCAAGAGAAAAGAAGATGCAAAGCGATAGAAAGCTGTTGATTTAGGAGAGACGGAATGTCTCCGCTCCGTTAATCTGTCTCGGGGGGGGAGCATTGATCGTTTATCAAGCCCTCCTCTGCCGGGCAGTTATAAGGACGATAACTGTCCTTTACGAAAGGGGGGGGGGGGGGGGGGCTTTCTACCAGCATCTGGACCACAACTCTTTCTTTAACTGGCTGGTGATGACATATTCATGATGTGGGGGGACGTTGATATAATCTCAGATGATTTATGCTCCACATTAAACTCTGAAGTGATCCCTAACAGCTCCGGTTTTTACTGTTCAGCCGGCTGGGGAGGGGGGGGGGCATTCCTCCTGATATCTGCCTCTCCACATCCTTATTTTACGCTTCATGTCATGTGCTTTTAATGATCATATTTTATGGGGAGGGTAAATCAACTGTCTTTCTAAATGACGGGATCTTCTATCTCTGGATGTCATATTTATTGGTTAACGCAGAGGGGGCGGGGCTTAGCGGATGTGACCCGTGTTTTACAGTGTTTAGCCACGACAC